>NC_142348.1:10412000-10750000 GCF_054954075.1 Amborella trichopoda | reverse complement strand
TGTCATAGCTTCTAAATCTTTGAAGATGATGGTAATATAATGGGTGCAGTTTGTACAGAGCTCGAGGCTCTAAACAATGAAAGTAAAAAAAGTATCAAGGAATGTGGTTTCAATAATGAAAATCTTCGTATAACCTTAAAATATATTTTTGTCTCTAATTATAAAATTTTAAATTTAAAAAATAGTATCGATCAATCAGATCTATAAAAAATGAAACTCTTAAAAATTGAAGGTCCCAAAATGCGTGACAAGATGCATTATAAAAGTATGAAAATCTTAAAAATTAATGATCCAAAAATGCGTTACAAGATGCATTATTTCCAAACCTTGAAATCTATTTTTTCTCATGTCCATGCATCCTGATGTCGAGAAGATCAATTTGAGGATATTTGGGCATCAATACAACCTCTTCTAGTGAAAATTTTGAAGTGGACTTTAATTTGATTATTTAGAGCCTCAGCTCTATATGAACTTTTTCCTTCCGACATTTTTTTTTTTTAACTTTCGAATAATATCTCTCTTCATCAAAAGGTTAAGCTTCTAATAAAAGCTCTTTTTATATATACAGATGAATGATTTCATGCAACAGTTGTATAGTAGTATAATGCAACCATCTTCAAAACCATGTTAAGGACATTTGTTTGACACAACTTTAAATGTTAACTCTTTTCATTATGAAGAACAATCACAAAAAAAAAATTTTAAAAAAAATGCTCTAAAAAGTTTTCATTTTAGCCCAATTAATATAAACCGTCTCTTTTTTTGAGATGATTAAATATAGGCCTCAAAAGGATTTTTTATTCCCAAAATTTATATGTAACGTTATCATCACTAGCTTAATAATACTAAAAAAGAAAAGTAATTTGAAATTTGTTAAGGCCTAGATATTGAAATTCACTAAATGAATAGTCAAAATTCATTGTTGGATGTGTATTAATTTTGACCTTATCTAGGGTGCAAATTGATTTTTTTTCGTAAGATTGATTATTAAAGTGAAGAGCATTTGTGTGTCAGATTTGGGGCTATACAAATGCCAAAAATATGGTTTTCTAAATGTATGGTTGCATTATACTACTATACAACCATTGCATTCTCATGCAATGGTTATATCATAGTACAATGCAATAATCTTCAAAAACCAAAAGCCATTTTATTTTATCCAAGAAATGGTTGTATCATAGTATAATGCAATAATCTTCAAAAACTATGTTAATACCATTTGTTTGATCCAAAATTTAAAATACACTCTTTTCATTCTAATGAACAATCACAAAAAAAAAAAAAAAATTGAAAACACACCCTATAAAATATTTTTTTAGCTTAATTAATATAGACCGTCCATTTTGATAAAATGCTTAGATCTAAATCTTAAAAAGATTTTTTCTTTTCTTATTTGTTTAGATGGCTTTATTATCATTAGATGAACAATGTTATGAAAAAAAAAAAAAATTTTGAATTTGTAAAAGCTAATATCTAAAAATTCACCAAATAAACTGTCTAAGTTCGTTGTTGGAGGCAAACTCGTTTTGGCCGTATCTAATGTTAAAATCATACTCTCTTTTTTTGAAACTTTTTCTTTTTTAGATTCATTATTGAAATGAAGAGTGTATGTAAAAATTTAAATCATACAAATACCACAAACATTATTTTTAAAAAGTGCAATTGCATTATACTTATAATACAATCGTTGCATGAAATCAATGCCCTACTACTTATATAGAGAGAGCGCCAATCAAGAGCCGTTTGACTGTAAAAGAATTCGATTGGATCACCGTTGCATGAAATGAAATGCGCCACATATATAGAGAGCGCGCCAATCAGGAGCCGTTTGCGTGTAAAAGCATTCGATTGGATCCTGATGAAAAACAGAAGAGGGATAAAGAAATAGCAGCTTTCAAGCAATTCGTACCTCTAGGCAGAAAAAAACACGAAGGGCAAAAAGAGCCTTAACTATGGGGCTCTTTCCTGTGCCCAACAGCTATTTTCTTAAAATGACAAAATCACCCCCCTCAATCCTTATGCTATCCAAAATGCCCCTTAAACTCTTGCAGCTGAGCTGCCTTCCATGCTTCCCGCGGACTACCCTTCACTTGTCACAAAAAAAGAAACTCAAAAAAAATCATAGTCCTACGAGTCAAGGGGCAAGGGTTTCCAGGGGTAATTCAGTCATTTTAAGAAAAGATCCAGGGCAGCCCCTCCCAGTCACATAATGGAGCAGGCATTAGGGTTCTCGTCACTGAAGAGCTGAGGGGGGTGGATGTACTCGATCACGTACGCCGGGACCTTTTCGTCTTTCTTAGGGGCATTTCCATCTTTAGGGGCATTGTTGTCTTTTTCACCCTCTCCCATCTCCCCCTTCTTGTTCTTTGCTTTTCCTTCTTTGCCCTCGTCTTTCTTCTTCGGGTCCACGATCTCCACAGCCCTTTTGAGTCTTTTCCGCAGCTCCGCCTCCAAAGAGGCGGCCTCCATCGTGCCCTTCACAGTGACATTGTCCTTTTGAAGGTCCAGATCCACGCTGTCCACTCCTGCAAGAGCATATCGGACTCAACCCTATACTATAGGGGCCTATTTATCATTTTTGGATAAAGCATCCCTAAATGTCATTGTCTGTTTACTATTTAGATGATTAATGGTCGACTACGAAAGTGGGCAAAGTTGTCATTTGACATCATAGATACATGCACTACGATCGAATGCATAATCCAATGGAGCATGGTACAATTTTGTCCATAAGGTATCACCGCCCAAAGCATAATCCGATGGAGCATAGCAGAATCCAGAATCTACACCGTAGTGTATACCACCCAATCCAAAAAGCAGAGGAGTTTAACCAGGATCGGTCGCCCGTAAACATGCACCTTTGGAGCACTATATACCATAGTGCATTGGATTATACTCTTCTTTCGGATTTGGAGCTTCTTTTAATTTATTTAAAAATACGGGTTACCCTTCGCAAGTTGATAAATAAATATTTAATATTCTCATAATTTTGGAATTGATCCATAATGATATAATCTAAAAGTGGAAAGCAAATGGAAATTAACAAATATCCAAGCTCCTAATTGGCTGAAAGATTTGGCTTGAATCAGAAGCTCTATGCTCCCACAGGAGCATACTATACATTTACTCCCTTAGGTATACATTTATTGGGAAGATTTTTTTTTTTTTTCAATTGAAATTTTGGAATGAATCTAATTATAATTAGCTGATTATTTCCTAAGTAAGAAATTAGATTTGAGTTATTGGACATCTAGAAATTAGTTAGTGGTTTTTCAAGGATTTAGGTGAGAAAGTAAGCCAGACCACAGCTGCAGTACAAGTCGTGCTACCATCATGACCCAATCTCATTCTCAACAAGTGGTATTTTACAGGTGATTTGAACCCTACCCTTTAATGAGAATGGAGCCATAGACCTCATTAAGCTCGTCAATTTGAACCCTATCCTTTAATGAGAATGGAGCCATAGACCTCATTAAGCTCGTCAATGCTGCTACTACGCCTAGGATATTCTAAAAAAAAATAAATCAATAGGGATTTGGGCCTTTGATGAGAATGAAGTAAGAGACCTTATCATGAGGATCGAGGATCGGCAATAGTACCCCAAGGCCCAATGCCAAAGATATTCCTTGCACGAGTTTTGCAAGAGAAAGTAGATGGATAGTATAGTCCCGCGAGAGTAGGAAATCTTTTAGCTTAGTAAATATGGCCATAACCTTGATGTCTTTGGTAGTAAATCTTTTGGCAGAACTTTATAACAAAATATCAAAATTGTAGCTAATCCTCTTCTATACACTGTGCTTTCTCAGCCACAAATCCATCAAATTCGGCACCAAATTTCTCCAAAATTCAGAGAACTGCTTTTATAACTCCAAGAAATTTAAGTTCATTTTCATAAATTACAGTTCAATTTGCGCTTCTAAAATAAAAATAATGAGGGAGCATAAAAATCCAGAAATTCTGTTACCTTTAATCTTGGAGACTGTCTTCTTAATCTGCTGAACACAGCCTTGGCAATGCAATCTAATCTTTAACACCACGGTCTTCACCTGCGGAACAAATTCAAGTCACCAAAGAGTCTGAACTTTCTCTTTTGTAATGGCAAGAAAATGATAAGAACTTGGAATTTTTTTTGGAGGAACTTGTGTGGAAGCTCAGCTAAATACAAAGAAATGATTCATTGAGTTCCTCTAATAAAAAGAATTTACAAAATTATAATCGCAACGTGATCCAAGTTTCAACCCTTATAATGGCCGGAAAAAAAATCAGTTGGAACAGGCAAGTTTCAAGCACTGATCCAACTTTCTTTTGAAACTGGATGGAATTCACTGACCTCAGGTGAACTTAACAATCCAAACCATCCAGGGATTTGAATTTCCAAATTCTCCATATTCCAGTTAAAATTTTGGGCAACTAATTTCAGATAAATACAGCAAAAATAATCCACAATGTAACCCATGAATTTGGCCGAGCAACCGTGAAACTCGGATAGACTAAAAAACAGCTCTCAGTGGATTCATCAAATAAGGTAAAGCTATGTGAGAAATTCAGCTAGATTTAAAACAAGAGTGTCGTGAATTAATTAAATAACGCCGAAGAAGCTACTTGTTCTTTCTTCTGCTTCTGTTCCTTCTCTGCTCCCTTGTTTTCCCCCTGGCTTTTCTTGTCCCCGTCTTTGTTCCCGTCTTTGTTCTTCGGAGGCAGAGGAGAGACAAGCTCAACTTTCTTCCCACTCTTCTTCACTTTCTCATACACCAATACAGGGTCAACTTTTCCAGTGACACTGAGCTTGTTCTCTCCCATATCTGCCTTCACATTTTCAATTCCTGCAAACCCATCCACATACAGGCATCTTATCAACACCACAAAAACACACACACACACACTCTCTCTCTCTCTCTCATGACTACCACACACAACCACAATACCATGTGTTTCTATGCGCATGAATCAGCAGATTACCTTGAATTCCTTTGAGATATCCTTTAACCTTTTTAACACAGCCTTCACAGTGCATATCAACTTTAAGGACCACTGTAATTGCTTTCTCGGACTTGACTTTCTTGTCCTGCTTGTTTTCTTTCTTTTCCATTTCCTTTTCCTGCAAAAATCACCGACCCCTTTATCCTAATGCGCAAAGACAGACCAAAAGTCATGGAAAAAGGCCGGGTTTTTTAAACTTACCTCTCCCATTCTCTTTTGCCTCAAATGTATTCCCACTCCTCACGTCCAAAAGATAAGCTTTATGACGGCCACCCAATTTATGAGTCTATCAAAAGGTCTACACCACCTCTCCTTCCCTGTTTCAGTTCTCTAGAGAGAGAAAGAGGATATGTACCACTTTAACTTTGGAGAAAACAAGAGAGAGAGAGAGGAACTGTAACCAAATACTCACGCTTATATTTTATATGTTTGGTTGGTTATTTCAGTCAAATTTCAGCATGCCAACTACAAATAGGAAATATGAGAAGGTTATTTAAGTCAAATTTCATTATGCCAACTGCAAGTAAAAAATATGAGAGGATATTTCAGTCAAATTTCAGTATGCCAACTACAAATAAGAAATATGAGAGAGAGAGAGAGAAGTAAACAAATACTCATGGCTCAGATTTTTCAAGTTTGGTTGATTACTCCAGTCAAATTTCAGTGTGCCAACTATTAATAAAAAAATTCGAGAAACAATCTTTGGAATGACAAGAATTACATCAGTTTAATACGTTTTTATTTTAAATTTTTTTCCACGGCAAAGCGAAATTTTAAAAAATGAATTGTATATAATGAGACCATTTATATTTGATAAATGGAGGTCACAATTATATTTAACCATTCAATGTGAAATCTTATAGCTTGAATGTGTCACAGAGTTCATTTTTTTTTTTTGTGAAGTTTGAACTTGTCAATAGAATAAATGCAATCATCCAATTTCATATGCAATGGTCAAGATTAAGTGTGACTACAGTGTTCTCATTGTATCATTGTGAGCCTTTTTTCCAACTATTTGGGGTCGGCAAATAGCCTATCGGTATGCTTTTCCATATTTTATCCAAATTGCACTGTCAATAAAAGAAAAGTGCAGGCATATGGTATAGGGATGCATCCGTAGCTGTATAAGTAAGGTGCACCTTCAAATTTTATCAGGTATATAATTTTGATGTAAAATGTTCTTAGGATTATATTAAAATCTATTTTTATATCTAATTATAAAATTTAAAATTTCAAAAATAGTTAAAATCAAGTATATCTATAAACATATGAAAATCTTGAAAATGGACAGTGTAGATAGTATATTGTAAAATGCACTATTTTTGAAACTTAAAATCTTTTTATTTTTCATGGAAATACATGATCAATCAAAGGGTTTTTCAACATTAAAACTATTTTTCCGATGGATTTTTGAGGTGCATCCATAGTTCTATATTATAAGGTTGCACCCTTATATAAACTTTTTCCATAAAAGAATAACTGGACATAGAGAAAATAGTACGAATTCAAAAAACAAAAAAGTGAAAATAATACAGTTGAAGAAAAATAAGCTCTTCCAGTGGTCTATATATTTTCCAAAACAATTTTTTTAAAAAAAAATCTCCTAGAGAACTGAACTGAAATAGCATAAAACTTTCTTTGTTATGAATCAATGACATTTTCATATTTTTGCCAACATAAAATGACAATCAAGGGCTCCATTTCCTGAAGTAATTTCCAACCTTGCAACCATCTTGTCTCCGAGATCAGGGCTATTTAAGTAATTTAGTCTTCTTAAAAGTAATGTATACAGGAAAAAGGTACAGGGGAAGGAAGAGTGTATATTGAAATATTGAGCGGTCTCCTCATAGAGTCTTATCCATGAAAAGAAAAGCTTGGAAAAGAAAGGCAAATCTTAGAGGATATACCTTCAACCTGATCCGAGTTAAAGAAGCTCCATCCAACGGTTCCGATTTAAACTCTTGATCGGACGATCGTTTACGCCCTGGAAAATTTCGGATCAAATAATTAGTGAGCGAGAAACAGGAACAGGATAAAAAAAAGGATCAGAGAGGTTGAGAGAGAGAAACTCAGTGAGAGGAGTTGAATGTTTGAAGGCGTGTTTTAGAGAGAGAAATAGAGAAGAGGAAAGTAAATGATAAGTGAGAAAAAACAAAGGTCGGGAGAGAAAGAAGCCTGACTTGATCACATCCCTCCCAGTAGAGAGAGAAAATGCAAAGAGGAGAGAGAATGGGATTGATAAAGATCATAAATTAAGAAAAAGAGAACTGATTAATGCAAGAAAGGGAAGAGATGATAAGTAGAGAAGAGTGAGAAAACAAACAAAGGTAGAGAGGAAGAAGCCTGACTTGATCAAGTGTTTCTCTCTCTAGGGAGAGAAGAATGGTGAGAGAGAAGGGAGAATAAAAGAGAGAGGAATGTTAAATAACAATAAATATAGTTGCAGAGAAGACCTGCAGATACAGTTCCCGAGTTGCTCTGTGCACTTCAGGGCTTAAAAGCGAGTGACGACCGCCATGATTGAAGCTTTGACGCTCGATAATGGCGAAAAGCGCACAGAATCTGACGCAGAGGACTACATCGAAACCAGCCAAGCCATTAATTGAAAGGACAAATGCTCAAGGAGATATTATTATTAAGAGCTTACAATCTATTGACCTTTCAATCCATATCCAATGAAATGAATAAGAAAGGAATAGGTCGAAGAGGAACATATCAGAATTAATGAGAGAGAAAAGGACGTAAGAAAATCCTCTATAAATAGCAGAGCAGAGATGAACAACAAATCTGACGCAGGAATTAATTTCTCGGAAAATGTAGGAGAAAAGCAACTCAAGGGTCCCATAAAAGTACGAAGAAAATAGATAAAAAAAAAAAAATGCCATGGATTACTCTGTAGTATATACTCTGTGGAAGCAGAAAGCATGTTTTTACAGAGCATCTGAAGCTTCCTTTACACAAAAGAAATCACTACACGGGCGTTTAGTATCCAGTAAATTTTGCTACTATATAGCTAATTAATTCGTCCCAAAAATATGAAGAAAATGCTTTCAGGATCGATTCTCAAACAATACAAGCAAAATACACAGACACGAATCATAAAAGGGAAGTCATCGAACAAACATCTTGTTATAACTGAATTCGAACTCTTGAATTCAATTTTTTTTTCGAAGTAAAAAAAATCTTGAATTCTTATTGTGAAAATATAGTAAGAAAATGTAAAAAAACAACTCTGTGCTTTACAGGAAAAAATACCATATCCAGAAAAAAATTGCGTACAGCGTAATAACACAAACAACTCACAATATAGTAAGAAAGTGGAGTAAAACTACCCATCAAAATTAGCGAATTAATATCAAATGAAACTGAAAGCCAAGTTTGCTTAGACAGCAAAATCAGCGATAGAACGAGTTTCTAAACCAGAAAAACGAAGATATTATCAAAAAGGAGAATCTATTCTCAATACAAAACCCAAAACTAAGTACTCGTACTATGTAAAGTTGTAAACTAAAATTCTTAATCGAATATAAAATAAAAAAGTAAATCAAGCATTGCTCTTACTCTGCAGAATGAGGAATTACGCCCTCGGAAACACAGACAGTAGAGCGATCAAAAATCGTCGAAGACGACTTCGAAAATGGAGTCAAAAATGAGAAAAACAATAAAACCACCTGAGAGAGAGAGAGAGAGAATTTGTGGGCAATGACGGTAAAACCCGCCTAATAATGGCGATTTGAGAGAGTGACTGAGTTTTTAGAGAGAGAGAATTTTAGAGAGAGAAAACGTGTTCTGGTAATAAAAAGAGGCTATTTTCTCTGCTTTTTCATTTCGTGGGCGTACGAAAGATAGTGGGAAGTTATTTTCATCCGTATACTTACACATGCCTAGATGGCCCACTCATGACGCCACATCATGTACTACCGTTGTCATCATATCTCATGCATCCATACATGCATTGGACAATGTATGTCCACCGTACGATATGATCCATATAGGCCATCGCCCCCTCAAATAGATGGACGGGCAATGTGCGTCTAATGCCTCCCATCAACGTTCCAGCCCATTGATTTTGACGGTGATCTTATCATACAGTCGTCATCATGGGTGATTCATTTACGTATGTATGTATGTATGGCATAGGCCACGTGTGGATTGCGCCTACGTTGTACGTGTCAAGTTTTGCCAGTTTAGTTGTTTTCACACGTGTGCTGTAAACCGCAGATTATTGTGGCCACGAACGATTGAGTGCCACTCGATTGGACTCCTTGCACGTGCCACTACGGACCATTTCCACCGTATCCCTCGCACTAAATGGAGCCGACTGTGAGGGAGCTTCCCTCGTAGAAAGGGGTGCGGTTTGTATAGAGCCGACGCTTTAAACCAATGGTTTAAAAAACGGTTCGGTGACTCGGACCTGGTTTCCAAAAAATCGATTAGGATCGGCGAATCGGTGATTCGGATCAGGAATCGGGTGAATCGGTCAGAATAAAGCTTAAAAAAAATTCGAAAAAATTATTAAAATTCATTATAAATATTATTTTTTAGGAATTCAATACAAAATGAGGGTACTCCATTAAGAATTTTCATGTTTTTGAATGAATATGCGAATATTGATATGTTCTTTCCCTGCATGAACCGCCATTCAGCATTTAATTTACAGTATTTCGTGCTTATCTCGACACTATTGCTGTTGGGACTCGATATGTAAATAATATGGCTGGGATAGGGTGGCTTCAGAATCATCATCTCTCTCATTTTCTCTTTGAATAATATGGATTAAAAAAAAAAAAAACAAATTTTCAAAAAAATCGATCATGGATTAAAAAAAAAATCACAAATTTTCAAAAAATTCTATCATGGATTACAAAAAAAAATTCGATCATGGATTAAAAAAAAAAAATTACAAATTTTCAAAAAATTCAATCATGGATTACATAAAATTCGATCATGGATTACATAAAATTCGATCATGGATTACATAAAATTCGATCTTGGATTACATAAAATTCGATCATGGATTACAAAAAAAAACAAACAAAAAAAAACAAAAAATTCAATCATGGATTACAAAAAAAGAAAAAAATAGTTCGATCATGGATTACAAAAAATTCAATCATGGATTATAAAAAACTCTATCATGGGTTACAAAAAAAGCAAAAAACAAAAAATTCAATCATGGATTACAAAAAAAAAAACAAACATTTCGATCATGGATTACAAAAAAAAAACAAACATTTCGATCATGTATTACAAAACATTCGATCATGGATTACAAAAAATTCTATCATGGGTTACAAAAAAAAAAAAAAAAACAAAAAAAGGGATCATGGATTACAAGAAAAGAAAACAAACATTTCGATCATGGATTACAAAAAATTCTATTATGGGTTACAAAAAACCAAAAAATTCGATCATGGATTACAAAAAAACAAAAACAATTCGATCATGGATTACAAAAAAATCGATCAAGTATTACAAAAAAATCTATCATGGATTACACACACAAAAAAAAAAAAAACCGTACGGACTCGCCGATTCCGTACAGTGAATCGGCGAGTCACTGTGCGGAATCGTCCGGTTCACTCTAGAACCGAACGATTTCCGATTTTTCAACCGATCCGGTCCCTTTTCGTGAATTCCGAGTCGAACCGGGCGAGTCCGGTTCGACTCGACGTTTTTTAAAACGCTGCTTTAAACAATCAAAAGTAAAGCACACTTTTAAATGATGTGAGAAATATGGTTTTAATACGGTAATTATTGTGAGAGCTTTAAAATATATTTTTATATTTAATTATAAAATTTAAAGCTTAAAAAAAAGTGTAGATTGAATAGATCCATGAAAATTTAAAAATCTTGAAAATTCATGATTCAAAAAAGCGTTACAAGATGCATTATTTTTAAAATTTGAAATCCATTTTTTTCTTATGTCCATGCATCTTGATGTCAAGATGATCAATTTGAAGATATTTAAGCATTAAAACAACATCTTCTAATTAAATTTCTTGAAATGAGCTTTAATTTGATTGTTTAGAGCCTAGCTTTATATAAGTTTTTTCATTTTCTTAATGCCATTTCTATTCAGAGCAAGTAGGTCACACTAAATTGTGGCCGTCAAAGGTCGAATCGAACCCTTAGAGCTTGTCCCAAAGTTCCAAGGGCTTTGAGTTTAATAAATTCTCTAGGGCTTTGAGTTTAATAAATGAAACACTTTTAACTATCCAATTTCAAATCAAAAGTCAAAAGTAATTGTGATTTTTTTGTACAAAAAAAATTAAGAAAAATTACGTATATATATGTTATTATCAAAATACCAAATAGTTTCTATTATTAATAGAATGTTCGTTTTTTTCACTTCATAACGTAAATTTTTAAAAAAGATTTTTTTATCTTTTTTTTTGGTTTTTGAATAACCAAAAATAAGCTAATTTCAGTTCTTGAACAATCGAAACAGCGGGGCCCGTTTAAGCTTTTGGAATACACAGTTGTATTTTCGGTTGTTCAACAACCATAAATATGACATTTTCGGTCGTTCAACCATAAAAAATATAACATTTTCGGTTATTGAACGATCGAAAATAAAAATACAAATTTCAATCTTCTATCCTATTTTCGGTTGTTCAACAATCGAAAACAATACATTTTTTGTTGTTCAACAACCGAAAATAAAAATGCAAATTCCAAGTTTCTACCTATTTTCGGTTGTTCAAAAACTGAAAAAAATGTAAACGAAAACTAATATATATATATATATATATATATATATATATATATATATATATATATATATATACATTTTCCAAAAAATAATCAGGTCTTATTGTACACATTTCCTTTTTCTTAATTCCCACGCTCCGATCCAATATTAGAGTATATTTTTGGCCCTATGCTTTTGGGACGTAATCGCTTCAAAGTGTTGGGCAATCCTAAAATTTATTTAAATGAGAATATGTATGTGTCTGATAAATAAATATCAAAACCATTTTTTTTTTTTATTACGTAAATCTTATTTTAGAAGGTTTGTGTCAAATTTTAAAATATAAATTCCTTTCTTTCTACTAAAAAATCGTTGTTAAGTGGAAGGAAAAATTTGGCAAAGCAAGAACGAGCTCCTTTCGGTCAGGGGAGTACGTATACATTATGCTCCAACAGGAGCATAGCATGTACACCGGGAGCATGCTTGAGCCGAGCATACATGTAAGGGTATGGTTTCTATAGAGCCGAGCCTCTAAACAATCAAAGTAAAGTGCACCTTCAAATAGTATCAAAAAATGTAGTTTCAATACTATAAATCTTTGTAATAGCCTTAAAATGTATTTTTATTTTTAATTATAAAATTTAAAGCTTTCAAAATAATGTAGAGCGAGTAAATCTATGATAACTTTAAAATCTTGAAAACTGATGGTCCAAAATGAGTTACAAGATGTACTATTTTCAAAACTTGAAATCCATTTTTTTTTCTCATGTCCATGCATCTTGATTGAGGATATTTGGGCATCAAAACAACTGCTTTAGTAAATATTTTGAGGTGGGCTCAAATTTGATTGTTTAGAGCGTCGACTTTGTATAAACCTTTTCCTATATTGTAATGGGATTGTCTACAAAGAGACCATTTATCTTTGAAAAAAGTTTATATAAAGTTGCAATCTTAAAATGTAGAATTAAATATGTACCTTAAAATTCCTCAAAAAAAGGTTATTTTACTATTAAAAACCCTCTAATCGATCAACTCGACATTAAGATGTATGAATATGAAAAAAAAGAAAGATTTTGAGTCCCAAAAATAGTGCATCTTGCAACACATTCTCTAAATTGTTAATTTTCAAGATTTTCATATGTTTATAAATCTACTTGATTTTAACCATTTTTAGAGTTTAATATTTTATAATTAGATATAAAAATTGATTTTTAGATAATCCTCATAATTTTTTACACCAGGATTACATGTTATGATAAAATTTGGAGGTGTGCCTTAATTGAATTGTTTAAAGTTGAAGAAATGATGCCCTTTATCTTTTGGACATGGAATTTACACCCATTATATATTAAATTGGATGGCTTGGAGTGAGTCATGAAGATTAAGAAATTGTTTTTTGGAACTATGTCCATTCAATGAGACTCTAACAACCATCCATTTTAAAATTTAAGGGACAAGAATAATTGTGACATCTATGTACAAAAAATAAATGGTCTCCTTTACAGATAATCCCACATGTAATACCTCTCTCAAGCAAAATGTTGCTTTTCACCTTTAGATTCTTATTTTTGTTTAATGTTTTTGGAATATATCAAATAATTATTTTACATGATTATTTTTTTTCAAAAGTTCTTAAAAATTTAGAACTAACCATCAAAAAATTAGACGATCTCGGGTCAATCTCCAAATTCAATTCGTTTGGGGTTACCTGCAAATTGTGTTTGAAATTTTCTCTTTATTTCTCTCTCCCCACGCCTTATTTGAAACAATGTTGTTCTCTTGGAAAGGGCTCTTAAAACCATCTTTCTTTTGAGAGGAAATGAACTCCCCTTTCTCGCTCTCTTTCTTCAACTACCTCCAAGAGGGCAACGAGTGTTCATCTCAGACCCGAAAAGTATTATGGGACCCAAATCTGACCTAAAAATATAATGTGTGACCCAAACCCTGATTTAGACCCGACCCATAATCAAAATATCTATATATTTATACATGTTTCACAACTTTGTTAAATATATATGGATGCATTTTTTAAATACTATAACTAAAAATATGTAGTTATATTTATCTAAATATTATGTAGAAGGAAAATGGTTCAAAAACCTTTAAAATAAGTAAAGCATCTCTTCATAAGTCACTGTAAATTGCAATTCAAGTGTTGAAAAACCTTTAAATTGATCATCTCGGTTTCAACATTATGATTCTAACAAAATTAAGAGTTCAAGCTATAAAAATAGTGTATATTGCAATAAATTATTTAGACTGTCCATTTCGCCTTAAAAATAAATGTTCACATATCTACAAGATCTGCATTATTTTTTTGAGTTTCAAATTTTATTCTTGGTGTTTAAAATTTATTTTAGAGTTATTTTAGAGATTTTTGATACTGAAAGTGCCTTCCAAAGGATTTGAGGTGAGATTTTATTTTGTTTTCATGAAGTCTAAGCATATAGAAACTTCGTCCTTACTTAAATATCATATATTAACTATTATTTAAATATCAACACTCTTCAGGTTGGATCCAGATCATGCCTACATGATCCCGGACCCAAACCTAAATAGTGTTCGGGTTCAAAATTGGGACCCGAACCCAACCCATTGATCCAATCTTTAGACCCATGCCCAAATCAAGATCGGGTCTACCTATCGGTCTTAGGTTGGATCCATCTTAGGTCGGATCGGGGGGGTCCATTGCCACCCTCTCTCCCACATGATTGAGACATACCTACCAAAGAGCTGGAATGAGGCTAGACGATGACCTCAAATTTCCACACGAAACGCGGTATTGCTTCACTTTCTCCTCCCAAGGAAGACATATGCCAAATCTCAACACGCACTCTAACATATACTCGCCAAAGAAGAAGAGAGAGATGGAAATGAAGATGGTGAGAGTTGAAGGAAAGTATGGCATCATTTGCATATGGACTTGTGAGTTACAAGAAGTGTTGGCAAAACCGATCGGTTTAACCGCTAATTGGCCGGTTAGATCGGAACTGACCAACTCTAGTTTTGATTGGTTTTGGTGATTAATCAGTATTTTAAACGTTAAATAAATTAACACTTCCAATTCATATCAAATGTAATATAATAGTTTATTAGTTAGCATTAACTATTAGTTTTGATATGAATCAGAGTTCAAATCCTATCCTATCACAAGTTGTTCTTTTTTAAGAATGGTTTGCTGCCAGCGTTGTTTTTGTTTTTTTTTAAGAATGGTTCGCCGACATTGTTGTTTTTTTTTTTAAGAATGGTTCGTAAAATCATTTCGTTTGATTCAAAAATATTTATTTGCCTACTAGAAGGGTCAACTAAAATCCTCTTTCAATGAAGTCCTTTATTACTAGACACATTAACAAATCTGCCATTAATTACTTAATTGATAAAAATAAGTGCCTATATTATATATATATAACATAATATTTTTTTCATTTTTTTTTTTTAAAAATATCATTTTCTTTTAAAAAAAAAGGACATTTTCTTTTAAAAAAAAAAAAGGAGTTGGTCAAGTCGATTTTTTTAACATCATTTTAATATTCTTTAATTATGGTTAAGATTAAAAAAAATTGGTCATTGATACTTACTTTTATATTTTCCTAGCTTTTTCAAAAAATTTAAAAATACCCCTAGGCACAAATCGCTTATTAAAATCCATTTTTTCATTAATTTTCAACTTCATTTGAATGTGTTTTGTCTTAATCATATTCTTTATATGCTTTTCATATTTTAGTAGATTTTTTTTGTATTTTTTTAATCTTTTTTTTATCGTTCGGGACTTGTCTGATTAGAGCGGTTGAATCGGCTGGTTTACCCGTTAGGCTAGTTAAATCGCTTCCAGGCCCATGATCGGTTAACTGTTCCAGTTCGATTTTGCAAACACTGGTTACAAGGCATACTGCCATCTCAAGTGGTGATAACTTTTTGCAGTTTAAAAAGCAAAGGACAAAAACACTACGACATCCTAATTCAAGATATCCAAATGGTTATGTTTTCGCCTTTAATAAGAGATACGAGCTAGCAACTCTAATGGTGAATTAAAGATCTTCTTACTTTCCTCTTCTCTTCTCCCCTTTGACAAGAGACACAAGCTTCTGTTACTGTTGTTCTTTTTCTCTCATCTTCTCTGTCTTATTTGAGCTTCTTCTTTTACCTCTGTTTTAGAGATATGATGAGAGTCTACCCCTGGTTTTAGAAGAGAGAGAGAGGGGAGGAACTTGGTCATTCTTGAGAGAGACAAACATGCTTTAGAGAAAGTGTGAGATTAGATTTGGGATTTATGAGGTAGAGAGAGAGTCAACAGAAACTCGAGCCTACTATGGAACTTCTGTGAGCAAACATAAACTCAAGTGACTGTTTCCTTCAGAATTTCTTTGTGACAGTTGATTTTTTTTAGAAGATTTTGAGTTGAAGTAGTTTACATATAGAGAGTAGATTTGGGGTTTATGAGATAGAGAAAGAGAGAATAGATTTGGGGTTTCTAAGGTAGAGAGACAGAGAGAGAGAGTAGATTTGGGCTTTATAAAGTAGAGAGAGTAGATTTGAGGTTTCTGAAGTAGAAAAAGAGAGATAGTAGATTTGGGGTTTCTGAGGTAGAGAAAGAGAGATAATATATTTGGGGTTTATGAGGTATTTAGGGTTTATGAGGTAGAGATGGAGACTAGATTTGGGGTTTCTGAGGTAGAGAAAGAGAGAGTAGATTTTGGATTTCTAAGGTTTCATAGTGTGAGTTGTTGGGTTACAAGGTGGGATTTGCACGGGTGAGAGAGCCGCACTTTCACAAAAAAATGTTTGACTTGAATTTTTTCTTATAGTAACTTTTGCTTTGATATTGCAGAATTTTTTATTTCAATATAAAAATCTAGTAAAATTTTGTGGTTGTCCAAATTATCAAATCTTTTTCACAAGATTTTGCGATTGCAATCCAAAAATATTGCAATTTTGTGTACATCCAAACCAGCACTAAAATATGCATTTTCATTGCTGAAGCTTTTGTGATGGCCTAAAAATCTATTTTCCACCACGATTATGAAATTGAAAGCTCCGAAAATTTTGTAGATCTAGTAGAGCCATGAATATTCTAAAATCTTGATACAGACGGTCTAGATGATGTATTATAAGATGTACTATTTTTAGTACTTAAGATTCCTTTTTTCTTTTATATTCATATATATCAAGGAAGATATGATTACTTGTAGGGTTTTCTACTTAGGAAACAACCTTTCGTGATGGGTTTTTGAGATGCACCTTACTTGTATAGTATATAGGGTTGACACCGTATATAAACTTTTTTTTGATTTCGAAGGGTGTAGTTTGTATAAGGCTGAGACTCTAAACTATCAAAGTAAGCCTTCAAATAATGTTGAAAGATATTATTTCAGTTCTAGAAATATTTGTGATGGCCTGAAAATTTATTTTCATATCTAATTACAAAATTTAAAGCTTCAAAAGTAATGTAGATCGAGCAAATCTATGTAACACTTTATAATCTTGAAAATTGATAGTCCAGAAAATGCAATACAAAATGCATTATTTTCAAGACTTGATATCCAATTTTTCTCATGCTAATACATCTTGAGGTTGAGATGATCGAATTTAGGATATTTGGGCATCAAAACAACCTCTTCTAATGAATTTTTGAGGTGTGCCTTAATTTGATTGTTTAACGCCTCAGACTTATAATAGACTTTTTCCTATTTAGAATCCCCATATGCTTGGTGTTTGTTTTTTTTGTTTTGGGGTAATTTAGTGGGGCAGGTAAGGCCTTACATGTTGTTTCAAATGGTTTAGGAATGAGTGTTTTGAAGATATTAATAGGTGGTGTTAGTGGGAATGAAAACCACAATATGGTGACTAGGGTGTGGGGTGGTAGCAACCACCATGACCCTAACCCCTTTCCCAAAAAATTACATAAGTGGATTTGAGCCTTAACTGCATGCTCGGTGCTTTTCTTTTACAGAAGATGAGATTTTAGGAAGGAGATGAATTTAATAAGGCTAGCAACAGGCCTAGCCATAGCCCAGCTGTAGTCCCCATAGGGCCTACCTAGGTCCAACTCAGCCTTGATCGGGCCGGAGAGCCTCTGGCCAAAGCCCAGCCCTGAACCTATTGTGGTTGGGCTAGGCTGGCCAAACAAATCACCCAAAAAAAAAAAAGGAAAAGAAAATGAAGAAAAAAAAAGGGCTGCACCAGGCCGGCTTGAGCCGCCCATGTTATAGTCCTATCTTGACCAAGCCCTTGGACGACATTTTTTAGCCTAGGCCGTAGTAATCCAAGGTTGGGCCTACCGGGCTAGGCTGCGGCACCCGACTTATTGCTGTTGGATATAGTCCCCATAGGGCTGACCCAGGTGACTCTTAGCCCTGATCGTGCTAGAGGGCCCCTTGCCAAAGCCCAGCCTTGACCCTATTATGGTTGGGTTAGGCCAGCCAAACAAAATAACAAAAATAAAAATAGGAAAAAAAAAATGAAGAAAAAAAAGGGTTGCACAAGGCCGGCTTGAGCTGCCCATGTTATAGTCCTATCTTGGCCAAGCCCTTGGACCGCATTTTGTGGCCTAGGTCCTAGTAATTCAAGGTCGGGCCTACAGGGCTAGGTTGTGCCACTCGACTCATTACTGATATGCAAATTCACCCAAAATAAGCAAATCTCAAATTACATGGGATTCTGTTGATTTGGAAATTGATATTGATAAGTTTTCTAAATGAAATAGAAATCCAAAAGATTACGACTCTTTGTTATATCTCTTGGTTTTTTGATAGATATGTAATATCTATAAGAACTTTCCTTATATATATATATATATATATATATATGGAAAATGTAACTTCCTTTAAAGAGAGGGGAAGATGCCTCTTGTGTATGAGAGGCAATGCGTCTTATTAGAGAGAAAAGAACTTCCTATAGAGAGAAATACTGCAATGATGCCTCCCGCATAGTGGGAAACTGGTTTCTTTTAGAAAAACAGTTCCTATGGAGATTTTGGTTGGTTTCCCCTTTTAGTAAGAGAAAGACTCGGTTGCTCTCTGGGTTCTCTTCCTGGTCCGTACTTTAGTTGTAGAATAGAAATGAGTCTCTTCTTAGATAATGGTTTAGTTGTGGAATAGAGATGAATATCTTCCTAGACAGTGATTTTGTTATGGAATAAAGATAGGAGATCGGTGCACAATGCTAGTTTGAAAAGCGAATCGAAAATGGTTGCTCGACTGAGTTTTGTCGATGATTAAAGAGGAAACTATGTATCCCAAAATTTGTGATGAAACTTTTATTAATATTTTGGGCCCTTTTGGGGTGAATCACATAAATCTTTATGTTTTCGTTACGTATGTCATTTATAGTTTACTTCTTTTAATATTCTTGCCTAATTTATTTCAAACTGGATAAATACACATTCTTAGTGGGATCCAACTTTTTGCAATTCCTAGTTTTGGCATTTAAGAGGCTCTTAAATCCTAACAAGTGGTATCAAATTGCATGGTTTAGTAAATATTAGCAACTGGTTGAAGAAAAGCACATGACAAAGTATGCGAGTGTGTCATTTGAGGTGGATAAATATGATAGCAAGCTCATTCTTTCCAGTAAGAATGATGAAGGGGTTTATTTGGCTAAATATTAAGAATTCATAAAGCTATCCGATAGATGATGGTATAGTGAGTAGGTGATTTTCATATCAAGGTGGAGATCTTTGGATATAATGATATCCAAAATAAAGAAATCTTATATTACATGGGATTGTAATTGATATTGAAATTAATATTAATAATTTTTTTAAGAAAATAAAATTCCAAAAAGATTATGACTCTTAGTTATATCTCTTGGATTTTGAGATGTATATAACATTTATGCGAAATTTCTTATTTAGTTAGGATTCTTATTCCTCTATATAACATAAGAGAGGAAAGAATATGTGTTCCTTATTTGATATATTATATAATAAATGTGGCTTCTTCTAGAGAGAGAGAGAGAGAGAGGTAGGGGCCTCCTATGCATGAGAAGCATGCCTCTCTTTAAAGAGAATAGAGGTTCTTATAAAGAGAAACGCTGTGATAGTGTCTCCTCCATAATGAGATGCTAGTTTTTATGTAGAATAATGGTTATTATGGAGATTTTGGATGTTTTTCACTTAGTGAGAAAAAATCTCGATTGCTCTCAAGGTTCTTTTTCTAGCCAATAGCTGAGCTGTGGAAGATAGATGTGTCTCTTCCTAGATAGTATTTTAGCTGTAGAACAAAGATGGGTATTTTCATATACAATAGTTTAGTTGTGGAATAGAAATAGATCTCTTCATAGAAAATGCTTTGGGGAATAGAGATAGGAGATTGGTGAGTGATACTAGCCAGGAAAGTGGACCTAAAAGGGTTGCTCAATTGATTTTTGTCATTGATTAAAGTAGTAACTTTGTAACCCAAAATCTGTGATGAAACTTTTATTGATATAATAGATTTCAACTTGTCATGCTTATGGATGTCGACCATTTGGGTGAACTACGTAAATCTTGGTGTTCTTTTAGCGTGTCTTTTATATTTTATTTCATATATTATAGCTCGTATTCTTGTATATTTTGTTTTTAGATAGATAAATACATGTTTTTAGTGGGATCCAACCTTTTGGGATTCCTGTTTCCGCATCTAAGAGGGCTATGAAATCCTAACAATTACCGGTCTTTGAACTCAAGGGACGATATTTTATAAGAAATGCTTTTGTTGCCGTTGATGACCTTTGAACCCAACTCGTTTTTTGTTATTTTAGAACATAAAACATATCTTAATCAGTCCGAATGCTTTTTACTTTTTATGATTATGCATGTCAAAATTAATACATGTTCGATGATCTTGTAAAAAATTACAATAATTATTCTAGAAAAGCTCAAATAGATTATTTTTAAGATTTAATTTTGATTTATTTACAATTATTGTAGCAGTCGATATCATCCACCTCTGGATCCAAAGTTCATTTATGAAATGGATTTTGGAAAGGGACCATAACACGAATAAAGATTGACATACCAAAACCCTTCCTTTATTTGGCTATGTTAAGAAGAGAAAAGGGGAGGGCATCACAATTTCAAAATGATATTCAGCGTGTGGAGCATATGTCTAAATATAATTGAATAGTTTTTTTTTTGAGAAAAATGATTTTTCTCTTTGAAGAAAAGGATCATTCATATGGGCTATAAATGGAAGTAAGAAAAAATAAAGTAGACCAGCAAGAAACACTATCTTTTTATATATAAGCATATTTTTTAGCCTCTAAAATTCGTCTATACTTACCTTTATAATTGCATTATCATGAGAGAGAAATAAGTCCAATGCCAGTTTAGTTTTCTCTCTCTGTCTCATCAAAACATAAATAAACTCTCTGATTAGAGTAGAGAGAGAGAGTATTAGGCCAAAGAGCAAAGAGTAATGAACTTATAAAACCTTTTTAAACTACTTATGTGGTTTCGAAGGACTATTATTAAATATTTTTTCAACCAGGTTTTAAAAGATTACCGTTAAATTTGAAAAAGATCTTTAAAAAAAATCAAATCCGAACAAAAAAATATCATTGGACTGGAACAGGAATTACCCCGTCACTTTGTAAAGTATGGTGGAATATACTGGCTATTGCGATAAAGCCGTAAGCAAGAATCTGCAAGAATCCATTTGAGTCTCCTCTCTAAATTAAGGTTTTCTTTTGGGAGCTGTAAATAACAATCCATTTGAGGATTCTCCTCTCTAGATTAAGGTTTTCTTTTGGGAGGCAGCGTCATTTTAATAATCTATCTGGTTAATGTGAGTATCCATGGCCTTCTGTTCAAGAAACTTTTTGAGGAGAATGTGGGCTTTGCTAGTTCGGATTTCTGGTTTTACTCGTTGTTGATTCTTGGTTTACTTGGGTCTATAAACCGTAATTGTTGTTGTTGTGAGTCTCGTGTTTTTGGTTGTTGGGTATTATGTTTTTTCGTTTCTTGTTTATTAATGAGATTGCTTTGTGAATCCTTATAAGAAACCTATGTTTTTTGGTTCTCTGGTTGGGTGTTGATAAATGGGTTTTCTGTGATGATCCATGGAAAAGGGGATAATCTGTTAACTTTATTTAAAGAAATCTTTGTTTTTCATACTCATGTTGATTTCATCCTAGAAACAAAATTGAGTTTGCCAAAAATTTCAAGAGATAAAGCAGATACAAGAGGTCTATTGGAAAGATTGCAATTATTTTCACAGTTAAGTGGAAATAAAACTATTGAGGGCGATTAAAAAAATGTGATAGCATGGGCTAAAGGAGAGATGAAGGCGCCATGAAGATTGACATTTCTATTTGATGACATTTTTCATTTTTTATCTTCTGGCTCTTTTGAGCTTTTTCATTGTTTTGGAGAGGCTACTAATTTCCAAGCTGATTCTCTTGCTAAGGGTGGTGTACACCCATCTTCTTTGGTGGTTATATCCTTCTCTAACTTGCAATCTCTATATGTAATTTCTCGGATTAATGAATCTTGTGGTTATCATTAAAAAAAAAGACGCATGAAAAGTGCAGCCATCAAAATTTTTGGTGAAGAATTTCTTCACCCAACAAACCCATTTTGTTAGAAATAGTAAGAACGGGCTAAAGGTGGGCCGTATTTTTTTGCTCGACTGAGGTATTTTAACTTAAATTAAATAGAGATCTTTTAGTTTTCAGGCACATAGGCTATTTCAATATAATATTTTTTCCATATTAATAAAAATTAGTATGCATAAAGTTGACAAATTTATCCTTGGGATACTAAAACAAAGACCAAGTGCTGATCTTATTTAATGCATGGTAAGGGCAAAATCTCGAAGCACCATAGTACCTTTTTGGGAAGAGAGAAAAATACAATGTGTAAGATGATTGTATTTTGGTAGTGAAAATAAGTCCTACTATATAGAGAGAGAAAGTGTCTTTGGAGTTATTAACTTTCATTGCCTTATGATTATTCATTTTGGCTTTTTATTAACCAACTCACATACTGTCAATAGCTGTTCATCAGTTGGCCATTCAACAATCACAATGGTTCAGAATAACCGCGGTGCATCGATATTACATGTGTGTACATCCTCCGACACAACTGGCAAATAACCGCGGTGCATCGATATTACATGTGTGTACATCCTCCGACATAACTGGCAAAAATATAGTGAGCTACAAGCATGGAAAGTGTAAAGTACACCTCAATGGACACATGCTTCGGGACTCCACAAGTAAAGCCTACACTCCCATTAATTCTAAGAACACAAAAGAATAAATTATTTCCATAGTTAAGCATAACTTTCTCTTCTCCATTGTCTATAAATAAATCCCATTAATATGTAAATCAGGCATTGGCCTGAAAACAATGATTTGTCAAAAGATATAGTTTGTAAATAATGTTGCAGAAACAATCAAACAATAGTTTCCTTATCATCTTGGAGCCAAGGAAGATAAAGTAACTGAGTTCCTAGAGACATGGTGCCTGTTCCGAGAAGGTAATGAAGAAGGCTTCTTGTTTCCCCTATTATATCCAATCAGTCCTGGACGAGCTGTTGTCATGGTAGAATTGGAGAGCATTAGCACCACAGAAGCCATTGTAGGCCTCTCTGTTACATTAGTTTGGCAACATAACAGCCCTATTTTAATGCACCTTAGTACATCTCCTTGTGGGTAAGATCCAATATTCACATCCATTAATTGTAGAAGCTTCCCTTCTTTATATAATTTCGAAGCCTGGAATAAAATGCATAGTATTTTTTGTGACAAAAATCTACCAAACATAAATAATTTTAAATCAATTATGTTCATTGAAAGCACTTTTTAGGGGACATGCGAAAGCTAGTTCACTGGAGAGCTTTCACTTTAACCTGAGAAAATGCTTTTGCACCTAAATAGATATGAAGCCACTTGCTCATGAAAATACATAGAGCATAGGGATAGATTAAGAAAACATAGCGATGGCTGCTTTCCCAGAAAACAAACCTGAAATAATAGTACTCAACAGATAAAGAAAACTTAAAGAATGGGGCTGGGGTTTCGGCAGTAGTACCACCCGAGTTAAAGGTCACAACCTCCGTTCTTACTAAAACTTTCAAAAAATTGACTCTTTCTAAAAATGGGTAGGGGCTGTCATCCCCATTGATCTATCCCTCCTAAAAAAGAAAAACAGAAAATTCAACAGTAGAATTCTTCCACTGAAACAAATGAGCCCTAAGGTTGGAATCCAAGCTCATATGTCAAAAAAGAAACACAAAAGTGCCTGGGAATGAATCACTTACATATTGTAAAAGTTCCTGACATGATTCATCGAGATATTCATCGTAGTTCTTTCTCCCACTCAGTATCTCCAATAACAACACGCCGAAGCTGAAGACATCACATTTTGGAGAAAGGATGCCATTGAGTGCATATTCAGGAGCCATGTATCCACTACACACATTTATACCGTAAGGTAAGAATCTCATGTCTGCATTCATCTATAAGAAGGCCACAATTAATTTGCACCTACATATCGTCAAACGAGTCCCTCTCTAACAATGAATTTAAACCGTCTATTTGGTGAACTTAGAAATCTAGGCTTTAACGAACTCAAAATTATTAATTTTCTTTTTCAACATTGTCAATCACATGGTACTAAAACCATCTACAAATTTAGAAAAGAAAACAATGCCTTTAAGTTCTAGATCTATGCATCTCACTAAATGGACAACTTATATTAATTGAGTTTAAAAATTATGATGTATTTTCAAATGGTGCATGGGTAGAAGTTGAAGCCATATAAATGACCCTAACATGGCTTTTAAAGATGGTTTTATTGTATTATTAAAATCTGTTGATGAAATTACTTCGACACACATACACATATTATTAAATAACTCTTACGTATTAATTGGTAATATATAACTTACAATGTTCCTGCAACTCCTGTGGCCTTAACTTGAGTACCCTCTCCTCCAATGAGTGTGGCCAGTCCAAAATCTGAGATTTTAGGGCTCATGGTGTGATCAAGTAAGATGTTAGTGGCTTTGATGTCTCTGTGTATGATCGTTAGGACAGATTCTTCATGGAGATAAACAAGTCCTCGAGCCACACCCAAAATGATTCCCCAACGCTTAGGCCAATCTAGTATTGCACTCAATCGTTTGTCTGCAAATGTTTATAGATGTAGCATTATACTGAAGCTGAATAAGTGAATGCCAATGTTCGCCGAGTTTTTCAAAGTAGACACTCAAAATTCCAAGTGAACCAGATTTTTTTTAAAAATTAAAATTAAAATTAATATACGAAGTGAAATCGTGACTATTAAATCGACCCAAATTCAGTCTTATCGTCAGGCGTTTACTGTAGCTATTTGCAAGCGGGCTGACTTCAGACTCTCCCTCAATAAATATATTTTCAAAACATTCCAAATATTCCAGCCTATAAAAGCATATTCTATAATTTTTGATATACGTTAAAGCCTCTCAAGTTCTTGCAGGCATACAAGGGTAACAAAAACTCAAACGTCAATAAATCATAGACCAGGTTCCCACCATTCCAGTTCATATGGTGTCGCAATGGAGTTAATCATAAAGTTGTCCCCTAAAAAATATAACACGAAGACCTTAATGTCTCTTCCCAGAAAAGGAGATTGAAAGTAATGGATATAGCATTGAACATGATTATAAGCCTGTTGCTTTTCCTTTCAGCGACATCATTATGTTGTAGGGTATAAGGAATAGTTACTTAATAAATAATCTAATTTTCCTTACAAAACTTAATTAATTTAAGGAAACAATACTTGTTGCATCTATCATTTCTAAGAAATATTTCATCTTATCAAGTAAACAAATATATAACTAGAAAAATCATTAAGAACAACACTACATGTCAGTAGATACACAATATTACAAACATCACTATGAATTAATTCTAGTCTATTGGAACTTCTTTGTAATAAAGGAAAGGGTTTTCTTATGAGCTTAGACTGTACATATACACCACATAGAACATTTTGGATATTCTCACACTTCAAAATTAAATCTATAGTATTCATCTTCTTTAAAACATGATAATTAACATGACCTTATCTAACACATCCAAAATTAAAAGAATTGATCAAGTAAACAAAACGTATATGCTCATTCATTCAAGAAACTGAGTTGAACGTCATCACAAATCTAGAAGTCTCCTCGACAAAGTGTAGATGGATCATGTTTATAGCTATTAGTTATAATTCATGTACCAACATCTTTCGACTGGTGCTTTGTCTCAAGCGCTTCTTGTTTAAAGCCATAGTCGAGAGTGAAAGACCTGAGATCTCTCCTATGTGACTTTTGCTTAAACTGTTAAAATTGTTACAATGTATTTTTAAGAAATCATATTAGTATTTATTTTATTTATTTTGAGTGATGTAGTGAAGTTGTATTTGTAACTTTGTGTAATAGAAAGTTATGCAACTATTAAGTGGTTAGTAATTATTGTTGAAGTGAGAGTAGTAGTTATTGTTGTAAGTGGGCAGTTATTATAGTAGATATAGTTGTAAGAATATCTATTTGAAGAGATATCTGTGGTGGGAAAATTAGGTCACATGTATCAAATTTGTAATGCATTTGTGTACCCCATTTTTCAACAATTGAAGGGAAAAGTGTCTCTTCTACTTCATCTTGTTTGTTTTTCTTCTATCCCTTTGGTTGTGAGTCTTAGGCCAGTGCGACATTGTTACACTAATTAAAAAGAGAATTGTTATGGTATTGTAGTATCTATCTTTCTCCACATAAAAAAAATTAACTAAATTTGAATCGAAAGAGATTTGGGGCTATGTCAAAGCACAAACCATTAAAAATAGACATGTGGTTCAAGATTCACCATAATTGAGGGAGACAATTTTGAAAATACTTTTAAAATGAAAACGGGATCATGCATTCCAATGGGAAAAGTGAAGTTTGGACAGAAAGTGATATGGACTATACCAATGGATGACTGTTATAAATTGAACTTTGATGGCAGCTCTTTGGATAATCCTGGGGGTATTGGAGACGTAGTGAGACATTGGTATGGAAATGTTATTTTCTGCTATGCTGGCCTTTGTGGGATCATGTCTGTTAATGGGGCTGAAATGGCTGCTTTACTACAAAGTTTAAGATTTCTAAAGAATAAAATGCTAGCACCAATACCATATTATGGTGCAAAAAGGAGCCAAAAGTTTTTTGAAAACTGAGACAATGTTGGTTGTAGAGTCTCGTTTTACCATGTCCACCTAGAAGCGAATGCTTTGGCATAAGAGTTTGCCAAAAAGGGGGCTTCACTTCCTGAGTTAGTCATTATTGATGATGTGGTGGAATTTTATAATCTTGTTGATTGATTAATAAAAAGTTTTGAATATTGTAAATAATAATAATAATAAAATAAAATAAAACAAAGTTTATGGGGTTTTATAGGATGGGGGACCTATAATCGTCATCCATGAAGTGACGGACAAATCTGGGTGGTTGATCAGTTTATTTTATCCAAATACTTTTTGGTTATTTTTATCAAATGCATAATATTTAGATCTATAGAGGCTTAAAAGTTCAAGGAGATTTGATATTTAGAAAAATTAAAATTAAAGTATGAAATACATTCTCCAATGTTCGATCATGATCAAACAGTGGGAAAGCTAATTGAAATTACTCTCTGATATAAGTCCAACCTATTGAAAGCTTTATAATATATATATATATATATATATATATATATATATATATATATATATATATATATATATATATATATATATATATATATATGTGTGTGTGTGTATGTGTGTGTGTGTGTGTGTGTGTTTATATATATATATATATATATATATATATATATATATATATGAGAAATGATCCTATAGGACCCTCTCTTACCCACGTGGACTTCAAAGGATCACCATTAAATTTAGCACGGATCTCTAAAAAAGTCAAGTCCCACACTCATGTGATAACTTTTCTAGGTATCCATGCCAAATTGATGCAATGAGTTTTTTAATTGCTATTGTTACTTTTTAGGTTAGGGTTATTTTTGTCTTTTTGTGTTGTAGAGATTTAGGCTATAGGAGTTAATTAGAATATTTATTTTATATAGAACATAGTTTCTATTTTTGTAAGAGTCGAAGTTGTTATTTCTTAATGGGTTCATAAGCATTAAAAAATGAACATTAAGAAGAGACTAGGAAGTGCGAAGAGATGTACGGAGGCTTCCTTAATTTATGGGCTTTTAATGATGGGAAAAGAGGGAGAGAAAAAATATCATGGGGTTAGGAAGAGAAAATGGAGAGAGAAAGAGATAGAACATTTTTAGGATTTTATTTTATTTTCTTCTCTTTATTTAGTTTGTATTTAAGAGAAATGCATCATTGTTAGACTTGAGTAAAGAAAGAGTTTTTTTTATCTTATAAAGAATCTTTGGGATAGACTACCTTGCAGACCTAAAGAGAGGGCATAATCTCTCACTATTTTATATTTATTTATATTTTTTTAATTTATTATTTTTTCCTGCATCAGTTGGTATCAAAGCCTTGAAATTCGAGCTAAGCACAAACAATTTTTGATCTAGTTATGGAGCACATAGATAAAATATTTGAGTAATTGGATAAAAAATTTGAAAGTAGAATATATTGACAAGCAATACAACAAAATCTACACGATCAGTTTAATAAGTTACAACAAGAAGAACAAGAATATGAAGAAGTAGAAGATCAAGAATCAACCACCGATCCAAGCATTAATCACACATTACAGCTCGTTTCGGAAGTTCAGTTGATTTTTAGAGGCACGAAATACAAGTGGTAGAAGGTGCAAGAGATTTTGGCATCACAATTTATTTTTCAAGCATATTACGACTATGTTCGTTTAGAATCAATAATAAAAAGTTAGAGAAGAAAAGGTTAAATTTGTTCAGTTAGAACAAAGTAGAGAAGATAATGAAATTTTTTTTTCGAATTCCATAAACTTGAGGTCAAGCTTCTCCAAACCCAGGAGCATGATGCAATGAGTTGTTGTTGTTTTTTACTATTTTTATTTTTACGTTTAGGGTTATTTTTATTTTTTTGTGTTGTAAAGATTTAAGGGGTAGAATAAACAATTATCTAAGGGAGTTAGTTAGGATATTTATTTTAAATTTTTATGTTGGATAATTTCTATTTTTGTGGGGGTTGAGGTTGTTATCTCTTAATAGGTTGATAAGCATTAAGAAAGAAAAATACAACGAGATTAGGAAGTGCGTTGAGATGGGTGGGGGCTTCCTATATTTATGGGCTTCAAGTGATGGGAAAAGAGAGAAAATAACGTGGGGGTAAGGGTGAGAAAACGTAGATGTTAGGGAGAGAGGGCATATTTATTAAGGTTTTATTTTATTTTATTTAATCTCTTTCTTTAGTTTGTATTTAAGGTAAAGACATCCTTCTTATGAAAAAAGAGAGTTAAAGACGTATTTGGGGTAGACTCCCCACTGAAGATATGGCCTATACATGAATTGCAGATGGAGCTCCGACATTAGGTAGATCAGCCGATAATAATCTTTGTCTGAAATGGGCAGTGGGAATAAGAGCCGAAACCCAAATTGAGTGCCGACTGAACCGTTGTAATACTTGTTGATTTGTACAGCGAACTGCACAATCAAACTATCATACACATGGAAACATCAACCCGATGCATGGTGCTGCTTCAGGTAATGATTTGAACCTCAGCCCTGTAATTTCTCATTATCTTTCAGTGAAACAAACCTACCTTCTTTTAGCTCATCCAAGGTATGGGGCAACTTATGTCTAAAGGCAGGCTAAGCTAGGTACACATGCGTTACGCCTGGTCTATGAGTTGCCGTTTGAGGAGCACATGTACTAGATTACGTGGTCGGGAGTCGGGGAAGCACAATGCAACTCCAGTCCTTTTCTATCCTTTGAAGGCCAGGGCAACATCTTAGTAGCTTGACCTATTTGAATATTCCATATGGCTGTTCCCATATTGATTCAGCAGGTAGCCAGGTCCAGTAATAATCCATAACTCATGATGAGCCTTCCTTCCCTGATTTCGTCAAAAGAATTGAACCATGTGCATTCCTCACTGAGCATTTCATATCTGTGCTAAAGCCAGCCATTTGGAGTAGTAGAACAATAGGCACCAGAGCCAATTTGACTGACAATAACATTCGAGGTCCGCAAAGATTTGTTAGGAATTAGCACTGAAAAATGTACCATTTTTTATTCGGAGGAGCATCATAGGTATAGAAAATCTTGTAAGCAAGCAGTTTCTTTAGGTTTCCTCTAAAAAAAAGGCTCTTGCTTTGCAGTTGGTCTCACTAGGCTAAACGACTCCATTCGAAGGCTTTGCTCGTTGGTATATATATAACCTAGACACTTCCTCTATTGTGAATGTTGGAATCCAAAGCCCGAAAGCCTAGAGTGGACTTAAAGTCTGATGACTTGATAATCAATATAGAGTACGCCAACTCTACCTTCCAAACTGATTTCCACCTAATATAATGGCAAGATTAAAATTATGCAAACTGATAATGGGGCAAAGTATGGGAAGAAAGTTTTTTCTGAGCATTTATGTAATCGTGGTATTATATACCAAACATCGTGTATTGGAACACTTCAGTAGAATGGAGTTGTTGAAAGGAAAAATATACACCTTTTGGAAGCTACAAGGTTTTTGATGTTTCAATTGCATGTTCCAAAAATTTATTGGTTTGAAGCTGTTTTAACTACTTGCTACCTGGTTAACAGATTTTCGAGTAAAATTATTAAAGATAAATCTCTCCTTGAGGTTTTGAAAAATAGAAAAATTGATTTATCTCATTTGCGTGTATTTGGATGCATGTCTTATGTTCATGTGGCTGAATACAACTGGGATAACCTTGATAAATATTCTAGGAGATGTATCCTTCCTGGATATTCTTTTACTCAAAAGGGATACAAATGTTGTGATCTCATAACCAAAAATTATATATTTCTCGAGATGTTCAATTTGTTAAAACATAGTCTTATTTTCATGACACATTGGAGTGGTTTGGAAAATATGATTCAGGGGGCGAGTTCAAGAAGTCGTTTTCCCTTATCTAATATTAGTATTAGTGATGTGTCCAACACACTCGCAAGAAGTTATGATGATCAAGCTGAAGTTGGAGATACATCTGAAACTCACCAAACCAGTTTAAAAGAAGAATATTTCGTCGTGGCCCCACCTGATCCCCTATTGTGCCGGTCTTCTCATATCTCCCAACCTTTACATTTCAAGACTTTTATATTTACCATGCATTTTATTATCTCATTCAAAATCATATTATCTATGAAAATATCTCTCCTGGCTATTTTGGTTTTTCAATTCTATTTTTAATAATTCTGAGCCAACCAATTTTCAAAATACTATTTCTCAACCTGTGTGGAGGAAGGTCATGAAAGATGAACTTCAGACACTTGACAAGAACCATATCTAGGACATTGTCAAGTTACTTAAAGGGAAGAAAACAGTTAGATGTAGATATGTTTTCAAAATCAAATATAATAGTAATGGGTATGTTGAGAAGCATTAGGCCAAGTTGGTGGCTAAAGGATTTACTCAAACCTATGAAGTCGACTATAAAGAGACTTTTGCATTAGTTGCCAAGATATATATTGTTCGTACTCTTTTGTGTATCACAGTTTAATTATTGGTGGTCTCTGCATCAGATGGATGTTAAAAATGTCATCTTACAAGGTGACCTTGAAAAAGAAGCCTATATGAGTCTTCCCTCTAGGCCATTCTTAAGAAAATGAGAAAGATCTTGTATGATATATAAAGAGGGCCTTGTATGGACTTAAACAATCACCTCGCACATGGTATGTCAAACTCAGCTCAGCTTCGATGAGTATTAGATTTCTTAGAAGTTTAGCTGAATCTTCGATGTTCATAAAAAAGAGAACATCAAGTACAACAATTGTACTCATTTATGTTGAAGATACTATCATTACAGTGTGATAAAGAAATAATCATGAAACTTAAAAATTATCTTCACAAGAAATTTGACATCAAGGACATTAGTCAACTAAAATATTTCTCAGCATTGAAGGGACACATTCAAAAAATGAACTCTCCATTTCTCAAAGGAAATATGTCTTAGACATGTTGAAAGAAACTGGAAAACTGGGAGTCTAACCCGCTGACATCCCTGTTGAGATTAATTGCAAGCTTAGAAAACCTCTTGAAGATGTGGGTCGCTTTCAGAGACTTGTGGGTTGAAGTCCAATTAACATGAGATCCACTACTGACTATTGTACATTGGTAGGATGAAACTCAGTTACTTGAAAAAGCAAATAAACAAAATGTAGTTGCTCGATCCAGTGTAAAAGCCGAATATAAGCTATGGATTCAAGTACGAGTGAGTTGACATGGCTACAATTACTACTTCAAGATATGGTGTTCCCAAATGTCAATCCAATAGATATGTTATGTGATAATCAAGCTGTTATACATATAGCTTCCAATCTAGCTTTTCAAGAAAGATACAAGAATATGGAAGTTTATTGTTACTTTGTGATAGAAAACGTTCAGTACAAAAATATTAGTACTCCTTATGTTCCAAGTGAAGACCAATTTGCAGACATATTTACTAAAGCTATTGCAAAGACAAAGTTCCATTAGATATTGTCCAAGTTTGGCTCCTTGAATATCTATGTACCAACTTGAGCGGGAGTGTTGACGGTTATAGCAGCAAAATATTAATCTTCCTATCTTGTGGATTACAAGATATTGAGTTTTTTACAATTTCCTTTATTGAGTTTCACATTTTATGGGATTGCAATTGTAATGAGATTTGTTTCTTAAAAGACAAGAATTGTAACTCTATATATCTAGTAAACTAGAATAATCACAATCAAGGAGACATCGGTTTACCTACCGCGGATGTAGCCACTATTGTCGAACCTCGTATATGTCTTGTTGATCTCTCTCTCATTAACATTCTTTTATTGGAAATTCTATAGTCCTAAAATTATTCCTGAGGTTTAATCCGAGGGAGCAGATATACATTTTTCGTCCCACGGGGCCATAAATGCTCTCTTGTTGATCCTTTGGCAAAGTTTTCCACGTTCAAGCTTTTTGTGTATGGCGAGAGAGGGTAACCAATCCAAGAAATAGGGTATATATATATATATAGGAAGGTACTACAAAACACCTATAGGTGAAAATGAACAGTGATTTCGCATACTCTCGTCACCATCCAAACTTCATCACACGGTCACAGTCGTCGGATAGTTTTTTAATTTTTATTTTTTTCTATAAATCAAAATAATCTGAAATTTGGAATGTATATTCATAAAAATTTGGAATGTATATTCTAATAAAAATATAAAAAAAATAATTTGTAAAATATAACTTGACCAAAATACCCCCGAAAATTTATAGGGGTATTTTGGTCAATTTATATTTTATAAATTATTTGTTTTTATATTTCTATTAGGTGCGCCTCACTAAGATGTATACACGCTCCAAATTTAGATCATAATTGAAGTACTACCAAATAATTGTGACCGTGCGATGAACTTTTGACAGTGATGAGCATAGACGAAATCACTGTTTATTTTTGCCTATAGGCGTTGGGAATACTTTTCCATATATATATATATATATATATATATATATATATATATATATATATATATATATATATATATATATATATATATATATATATATATATATATATATATATCGGTGATCAAGCTCAATAAAAGAGAGAGAGAGATAACACAGTGCTATCTTTTACATCGGAAGGGAAGCAGTGCTATGGGAGGTGTGGTTGGAAGAGATATGGGTGAGTTTTTTAAGGGGTAACATTGGAAGGAGAATTGTTGAGGAAAAAGATAACATACACCATCTGGAGCCGGTTTTCAATAACAAAGGAAAGATTTGGTATTACTAAGGTGGATGTAGAGGTTAACTTATGCAGCAAAACATTATAAAAGTAAGGCCGAAAGGTCGTTGGAAGGCCCCGAAAGTAGGAAGTATAAAACTAAATATCGATGGTAGTTCCTTTGGGAACCCCGGGCCAACAGGCATAGGGATCATGATGGTGATATCCTCTTTTGTTTTGCTGGTCCGTGTAGTGAAAAAACAGCTAATGAAGCAGAGATGTTAGCAGCTCCTCAAGGCTTAAAAATTTTGAAGGACAAGAACTTTTCTTATCCTTGTGTTGCCGAAGGGGATTCCTTGAATGTAATAAGTTGGTGCTCAAAGATTAGGAAATCACCATGGAGGTTGAGGTCATATTGGTTAGAAGCATTGGATATTGGAGATCAGTTGGATGTCTCTTTCATAAATGTGATTTGGGAGGCTAATGACGTTGCGGATTCATATGCAAAGAGGGGGTTGACTCTTCAATCTCTTGTTGTGTCTAATTCTGCTTTGGTTTAGAATTGTGGTAACTTTCTCTTAAGCAATAAAATTATGGAACATTGTTAGAGAGAGATAGAGAGAGAGGGATTTCTCTTACCAAAAAGATACTTGTCCAAGCTCTTGTTTGGCAAGTATTCGTAGATCAACATTTTCTCGCCCCCTTCCATGCAGCATCCTAATAATCTGACTAAGTTCCTATGTTGTGCTTTCAAAAGCAGCTTCACTTCATTCTTGAATTCCTTAATTCCCTGATTCGATCCCACCGCTAGCCTTTTCACCGCAATCTCTGTCCCATTTCTCATTCTCCCCTAAATCAATATGTATTTTATGGAGTCAGAACAAATAACCAATGAAATATAGGGATTGCATACAATGAAACTATTTACCTTTGATACAAGGTGGTCAAAATTACTTGCAACCATCCGATGTGAAATTTGAATGCTTGGATGTGTCACAAAGTTTGAGAAATTTTCTTTTGAAGATTGAGCTTGGTCAATGGAATAAATGCACCATCTAATTTCACATCCAATGGTTAAGATTAATTGTGACCAGCTTGTACCAAAAATAAATGATCTCATTGTATACTTTTTCTAAAATATATATGCATATGTCAGTTAATGAAAAATATACACGTTATGGCATGCATAATTTCTAAGGGATGTATACTACGAGACCATTTACTATTAGTATAAGAAGCTCACAATTACTTATAACAATTTAATGTGAAATATGATACCTTCGATATGTCAGAGTTTAAAAAAATTTCTTTTGAACTTTGAGCTTTGCAAATAAAATAAAATAAATTTAGCCACTTAATTTTACTTCCAATGGTCAAGATTAATTGTGACCACTATTTACCAAAAATAAATGATCGATACTTTTCTAATTTATAATCAATACAATTTATAATCAGTACGCAACACAAGTTTTAGACCATTGTTTAAAAAATCACAATTGGATCCAGTTCATCAGAGGACCTATTCTGAATTGGGCAATTGCCATGTTGGTATATAAATATAAAATAAAAGAAATTGGAGGGGCACACCAGTTCTAAATCGCATAGGTGGTTCTAGTTCGAAAATATAATTGTTTTAAAGAAAAGCATATAAAGAGGCCATTTACTTTTGGCGTAAAGTTGTCACAATCACTCTTGTCTGTCAAATTTTAAAACGGATGGTTGTAAAGATATCATTGACCAAACTTAAAAATAAAAGTGATTTACGTATGAACCCTAAATATTTTTTTTTACATGTGAAAATTACAAAATCAATCCACCTTTTTTTTTAAAAAAAAAAACAAAAAATTACACCTCAATCTGAGGATAGAAATCTCGATCCAAATTTTATTTTTTATTTTATAGTTTTTTCATTAATAGGATAGTGCCTCAAGTTTTAGGGTAGTGCCCTAATAACGATAAAATAAAATAAAATTCAGTCCCTCGGACTTAAGGGAAATTTAGAAAAAAAATAAAGACAAGGCGAGTTACCCTTCTTTATAATTTTCACATATAAATAGAGAATGTTTTTATTTAAAAAAAAATTAGGATACATACATAAATCATATTAAAAATAAGTACTGTCTGTCATTGACATCTAATAACTAGAGTAATTATGATGCCTTATATAGCAAAGATAAATGAAATGTCTATTAGTATACAATCCAATGTTTTTTTTTTTAACATTGGAGCAGATAACACAAAGCACTGGACGGCATTAATTGCTAGGTTTAACCTGCATTTCATGTTTTAACACTTCCTTAATTTCCAAACAAATCATTGAAACTGCTTTACCTTGTAAACTGCCCCAAATCCACCACTCCCGAGGGTATTCTCGTCCGAAAATTTGTCTGTGGCCAGTTTCAACGTACTCAATTTCCAAAAGACGCTTTCCTCCTCTCCTACCTCATCACCATCCTCCCTCTTCATCGCCCCTCCACTAACCTTTCTCCTCTTCCTCACAATCCGATTCTTTTTTCTTCTCTTTCTTATCCCCATTACACACAAAAATCCCAAAAAAACCGCCGCCCCCACCGCCACCGCCACCGCCACCGCTACCCCCACCACTGCTCCAATCCTATTATTACTGCCTCCACCTCCGCCGATCTCCACAGGCGGAGGAGCGACTCGCACTGGTGGTGGCGGCAGTGTAGGTGGCGCGGCCTCCACCGCCGTCCAATTATAGAACAGCGACGACCCAAAGCGTACGACGCAGCTTCCTGAGCCTATCAGAGCCGAAACTCTTCCGGCACAACACCTCGCGATTTGAGCCACAGCTTCTTCGAAGCACGTCTTGCAGTCTGACTGACTTAGATCGCGGGTGCATTGAACCAGCCCATAGACTGACTGGAAGTCTGACACAGTCGAACTTCCGGCAGCAAACCGAGACCCCCCCTCTGACGCCTTATCTGAGAGCTCCCCCAACAGATGCCCAAGTACACTGTTGAAACTATCAGGATCGGTGGTGTTGGCCACGGTAACGACAAAATATACAACGCCATTGAGAGGTTGCGAGGTGAAGTTTTCATGAGAGTAACGGAGCGTGCAGAGCTCGTACCAGACTTGCGCTACCTTTTGGTTAGGGCAGCGCTGTCGGATCACCGCCGTGGCGTCGGTGATGCATTGCTGACAGTCGTTGAACCCGAGGTCAGACTCACATTGCGCGAGGGTGGTGACACTGTCATCGCCGCTGCCATGTGTGAGGACGGCGAAGCCGGTGTGGGCAGTGGACTCATTTATGCGGCGGAGGGATTGGGCGAGGTTGGCGGAGAAGGGGGAGGTGGAGGTGTAATTTTGGGAGTTGTCGCAGCGGACCCATTGTGGATCTGTGCAAGTAGAGGGGTTGAGGAGAGATAAGAAGAGGAGAGAGAGGAGGAGCCGCTCTTCCATTGTTTAGAGAACTCTTCCATGGTTGAAGTGGTGGTGGCAGCCGTAGGTTTTAGGGAGAGAAAGAGGATCACTGAAAGTCATGGTCAGGGTCAAAGACGCGTGCTCCCGTGAACTTCAACTGCGACGTTCATAGTCGGTTTGATTGGAAAGATTGTTGTCACAGGGAAAACCACCACCAGCTTTTTACTCTCTCTCTCTTACTTTCATGTTACATTTTACGGTTAATGCTTTTTATCCAACTTACCCCAACTTAATTTTTTCTCACTTTTTGAAACAAACTCTCAAAATAAATACGTCCAAGGAAAAAAATATATTTTTAAGACAAAAATGCCTTTCTCAAACACAAAAATCATTAAGGCTAAATTTGATAATAACTTTTTGGACCCAATAGCACATTGTCGGAGTGCAAGTGTCGGACCGTTTTAAGACAACTACCTGATCGAAACTGATTACTGTCGGATAGCCTTTTACATAGTATCGAAGCCTTGGAATTCTTTTGTAACTGTCGGAGCGTACTTTATACAGTATCGGAGCTCTACTGACAGACTTCACTTTACACAATACCGAAACTCTACTGTCGGACTTCACTTTACACAATGTCAGAGCCCTACTATCGGACCGCATTTACACAATACCTGACCCCTACTGTCGGACCGCATTTACACAATACCCCTACCGCCATACCACACTTACATAGCATCGAACCCCCTATTTTGGTGGGATAAAGGAGAGGGAGGCATGGCTAAAGTAAAAAAGAAGGGATTGTAGTTTAGGGTTTTTTTTTTTTTGGGTATCTGCATAATAAATGTATTTAAAGGAAAAAAGTGAGAAAAAATAGTTAAGAGTAAATTGCATGTAGTCTTATTGTAATTTTCTTTTAATATTACGATCAATATCGGTCAACCAACTCTTTATTTTTATTTTTTTTGACAAAATCACCCTACGGTATGAGGATGCCATCATGAGACCACATTTTATTTTTATTGTTTTTTCATTGGTAGGACAATGCTCGAAGGTTTGCGGAACTTCCCAGGCAATCCGAGTTTCAAATCCTCGAACTGCCTTGACAATTCATTTTTTTTATAATCTAGAGAGCAGCCCGAGGTCTCCATCCTTGGACTGAAATTTTAAAAGAAGTAGCGGTCCGAGGATGGGGACCTTGGACTGTCTTGCGGTTCATTTTTTTTAGTCAAGAGTGTAGTCCGAGGTCCCCATCTTCAAACCGAAATTTTAAAATAAATAGCAGTTCGAGGATAGGGACCTTGGACCACCCTGATAATTCATTTTTTTGAGCGGTCTGAGGTCCCCATCCTCATACCAAAATGCTAAAAGAAATAGTTGTTCGAAGATGGGGACCTCGGACCGGCCTAGTAGTTCATTTTTTTAAAGAAAGAAGCAATGGGCCGAATCCTCGGACCGCTTAGGAAGTGCCCCAAACCTTCAAGTACTGCCCTACGAATGAAAAAAAATAAAAATAAAAATTAAAATGAAAATGCAGTCCCAGGACTGAAGGGTAATTTTGCTCAAAAAAAATTATATTGACCGACTTTGGTTGTAATTTCGGGGCATAAAAACAAAAAATCGTATTTTTCTAACTTATATAAGATCCGAACTAATTAACTCTTCATTTTTCCTTAAAACTTTGAAATTTGACCGTTACAATTTTTTCTCCTCACAAATTTTCAAGGAAAACCTGATGCCTCTTACAATAGAAGTCCATTGATCTCATGAACCTTGGACTTCCCAGTAAGTTTATTCTTATTATACGGATGATGCACCAGGCTAAGAACCCTAATTTATTCCCAACCGCATTAAACCAAGGTTTAGAAACACAGTTAGATGACCCAGATTGCTCCTTCAGAAAATCAGTTCGGATTGATGATTCGGCCTAATGAAACAGTAAATAAAATGAAAAAAAATAGGGAAAAGAATTAAAAAATATTAGAAAATAAAGTGAAAGCAGTTATGATTGGTTTTGTTAGAGAACTGGCTGGACTATTCCATACATCTAGGCAGAACCAAACTGGCCCCAACAATTCCCGAATCGAAGCGGTGAGTTCAAGTCCAGTTGTTTATAAGACCTGGATTAAACCCCTGATGAAAAAACTTGCCAGCCCGACTAGTAATTGTCTTGGTTGCATTTGTGGGTCTCAGGTTCTGGTGGGTGCAAAACGGGGACTAACCGCCCTTGGACCTTACCTAGTTGATTCATATTAGAAGATTGATCAATCTTCTAATTCTTCTCTCTCTAACTTCTTTACAGTGAACTCGGGCAATTTTTAAGTCTTGCAATTTCTTTACAGGAATTGCAAAGCATGAATGTTTCCCGAAGTTTATTTTTAATTTAGAGCAAATTATTCTTGATTTTTAGGGCAAGGAATTTTTCTGACATTACAAGTTTTTCTTAATAATTTTAAATTTTTTCTCTTTTTGCTTTTTTTTTTTTCTTTTCTTTTTTTTCTTTTTGGATTGTATACTATGAGACCGTTTATTTTCTTTATAAGGATGTTACAATGTCTTTTAATCATTGGATATGAAGTCCAAAATATGAAAGTGTGTCACAACATTTGAAGAATTTTTGTTTTCGACTTTGTGCCCCAAGAATAACACAACCTTATCTGCCTGATTTTAAATATAATGGTCGATGATGATTGTGATTTTTTTTTATCAAAAGTAAACGATCTCATTGTATACATTTCTTTCTTTGGGTGTTTAAGAGTTTTATTGACGCAAATCCCAACCCAAATACATTCAATTTATGTTGAAATAGTGTTTTTCTAAAAATATTGTGTATTCCCAAATTTTATTAGATTTTATTGCTTTCTTGTAGAGTAATTAAGACTAATAATGGCAACAACATCAATGCATAGAGGAAGCTCACGAAGAAGAGGAATCATTTGATATAGATTTCCTGTGCAGCCCTCTGCATGTCTTGTGATGATTTTTTAATCGCCCTTAAGTAAAAAAGAAATTTAAAAGAGCTTAACAACAATTAAGGTTTGTGGTAGCTCTAACTCATAAAGTATGGAGCATAAAACCTGTGAAACATGCTCAGATCAAAATTTTGGATTCAAAAGGATTGTATATACTATGAGACCAATTTACTGTTCTTACAAGATCACAATTAATCGCAGCTATTAGATGTCAAATTGAATGGTTTGGGGTATGTCATGGAGTTCTAGAAATTCTTTTTTGGACTTTGAATCTAGTCAATGACATTACTCACAACCACCCAATTTGAAATTTAAAGGACAAGAGTTATCGTGACCTTCTTGTGCTAAAAGTTATATATATATATATATATATATATATATATATTTATTTATTTATTTATTTATTTATTTATTTATTGTACCCCTTTTAATATCTATCCTATAAAATATTATCAGAAAGGTTTCTATACTTATCCTACAACATAGAAGATCTATGCTTCCCCTACCATTCAGCTGTCTAATTTTGATCAAGAGAGCCATTCACTGTTTGATCTTAGATCCGACGTCTCAAAGTATTTTATTTTAGTTTTTTTATACAAATTGTATGAATTGGTACGTGCCATCTTCTCATCCGGGTGCTCCTATAAAAAAAAATATTTAAAATAATTTTTTGATAGAATATAATGACCAAAATACCCCTTAAAACTTTCAGGGGTATTTTGGTTATTTTATTTTATTGAAAATAATGTTTTTATATTTTTATCTATTGCAAGTTTAATAGAATATTGGACGTCCAAAATTTGGTGTCAAAATGGTTTATAGAAAAAAAACTTAAAAATAAAATAGTGTAGAGAATTGACATTGTGATTGGGGCAATATTAACCCTCCATTCAGAATGGACGGTTAGATAAGGGAAAGTATATAAGTTTTATATTGTAGGGAAAGCATACAAAGCTTCTTATAATGTTATTTTAATTTTTTAATTTTATTTATTTATTACTATTTTTTAAATCACCTATTGAAGAAATTTCAACAAAAAAAAAGAATATAGTACTGCGCAACAAAGATAATGCAATTATGAGAATGCAAAAAACACAAGGATCGTACTATAAACTGCAAAGAGATACCAAAAATTGAATTTTTTTAAATATTAGTGGAATAGAAGAAAAACTAAGGTATAAAGCAAGGTATACTGGCAGTTAGAAGCCCATTTTGTTCATTTTTCTTCAATGAATTATGTATAAATACAGTGTAACCAGTTAATCAATAGTATTCTAATTCAACAAATGAAGATGCTCAAGCAATGATAATCATAGAATATAAATATAACAACAACAAAAAAGACCATTGAATTTGATTTTGTTTCGAATGGTTTTTTCTTTCTTTTTAAAGCCACGGTTTACTTTTTGAATGCATGTATCAGAAGACATGAAAAAGGTCAACAGAGAAAAATATTGTGGATGAGAGGACGGCGATCACGAAGTTTATACGACGACTCCCTATTCCTAGCTTCAATGGGGCATCAAAATGATGCAATAGAGCTGATTAGGCTTGGCATTACTAATTTTGCTACCTCATTCTAATTCATGGGATCTATATTGAGGTTACAAGCAGGATTTGATGAATGATTGCCTCAAGGCAATGGGTAAATGGCTACCAAGATTGCAAGGGAATTGGAAGGGTACAAAACCTGCAATTGGGTTCATGTTGAAAGCAATTGATTAAGCAAAATGCATCATCAAAGCAACATGTTCACTCACCAAAGTTCACAATTGGAAGACCTTATTGTGCTTGTCAAGTCATAGTAGTTCAATGTTTGTGCCATTTTAAATATTTCACCTTGCTATAGAAACCAATTTGGCAACAGTTCAATGATTGTGACATTCTAAATGTTTAAATAAATAAAATGTATAGCCATTTTGAATTTTGTTAATTAGAAATTAGGTTATGGTTTATTATCGATGAGGGTTCATATAATTAACCATAAGATCTTCTCTTAAATGTTTTATGTTGTCCAGATTTCTTTCTCAACCCATGAATAGTTGGAAAAATGTATTGGCCCAATTTGCTTGAGCATATGCGATATATATGAATGACTCCAATAAAATGCAAAACATAAAAGAGAAAGGGCAAAATATAACTTTTCAATATGTATAAAATTTTAAAAAAGCATCTCAACTTTTGAATTCAAATTCAAAACCTTGAAAACTCTAAAGCTCGTCAAATCTCTCCATCTACCTCATTCCCGCTTTAACTCAAAATCTTCTCAAATCTCTTCATCTCCCTCATTCTCTCTGCTCACCATTCCCGCTTCTATTCACCTTCTCTCTATGACTATGACGACAGAGGGCTCGATCTCTTTGCGACCATTAGAGCCGCTCCATCTATGACCACCGACTCATTTCCTCTTTTCTTTTTTTTTTTTTCCACTTGTGGGGTGCAAGATGCAAGCTCATTGATTTGTCCAAATGGCTATTATTATTTGAAGATTAAAAAAGTATGCCAATGGATCAATGAACTTATGAAAGATTGAAGAGCTTTTGACACTAAGAGATTAAAAACGACTCCATCCCTCCCTCCATCTCAATCCCAATTAACCCTCTCTCCATCTCAATCCCTATCAGGGTGGCCCTAAAAATCAAAAGGAAACCAATCCCCAATTCAAATTAGGCATTGGATTTTTTGGATTGTAGATTTTTTTAGCTTTTCAGTTTTAAAAAATATATATATTTTTAAAGAAAATTAATTTAATTCTCTAAAATTGAAATAAGGTCTGTCTATTTTAGGAATACTTGTTCTTTGATTAGATAATTTTTCCAATTGAGAGAGAGAGAGAGAGAGAGAGAGAGAGAGAGAGATTTTCACTTAGTTTCATGAAATGGGCATATATTTCCTTGTTTTTTGAGTAGATTCAGTAAATGAATAGTTTTTCATAGCATCTTAATATATTCAGTAAATAGGTAGATTCTTTCTTAAAAAATATTGTTGTGTCGTTCCCTTGAAATGATCTATATTTTTCCAATCAAATGCATAACCTGTATTAAATATCAGTAGGTCTCTAAAGTGCTCATAATATAGTCATAATTTGTTAGTTTTTTTGACCTTTTTGTTCTTAATTTGGATCATGTTGCTGTAAAATTCCAGGAATATCAAAATAATTTATGAACATAATGATGCATAACTTTTCAATTCTGATTATATAAAAAAATTTAATTGGAAAACATGCATTGGCACGGTCTTTTAAATTTCCATAATCTTTAAGCTTAATGTCTAATGTTTAAGACAATAATAAAAAAAAAATTGATTATGTTAAATAAAATTAATATCGTGTTTTTCACTGCAAGATTTAACTATGAACTCTATCATCATGTCACTTCATTCTTTCCATTCCTCTTTGATTGAGATAAGTATGATGAATTTTTAGAGTTTATTTTTCAACATTTTCATCCCACAGTCCTTTGAATGAATTCCCATTGAAAATATGAACTCATCGTGTTTAAAATTGTAGCTTTAGCTGCACCATCTGTTATTCAGACTTTGTTTCATATTGTTGTCTAGTTACAACCAAAATTTCAAATTCCCAACTATGTCCTTCATGTAGAAATTAATTTCTAATTTTTTTTAATGGGTGGCAGAGAACATCAAGGAGGCTTCTTATAGAAGCTATCAAGATGATAGCTAAGAGAGAGGTGGAGCAAATAATACTCCATGTGAACTTGGCTTCATGGTCATGACATTGCTGTTCTAGTTGTATTTGTGGATCATGAGCTGGTTACTACTTTTCTCCATACAGGTTTCATTGATGTGGAATTTTCCTAATGCCTCTCTTTTTTAGATGAAGAAAAAGAAATTGGGGATAGGCATGCAAGCACCTCTACTGATTAAAGATGATCACAAGAAGAACCTACTAAAATTCAATGATGTTGATCACAAGAAGGACCTAATAAAATTCAATGGTGTGGTCCCAGTGTTATGCTAGGATTTTTTTTTTACTTAATATTTTCCTTGGGCATCAAAATTAGATGGCATCAGCCCATACATGTTTCTTCATGTCTTTGTGACGTTAATGGCAATCATTTGATTTTCTGATTTATATGATTCATGTAATTCATTGATTCCAAGATGGCTGTATTGTCAAGAGTCACAATGATTATATGGAGTAATATTTGTTGAAGAAGATGATATTGTTTGGAATAATATTTGCGGTTGGTTTTTTTTAGAATAATATTCTCTTAATATTATGCTTGATATTCGTGAATTCTCTACACAAATCCAAAGCTCCTTGCAAAGTAACAGTCACAATTCCAAACCTCCTAGCAAAGTACAAAAAACAATAGTAAAATTCATTTATTTTATGTATGAATTGATCATGTGATTTAATCTGAATTAAATCCAAATATTTTCTAGACATGAGAACAAAGATCCATAAATTACGATCAAAATGTGAATTTATTGATAATTTTTCTGCTGCAAAAATGGCAATGCATAAAACTTTATGCGGGCACCGTAAAAGACCATGACATTAGGATTAAAGATTAAATTAGACATTAATTTTAGGCTTAAAGATAATGAAAATGTAAAAGACCATGACAATGCATTTTTTTCAATTAAAAACTTCCATAAAATCAGAAAACTAAAAATAAAAATTTATCCATCATTATGTTCATCAATTATTTTGATATTCCGGAATTTAACAGCTACGTGATCTAAATGAAGAACAAAAAGGCCCAAAAAACTAACAAATCAAGACTATATTATGAGCACTTTTAGTGATATTTAATACAGGTCATGCATTTGATTGGAAAAATATAGATTATTTCAAGGGAACTAAACGTCAATATTCTTTAAGAAAGAATCTATCCATTTATTGAATGTACAAAGATATGACTTACTGGATCTACTAAAAAACAAGGAAATATATGCCCATTTCATTGAAGCTAACTGAAAATCTCTCTCTCTCTCTCTAACGGAAAAATTATCTAATCAAAAAAACAAAAAAAGCGAAGAAGCTCAAAAAACAAAGTAATCCTAAAATAGACGGACTTAATTTCAATTTTAGAGAATAAAATTTATTTCCTTTAAAAAAATAGATATTTTTTAAAACTGAAATGCTCTTGAATTGGGAATTGGTTTCCTTTCGATTTTTAGCGCTACCCTGATTGGGATTGAGATAGAGAGAGGGTTTCTGCTTTGATTGGGATTGAGATAGAGAGAGGGTGTCAGCTTTAATTGGGATTGAGATAGAGGGAGGGATAGAGCCATTTTTTATTTGTAAGTGTCGAAAGCTCTTCAATCTTCATAGGTCCATTGATCCATTGCCTGATTTTTTACATCTTCAAACAAGAAGAGCCATTTCCAAAAATCACTGGGCTTGCATCTTGCTGCTTCTCACAAGTGAGGAAAAAAAAAACCAGGAGGGGCAGACTCAGCCAAAAAAGGCCTTTGATGGTCATAGAGAGAGCGGCTCTAATGGTCGCAGATAGAAGCGGGAACGAGGGAGATTTGAAGAGATCTAGAGTTTTCAAGGTTTGGAATTTGAATTCAAAATTTGAGATTCTTTGTTTTAATTTTATCATTAAATGTTAAGCATTAATTTTAGCCATTGGATTCAAATCAATCTAGTGGACAAGATTAAGCCACCTCACGTTTCATTATACTATGATAACACCGTTGCATTGCATCAATTCTCTTTACGTAGAAAAGAAATGAAAAATAGGTGGATAATCAATGGGTGGTTAATTTTTGTCGAGGGCATTTGTTTGTTAGGGTAATTTAGAATAAAAAAATATCCTTTATTATCCCTTAAAACTTTTTAAATCCATATACTCATCAATTTCCCTGTTTATAGTTTTTTCCACTGCAACAACACTGCATTTTGGCTTTATAGAGTCATAGAGAATCTGCAACAACACTGCATTTTGGCTTTATAGAGTCATAGAGAATCAACCTAAGAGCATTTTGCCTCAAATTTCACTCAAAAATTCTGATTATTGAGGGATTTACGAGTGTTTTTGTGGGCATTGGTAAAAAAATTGACAACATAAAAAAAAATGTTACAACAAATGGGCTTCAAAATCTTCCCCAATCTTCAAAGGAACCATGAAAATGGGTATCCAATTGGCTCTATTAGGTGCCGATTTTAGGGGTCTCTTTGTAAATCGATATGCAGGCCGTTGTGCATGCTACCAACATTGCTGCCTGCATATATCAACCTCCGGATATCTTAATGGCCTGATTTTTGGGGGATATTTTGTGGTACTTCAATATTAGATTTTGGTTTAATTTGAAGCCATCTACATCTATGATAGGGTTTGACCCACAAACCTCTACTAGCTGTCTATTGTGTTTTGGGTCGGAACTAATCTCAAAGCCCATGTCTTTTATCGTGAGGTCCTCTAATACCGAATAGGAGAAAGCTGCAAAAATGTCCCCAATGTGAGCTCATTTGATGGCTTTCTTGTAACTTTCCGATTTTTCTAGCAGTTATGGTGTATATATTACCAGTTGCCTATCGGAGCGTACAACCATGCGCTCTCATGGATGGTGAGCCACCCTGACAGACCCAATCAACCTGAAACCAAGACCCCCATCTACCCTGTGTCTTAGGTTCTTCCGAGTAGGACAAGGCCCCGATACCAACCCCTAGATTTCAAGCCTACTTTCAAGAACGGGTTCCACAATATGATTTTTTGCTCCATAACTGACACAACTGGCGTCCAGTTCTCTACCACAAAAATACTTCCAAAGAACAATCCCGTCACCTCAAGGTCCTTTTCAACTTAAGCTACATTCTAAACCGCTAAATGTCAATTTTTTCCTCACTTTCGTTGTAAATGGATGTGCAAGTAAAATTTATAACTAACCTTGCTAAGAAATCTGGGGCTCAGTTGTATTCAAGTTAGCTCTGATGTTGTTTTGTAAGAGTTTTTCACATTCTTTTAATGGCATTTGAACCTTTCTAATGAGTTTTTTTTTCATTTTTCGGCACTGTGGCGGGAACTACATGACGCTTGAGCACTTCACCTATAGTTTATAACATTGATTTAAAAAATGGATCGGTATCTCAGATCGGGCACTTCAAAAACCCATCCGGATCAGTGAATTGGCTATCTGGATCGAAAATCAGCTGATTCGGTCGGATTAAGCTCTAAAAAAATCCAAAAAAATTATTAAAATTAATTATAAATATTGTCTTTTAGGAATCCAATAAGAAATGAGGGCACTCCATTGTTAACTTTCACTTTTTTCATCAATTTGTGAGTATTGATATGTTTTTTCTCTGTAGAAACTTATGTTAATCATTAAATCTACATCACACATAAGAAAAATCATATAATTATCATGGATAAAATATATAATCATACTTGGGCTACTATAAAGAGTAGATTTAGAGTAGATTTAATCGATAAAAAATGGCCATCAAAATCTTAAATTGGCAGAAAGCCCTAATCCCTTAAAAAAACCTAAATTATTAAACTAACTAACTATAATCCAAATTTATTACAACCTAACTAACTATAATGTTATATGCTGAAATTAAAATTGTTGGTTTAAATTTTATAATTATTTTATTATACAAATAATAACAAATCTAAAATATTTTGTAATACGATCTAATTTAAAATGTATTATTGAGAACTGTAAGAAAGATAATAAATTACATGATTTATAATGCAAAAATTAAAAAATAAAATAAAAATTTGGTTAGAACTTATTAGAATGCATACTAATTTTCAAAAATACACTTTAATTTTTCAAAATTTTAATTTTTTAGATTTCTAGAATAAATTTAGTGAAAGAGATTATTAATAGAAAGAGAAAGATTTCAAATGGAATAAATTTCTTTAAAAAAAAATAAATTTTTAGATTTATAGAATAAATTTAGTAAAAAAGATTGTTAATAGAAAGAGAGAGATTTAAAAAATAATAATTTTTTTTAAAAAAAATTTATTTTCTGCTTATTTTTATTGTCAACAAAAATAAAATAAAATGTATCCAAGGCGGAATCAAACTTAAGACATGAAGGCTCTACCGTGGATGTGATAACCACTCCGTCGCATCAGCACAAGTGTAATTGTTTCTACATTAATAGTACTTATCTAAATTCCGTCGTAATATAACTCACCGTGGGAATTATCCCACATCTAACAGAGAGTTTTAGTTTTGCGTCTATAAATTGGTTTGTAAGTTTCTAAAGGTTTGTGCGCATGTGCCCGATGCTGCAATCCACGCACGGCCGGTGGGTGACGGTAGTCTTCCACGCGTGGACTATGGAGAATCGATGTTTTGGCACGTGTGGACTATGGAGAATCGGTGTTTTGGCACGTGTTAACTCGCTATGTGACGTCATACATACATGCGATTTTCATCGCCCCTGTATGACGTCATACGAGAGATTTTCATCCTTCTATTATGTCATACGGGCGATTGTATGATGTCATACAGGTGATTTTCACCCTTGTACATACAGGCGATTTTCACCCACCCATGTATGTGACATCATACAGGCGATTTTCACCCACCCTTGTATGATGTCATACGGGCGATTTTCACCCTTGTATAATGTCATACAAGCGGTTCATTGCGGTTCACTATAAAGGGAGCGGTTCACTGTAAAGGGCGGGCAATTTTCACCCTTGTATGTGACATCATACAAGCGATTTTCACCCACCCTTGTAGGTGACATCAGGCAGGCGATTTTCACCCACCCTTGTATGATGTCATATAGGCAATTTTCACCCTTGTATGATGTCATATGGGCGATTTTCACCCTTGTATGATGTCATACAAGTGGTTCACTGTAACACCCACTCTTGTATGATGTCATATAGGCAATTTTCACCCTTGTATGATGGCATACAAGCAGTTCACTGTAAAGGGCAGTTCCCGGTTTTACACTGGAATCGGCACGAGGTAACCGATTCCCATGTCGACTCGCTATGTGACGTTATACGAGCTATTTTCACCCTTGTATGATGTCATACGGGTGATTTTCACCCTTGTATGATGTCATACAAGCAATTCACTGTAAAAGGAGGTTCCCAGTTTTACAAGCGATTCACTGAAAAAGGCGGTTCCCGGTTTTACATTGGAATCGTCATACAGGCGGTTCACTGTAAAGGGGGTTCCCGATTTTACACTGGAATCGGCACGAGGTAACCGATTCCCGTGCGAGTTCGTTGCGACTCGCCGATTTTTAAATCACTGGTTTATAATGATCAAGAAGCGTAGTGAAACCTATTCTACCATAGGATATGAGCAAAAATAAAGCAAATTCCAGTCGCTGTATACTCCAATGAGGAGGGAAGCTATGGACTATGGATCATTATCTTTTTGAGGTCCCCCTTGTGAAAGGAAAGTATATGTTATGTGAAAAGAAAGTATATGTTATCTGGAGTGTGAAAGGAAAATATATATTATGTACCAAGTTAATATGGAAGGTATATATTGTAATCAGTTTATATTGGATAGGTACAATACCTTTATTTTATAGTAAGTCTCGGTATAGTTTTAGGTGTCTGTGATTTATTTCTATTTTTTTATCATCTGTAATTTATATATAAAAGACAAGTTTGTAGATTCATATGAATTTTTTTCTCATTTGTAATTTGTATATAAAAGACAAGTCTGCATATTATATGATGGGTGTGGTTCCATACGGTTGCAACCGTAAACAATCCCACTACGGAGCACCTTCAAATTTTATCATAATATATAATTTTGATGTAAATTGTTCTTGAGATTATCTCAAACTCTATTTTTATATGTAATTATAAAATTTTAAATTTCAAAAATAGTTAAAATCAAGTCAATCTATAAACATATGAAAATCTTGAAAATAGATGGTGTAGATAATATGTTGTAAGATGCTCGATTTTTTAGACTCAAAATCTTTTTAATTTCATAGTCATACATCTCGATTTCGAGATGATCAATCACATGGTTTTCAACATTAAAACAACCTTTTCCGATGGATTCTTGACATGCGTTTTACATTATAAGATTACAACCTTATAGAAACTTTTTTCTTATATGATTAATAGACACTAAGTTTCTTTAGAGAAACCTACAGAGTGATTAATGGAAGTAGATAGCCATTTCTTAATGAGAGGGTATTGGTAGAAGTGAAGAGCCCCATCAAGGTACAAAAGTCGGAGGTGAACCCAGTTGAAGTTGGAGTACAATTTGCTGTAGGAGCACAACATGGATAAGTTGTAGGGAGAGGAAAATATAATGATAATGGCTACACACAAGGGCACCTGAGACAAAGCACAAGTAGTAGGGTAGGGGCAGGCATGAGGGGTCGATTGGCCTAAGGACTTTGACTTTGGGTTAGGACGAGCAATCAAATTTTCTATCTGATGGACTTATTCCTAAACTGATAACTGATATACTCAAGATGATGATGATTGGGTTCTTGGAGCTTGGGATGAATTTGAGCCTCTTCATCATTCATATTGTTTCAGATTGTGTACTTTTAACATTCATTACTCATATGGGGATTACTTTTGAAAAATTGACATTATTCACTTCCTTTTTTTTTGTGGATTTCGATCCCGAAGAATCCATTAACAAACCCTAGATTTGAACTAACCCCACCCACAATTTTTCTCATGAGAATACCTAGGTCTGAACTAGAGCACCAAGACTCCTGTAGAAGTCCTACTGCATTGAAACCCTGACCTAAACTCCCCTTCCAACCATGGAGGTGCATCCTCAACTGCCTGCTGGTTCTACCATCGATGAGAGAGAGTCGGAGACTGAGAGGGAAGGAGGAGTAAGAGTGAGGAGGCGATTAGGGTTTGAGAGAACGCAGGGTTTGGAGCTTTCGGTGAAAGTCATAGAGGAGAAGGGGCAGTTTTCAGTCGGAGAGAGAGAGAGAGGGGTTAAGGGGAGAGAGAGACGTCAAATGAGGAGTTGGGAGCATTTCCTCCATTTGACGTCAAAATTTCATGTGAAAATCGATTCCTAGAATCGATTTGTTGATAAAATTTTAGCTCAATTTTAGAATTCAAGAACGGATATGCACTCTTAGCCATCCGATTAATATTGTCGAAAAAATATTATTTCTGGAAAATGCTTCAAACCATTTGGAGTTAGGATGTTGCAAACCGAGGGAGTTACAAAACGATTGTGCGCCTGATGGCTCAAAAACACCCATCAAACAAATGGAGGCATCTTGGTCATCTTTTTATTTTTTGGTGAACCTACGTTAAACATACCTCTCTACAAACTTTCATGATAAAATAATTTATAGCAGAAACAAAAATGAAATAGCATTTCGATCATCCAAATCTGAGAGCTGAATATGACAACTTCCATATACAAAGATAATTCAGCAAGTGAAATAAACTGCAGGCAATCACAGCCATATCCAATAAATTGGGATGAATGAAACTACAAATTTACAGATTCCAAATGTTTCCTATGAAATTGCAACAACAACAACAAAAAAAAAAAAAGAGGAACGCAAAGGCCAAATAATTTTACCCAAATCAAGAAAAAAAATCAAATGGAAAGAAAGTATTACCAACACCAAATTAAGACAATTGAAAGAGCTTCGAAGTTTAATCACCTCCCGTGCATGAAAGACGTTGAAATATCATTAACAGAGTCCATAGAGACATGGCTCTCTGGTAAACTATGGGAAACCTTGACACCTGAAGACGTACCAAAACTAGGCTTATCACCCATAGAACTAGTGAACCCATGCTTAGTGGTTTTATCACCCATAGAACTAGTGAACCTTCCTATTCGACCTTGAAGACCTGGTTTTCCAGGCTTTGGCAATTCTTCAAAATGACCAGAAAGCATCAAAAGAACAGAAGACATTGTAGGTCTATCATTTACATTTGATTGACAACATAGCAATCCGATTTGAATGGAACGGGAGATCTCCTCGGATGCGAAGGAACCGAGATTTGGATCTGCAAGCTCCAAAGCTCTGCCTTCTCCCCATAGGTTCCATGACTGACAAACACAAAAGAGCAGCTCAAATTAGTGGCAAGATGTCATTTTTAATATATATTGATTTTGGAAATGGGCCATGAAAAGAATCTCTCTCTATATTTGTGAGTGTGAAAATACTTTCGTTAACCCAATTGCTAATGGAACTGTATTAGCCCAATGGCCCAAATTCAATCTTGACAGATGCGACGATAGACGCACATGGATTCTGTTTGATTTTTTATAAATCCATTAGACCAGAAAGTTTGGCGACAAGTGCACCTCACCAAGAGAAACCATAAAATATGGTACACAAAATTTAAAATGACCAAAAGACCCCACCCTTATAAGGGTGGGGGTAATTTGGTCATTTCATATTTGTGTATTATTTTTTGGATATTTTGTTATGGTTTGCCTGGTGAGGCACATCATCATCATCATCATCTTTATCAGCAAGCATTTAAACTGAAATTTGAGGCACATATGCCCCCAAAATTCCAAATCCATTAGATTAATATATATATATATATATATATTCAAGCACTGAGGCACCATGTAAATTGGCCTAGATTCAATCTGGGATATCGTGCCAACCGTTTTGTAAACCCTTTGGTCATCAAAAGTTACTTGTGTGTTGTGTGTGTGCATGTGTGTGTGTGTGTATAAATGGAAAAATCTACCAATAGGTTGTCATCGAAAATGAATAGTAGTTTAGGTTATACTCTCAACTGTCAAATCTTGAATGGATGATTGAAAATGCATGTTACTACCAATTTTAATATTTTTTACACATTGAATCAAGATAAAATTTTGGGCATGTGTACTACATGATAGGTTTTGTGGTGTGTGATGGAACCAAATATACAACTAAAATTTCAGCTTAATCCAATTTGTAGAAAAAAGATTAAAACTCAAATAGTAGCATCCACTTTCAACCAGCCAATCGAGACCTGATGGCTAGGAGTATAAACTAAACTATTATTCATTTTAGGTGACAACCTACTGATATATATATATATATATATATATAGACACACACACACACACACACACATAAAGGTAGTTAGGGCTGAGGCATTGAAACTATGTATCCAAAACAAGCATATGCAATAGCACACAAATGCTTCCAAATTTCAAAAATCAAAACTGTCGATAGTGGTTGTCCACCATTTTCTCTCCCAAAAAAATGGTATACAAATAAAATGTGCCAATATTTTGTATTTTATGATTAAAGTCATAGAATAGTATAATAAACTCACATAGCCCAGAAGTTCTTGGCTCTCTTCATCCAAGTCCTTGTCAAAGCTCTTCCTACCGCTCACAATCTCTAGCACCAAGACCCCAAAGCTGAAGACATCAGATTTCACCGACAAGAACCCATGCAATGCATACTCTGGAGCCATATAGCCACTGTTGGAAAGAACATATATTTTACACCAATAAATACAGATTGTTTATATTTGTGTGCATATGCCTACAACTAAATGAATCCTAACTAGAATGCCATGGACCATCTTTTGGATGCCATGTGCCTTCGTATTTTAAACAGTGAATCGAAACTTGTTTCGAGTTGGAAAAGTTGCCCGTGTCAACTTGACTAACCAGGTGGTGAGTTTCATTAATGAAATGTTCGATATGCATCAGAACATATCATGATACACAATTATCTATATTTATTTTGACAAGTATGGGGTGTTTCCAATGTGATACAGTGATAGTGCTGTAATATGCTTCACATGGAAAACTGGGTCCAATTCCCACTATACATGTTTTATATTATTAGACTTCACTTGATCATTTGAAAAACTTCCCCAAACTTTCTGAGTTACACAGTTCAACTTGGCAGGTTGACAAGTTCCTCGTCATGACCGAGTCAGCCACCATGTTCAAGTGTTTAAACTAGGTTACATAGTTGTACAACATACAAGAATGATGTATTTTGCTCCATTTTAAAAATATAGACAAGTACAGAAACAAAAATACGGATAATGGCATTTTGGTCCGTTTTAGAAATAGAGGCATATAACATAAAAAATATAAATTATTATTAACCGTATGTTACATTGTTGAATCAGATAGCCAAGAACCATTGATGCAATCTACATGGGCCGAATGGCTGTACTAACTTTGGATCCACACTGGCTGGATGGCTGTTACTGAAAGGGGCATTTTTGACACCACAGAAAGGAAGAAGGTCCTTTGGCACATGCCTATAGGAAATGGGCCTTCTGATCTCATATATGCCACAAGGGGTGGTAGCACAGTGAGCATAATTGAAGTACAAGGGGTGTTTTGTATTTATTCAGAAATAGGTTTTCTCAAGACAATCGACTTTTAAAATAGGCATAGATTTCTAAAACAAGGATCCTAACCAATCTAGAAATGTAGATGTTGTACATGTCAAAGTTCAAAATATCAACATTTGAGGGTCATACATAGGAACAAAGAAAACAAAGCTCTTACCTATAACTAAAATTCAGAATTAATTGTTTGAGATTCAATCATAACTTTACTAAACTTGGGGGAATTCTATGTTTGAGCAATTCTACTCAATTCTGGCAGATTTAATATAAAATGCAACCAATTTCACCAAATTCCATTTAAATCATCATAGTCCAACATTAGATCAGGATTCATAAAATAGTTGTGGAAAAAGGTTTAGTTGGTTGGCGATCTAACACTACCCTCCTTTCTCTAGGCTTGGGACCTGCTTGGGCCCAGCCATGGCAGAGCTCCAAATTCTATTTAAATCATGACTGAAATTTGCCAAATATTCAGGGACAAAAGCAATCTATAACAGGGGGAATATCGGGCACAGAATTTGTCCATATTTCCAGTGTTAAAAAGTTCAAAAGAGCAGCTAACATTCTTATATTGCCCGTGAAGCATTTCTCAACATGGCCAAGTTCAGCCAAAGTATCTCTCAAAGTGCGTGCACACACACACACAAAACTTAGGCCCTTCCTGGAAAGAAAACAGTAAAGTAGAAAAGAAAAGTAGGAAAGCAGAAGACAGTCTCGACATTCTTACTGTGTGCCAGATATTCTAAATGTGCTGACATGGCTTTCGTCACCAGGGAAGAGCCTTGCCAACCCAAAATCTGATATCTTAGGAACCATCTGATTATCTAACAGTATGTTGCTTGCCTTGATGTCTCTATGAATGATCCTCTCTGATGCTTCTTCATGTAGATAGAGAAGGCCCCTTGCTACCCCCAAAATTATCTCGAAACGTTTTGGCCAATTCAGCAATATACTCCTATTCTTATCTGAAACAAACCATCATGCAACTGTGAGTCCTTCAAGCGCTAATCAAGCAGCAAATTGTAAAAGATGAACTTCTGGATCCCAATGGGACATGAGGAACCTGCAGATAACTTTGTAGGATTAAAAGCCTCACTTTCTCAATCAAATCTGAATCTCTGTCTCTCTCTCTCTCAAAAGTACATGTGCAAGGTCACAACTAAATGTGTTGCACATGGAAGCTCTAAAACCTAATGGGTTGATTTTTGGTAGAGTAAAGGGGCGAGAAAAATAGAACCGGCAACAAACAAACAATAAACAAGAAAAATAAAGTAGGAAAGAAATAACACAAAAAGAACAAGATTTCATGTAGTTCGTCATAGATGTGACTACATCCACAAGTGAAAAAGATCAATAATTTTTCACTAATTCCTAGAAATAAAATCTCCACACACAACCCAAGGATTCTCTACACCCTTGACCCTTTCACTCTTTACAATGCCATTTATAGAGAAAAGAAGGAAATCGCAAAGAGACTCAACATAGGACTCCTAGTTTTTTCTTCTTATTTAATGTGATATTCAATAGCTCCTATCTTTTAATGAGTTTCGCTTATGGGAAATATACAATTCCTAAAAGCTAAGGATTGTCTCCCTCCAAAATAGGAAAGAATCTCCCACAAAATTAAGAAACAAAAAAAAATCCCTTTCAACTAGGAAAACTAAAGTCAATCCTAAGAATAATCCTATATCACTTGAGATTCAAGACATATCCCAACAAATCTCCACCTTGGCTTGAATTTCAAAAAGAAATTCCGATCGGCCATCTTCTCCACATGCACCCTCACGGGCAGTCACGTTGATAATGCATTAATCAATTTAAGCATAGATTGAACTTTTATAATGGAACAGGCTTTGACAGCATTATCCACAATATTCTTTGTGGCATTAATCTTCGTCAATCTTCAGTAACAATATGTCACCCTCAACTATAATCTCATGGACAAAATGATGCCCTGACATTAATATGCTTCGTCCATGCACAGTATACTTGCTTCTTTGCCAATGTATTGCACACTGACTATAACGATAGAAATAATCTCATTGTGTTATAAGTCCACTTCAATTACAAACCCCCTTAGCTAGATAGACTCTTTTACTGCCTCAATAACAACCATATATTCTACTCTGGCCATAGACAAAGCACTTGCAGTTTGTAGAATCGATCTCCAACCGATCGGAGTTCCTACAAGAGTAAAACACAACCTGAAGTAAATTTTCTACAATCCAAATCACTTACAAAGTCAACATCAACATAACCAATAATCTTGTCAGCAAACTTGCTACCACTGTCAAAACACTAGAACAACATCTGACAGGCCCCTTAGGTAATGAAGAATCCATCTATTGCATGCCAATCCTCCTGTCATGGATTAGCCATATATTTAATCACCACACTAAAACATGAGAAATATTTGACCAATACAAACCCTTGCATAAATGAAGCTTCCAATTGCACTTGCATAGGGAACACGATACGTATTGTTTTCGACATCTGTACTTGGGGATAATGTTGCCGAAAATTTGAAATGTCCAGCAAGAGGAGTACATATGGGCTTTAAAAGCTCCATCCCAAATCTAGTGAGGACCTTTTCAATTTACTCCTTTTGAGATAGCCACAATTTACCCAACTTTTTATCTCTACATATTTCCATATTGAGAATTTTCTTTGTTGAATATCTTTCATCTCAAATTCTCTAAGAAGTATGATTTCTAAAGGATTCTTCGCAACAATAAGCATTTCATCCACATAAAGCAATAATAGATGAACGAACTAATAGGAATTCCTACAAGTGTAAAACACATAATCTGTAGTAGATCTTCTACAATCTAAATAACCTGCAAAGTCAACATCAACATAACTAATAACCTTGTCAGCAAACTTGCTACTACTGTCAAACACCAGAACCACATCTGACGTGCCCCTTAGGTGATGCAGAATTCATCTACTGCATGTCAATGCTCCTGTTTTGGATTAGCCATATAATTGCTCACCACACTAAAACATAAGAAATATCTGGACCAGTACAAAGCATTGCATACATAAAGCTTCCAATTGCACACGCATAGGGAACACAAGATGTATTGTTTTTCAACATATGTACTTGGAGATAATGATGTCGACAATTCGAAATATGCAGCAAGAAGAGTACCCATGGGCTTTAAAATCTCCATCGCAAACCTAGTGAAGACCTTTCTTATGTACTCCTTCTGAGATAGTCACAATTTACCCAACTTTCTATCTCTACATATCTCCACACTAAGAATTTTCTTTGTTGAACATATTTCACCTCAAATTCTCTAACAAGACTGATTTCTAAAGAATTCTTCACAGCAATAAGCATAGCATCCACATAGAGCAAAAAATAGATGAATCAAGCATTAGAAAATCTCTTAAAATAGACACAATTATCATACTTATTTCTAACATGCCTATGACTAATCATGAATTTATCAAAGTGTTTATACCATTACCTAGGAGACTACTTTAGACATACAGTGACTTCTTCAACTTGCACACATGGTCTTCCTTGACCTTAACCACAAAATGTTCCTCTAACTTTCCATGCAAGAACCAGTTTTGACATCAAGCTGCTCCAACTCCAAATCAAACAATACAACCATGGCTAAGTGTGTTTCACAAATGGAGAGGATTTCATTATAGTCAACACCTTCCCTTCGCATATAGCCTTTTGCAACAACCATGCATTAAATTGAATACTACCAAACTCAGGTGATCTTTCATTTTTTTTAAAAACGCATTGACATCAAATGGCTCTCTTGCCTTTGTGCAACTTCATAAGATCCCAAGTAGAATTCTTATGAAGAGCTCCATTTATTCATTCGTGGTATTATTCCACCTGCTAATCTCAATATCTTGTGTAGCTTTGATGGCTATTGACTTGTGGCATAAGCCAACATGTCCTCAAAACCGTACCACATTATAGGCTTCTTGGTTCTTATTCCCCTTCCAAGCTAAGGCTCTTCCTCATGTAGAGTAGGCTTAGCAACCTCCTCAACATTCTCCTCCACTCCTTCACTGGGATTTTTTGGCACATGTTTTGCAGTATTTTCTGGAGTTGTCAACTCCACTTCAATGGTATCACCACTCTTGTCAGCACCCTTTTGAATGTGCTTCAACATGGCACTCGTCAAACTTAATATCAATTGATAATAAACTTAAGCGACTTAAGATCCAAGTACCACATTCTAAATCCCTTAACTTCATCAGTACAACCAAGGAGAACACACTTCTTTGATCACATAACCACTTATCATCCTTTTGAACATAAGCAAGATAACCAAAAATTCTTAAATGAGAATAATAAAAAATTTTACCAGACCATACCTCTTGTGGTATTTTACACTCTATTGCAATAGATGGTGATCTATTGATGAGATTACACACTGTAGTGACTGCCTCTTCCCAAAAGTCCTTTTACAAACCAATGTTACTAAGCATGCGGTGGGCCTTCTCTAGAAGTGTCATGTTCATGCGCTCAGCAACTTCATTCTGTTGCAATGTCTTTCGAGTGGTATAGTGATGAGTAATACCTTCGTTCCTGTAAGAGTTTATGAACTTAGCAATAATGTACTCTACACCATTATCATTCATCATGCACTCAACCTTCTTCCCAATCTATTTGTCGCCTTAGCTTTTCAATGCTTGAATGCGTTAACTACAACTACCTTCTTTAATGTGTAAATCCACACATTCTTTAAGAAATTATCTACGAAGGAATCAAAGTACAGAGATCGTCCTTCTGAGACAACCGATGCAAGGCCCTATACATATGAAAGAACATACTCAAGAATGATATGCACCATAGTTACCGGAAGCACACCACAGTTACCGGAAGCACCCCAAAAGGATAACGCTCTGGCTCCGGAATCCAGCTCCGGTGTTCCATGACTGGGATCTCGCCCAAAACACGATTTATTTATTTCGAGATCTAGGTTCAATTATTGGGTACCCAATCCTATGAACAAAGGATCCCGATGATCTCGATCCCACCATCGCACGGTGCACGTTCCAGAAGATTGTAGATCTTGTTCCCAAATAAATAAGATCCATGATCCCTAAAATTTAGGAACACGATCCCTGTGTTCACGGAACTTCATCCTTTACTTCAAAGACAATAAATTTTTTATAATTTTGAATAAAACTATTTTACCAATTTATAATTTCCTAAAAGAAACTTCTTAAATAAATTTAACTCTTAGAATAAAATAATTATATTTTAAGCAAAATTTTCATACAATATCTCCAGCCCAAAATAACAGTAATGCATTTCCCAAATTTCTTCTAGACGTAGCTAAACAGTAGCAATGCATTCTTAGGTTGCATCCAGATGCTACCCAAACAACAACATCCATTTTCAGGTAATATATTACACTAGTAATGTACTGCGCTAGTAATTTATTTCACTGACAAAGGAAATGGGCTTGGTTCAAGATGGTAGAGGCATAGGTTTTCATTGCCCAATGTCTCAAGTTCCATTCCTATGTAACGTTGTCAAAAAAAAATTATTTCACAGAGAATATATTTCCAAGTACCCAAACGACCAACATGATGTCCATATGCGTATCATGTATGAGATTTTGAACAATACTAACATTAACCGTTGCAAAAATATAATTGCATAAGGCATTGAAAGAATTTATTTCATACAAGATTAATGGAATTCAATTAATCCATGGACATCTAGGGTTGGTCGTGCATCGATCTAGCCCTATGGGCCATTGCTACATAGGACAATGAGTTCTAGAATAAACCAAGACAAGATCTTGTTTATATGAGAACGAGCTGCAGTGCTTAGTGGGAACATGAATCCTTGTGTAATGGGGTTGGGTTCTTGATACAAGTGGAATTTTGTGATGGAAGAGTGGACCAATCATGCAAGGAACGCGATCCGTCCTTGAATGGAGTTCGATCCTTTCCAAATACAAACGCAATCAACTTCAAATGGGATCTAGTTCCTATTCCGGATGGAAGCATGATGTTATTGCATATGGTAACACGATCCCATTGTATATGGACCACGTCCCCCATTAAGTAAGGATCTAGATCCCGTTGTGTTGAGAACGCGCTCCGCCTTCATATGGATCTTGTTCCGCTACGTTTACCCTTATCGGAACTCGCTCCCTGAGAGCCAGAACTTTGGGCAACCATCGATCCAACGCTCCCACTCCCGACCCCGGAGCCATTCCCACTCCGGCTCCTGGTAACTATTGTATGTACCGACCTGCGAAACTGTACCCTGCACTGCTTGTCATGGACATAGTACTCACAGAAGTCCAACTTACACTTCTATGCCATTGATCAATTGACGTTTGCTCAATTTCGCCAACTCACTCACTCATATGACCAAGCTGCATATTCCACAATTGAGTCAAGTCAGTATCATTACTATCAGATATGGAAACAGCAGCTTTGTTTGTGACAGTACTCCCAAGCAGCACATAAAAATTCAGTCCAAATCTCTTTGCCTTTAAACACTCCTCCAAGGCACTGTTTAGAACTTTCAGGACTCTACCTTCTCCAAAACAATTATAGCTATTAGAGTCTAAGGCACCTAATGATATAAGATTTTTTTTCAGATCTGGAAAATGTCTTACATCAATTAAGGTTCTCACAACTCCATCATATATCTTAAAATTTAATGTCCCAATGCCAACAATCTTACAAGCCACGTCATTCTCCATTAAAACTGATCCATCATCAAGGCTCTTGTATGCCGTGAACCAATTCTGGTGAGGTCACATATGGGAGGAACATCCTGAATCAAGAAGTCACGAGTCTTTAAAGTAATCACAATTTATTGAGACTGACGACACATTATCTTATCTGCTTTTCGAGCCACCATAAACATATTAACCACATGAAAGGCTCTATTTTCCTTCTCTTTGAGCTTTTGACAATCTTTCTTAACATGTCCCTTTTTCTTGCTGTAAGAACATCGAATATTACCTTTTTCTTATTTGGATTTCAATCTGAACCTGCGCTGACTTTCACGTCTCCTTTTATTTCTGTCAACCAATCTCCCTCTAGCCACTAATCCATCCGCATGTGGCTGAGCATTATCATATCTCTTCCTCAAATCGTTCGAGAGAAGAGTCGAAATCACATTCTCCATCTCTATGGTATCTTTTCTATAAAGTGATATTATGATTAGATGCTCATACGAATGAGGGAGCAAGGTTGTGATTAGATGCTCATACGAATAAGGAAGCAAGGACAACAAGATTATAGCCTTATCCTCATATCCATCTTAACACCAATACTCAATAATTGAAACTAATTGTTTTGAATTGATTCAGGTGCTCATGGATATCCGTACTTACATTCATCTGCAGGGTATAGAGCTATTGCTTTAGATACAACCGATTCGTGAGGGACTTCGTCACATATAGATTCTCATGCTTTGACCAAAGGCTTTATGCCAAATCCTCATTGATGTTGTTATACAACACTTTGCTCGATAGATACAATCGAGTAGTGCTTATAGCACTCAAATCTAAGTCTTCCAAGTCCCCATTTGACATGGACTCTAGTTTCTTTGTCATCCCTTCAAAGATTTACGTAAATCTTGTTACATTAACAAATCCTGAACATTGATTTGCCAAGTTCCAAGGTTGTTTTTGCCATCAAATTTCTCTAGCTGGAACTTTGCATTCGAAATCTTGACCACCATTATGACAACTTCAACCTAAACTCCGATGCCACTTGTTGTGTGCGGAAGCTCTAAAACCTAACAAGTTAGTTCTTGGCAAAGTAAGAACGAGAAAAATAAAACTAGCAACAAGCAAAAAAAAAAAAAAAGGAATAAAGCAAAAAAAATACCAAGGTTTTACGTGGCTCGTTACAGTTGTGACTATATCCACATGCGAAAACAATCAATGGATTTTCACCAATCAATAGAAAGAAAATTACAAGATGACTTTTACTTGAGAGAACCAGAAACAAGCTCAATCTCTCACAAAGCTTTTCTCTCTCTACACGCAGGCCAAGGTTTCTCTACACCCTTGATCGTTTCTCTCTCGACAATGCTATTTATAGAGAAAAAAATGAAATCCCAAAGAGATTCAACAAGGGACCCCTAGTTCATCTACTTATTTAAAGTGAAAAAGCTTATTCCATAAACATCTTTAAATGAGTTTCTCTTATGAAAAATGTCTAATTCCTAAAATCTAATGATTGTCTCCCCCCAAAATAGGAAAAGAATCTCCCACAAAATTCGGAAAAAACAAATCCCTTCAAAACTTGGAAAACTAAAGTGAATCCTAAAAATAATCCTATATGCCCTGCTCTGACATGTTTTCTATAATGCTAGATTCATCATGTTCTCATAATGGAAAGCTTGGGAGCCAGCAATGACTGTTGCCATGTCCAATTCATGGTATAGTGGTAATGTAAAGCATTTTAGATGATTTAGAGGAATAAACATCTACTGCATTCATCATGGAGATGGCCCATCTAGTTGAATTAAGAGAAGCAGCAGTTGTCAAAATAAGAGGAAGTCAAAGATGCCAGTACTTCCACTGTTCCACAACATCAGGGATGACATGAATAAAAGACACTTCCTCTGTCACACAGAGAGGACAACCAGGTTCAACATCAAAGCTGAAGAAAAAAAGCTCCTCTATATTTAGCATAAATGCCTAGATGATAGCTATGTTAGCAGCATAGAGTGTGAAGATATAACTTCTACCAATAATAACCTGAAAAAAGATAAAAAGATTTAGAATATTACGACTAAAGATAGCATGGGTTGGTTGTTTCTATAGTTCTGACAAATCAACCAATTGTTGTGTAGTTTTTTCAAACAAATTAGGGGCTCTGTAGTGTGAGATTATATTATATATATATATATATATATATATATATATAAAGAGAGAGAGATAGAGAGAGAGAGAGAGATTACCAAAGACATACTTGTCCAAGCTCTTGTTGGGCAAATATTCATAGACCAACATCTTCTCCCCTCCTTCCACACAGCAACCCAGTAGCAAGACCAGGTTCCTGTGTTGGACTTTTAACAACAATTTGATTTCGTTGACAAATTCCCTTAACCCTTGTCTTGATTCAAGTGATAACTTCTTCACTGCAATTTCTTGACCATTTTCCATCCTCCCCTTCAAAATGCAAAACCCATCCAATCAAATCTCACAATCAGTTTATTCCACTCGCACAATATTTCAAATGTGACAGGACCGACAACATAAAAAATGAACCATCACAATTGAAAGGGTGCTTCAAATTTTCAAAAACATTAAAAATGAACCATTGCAATTACTGAAAAAATTATGGGTGATAATGTATGCTTCAAATTTTGAAATTCAAAGCAAGCATGTAATTCAAGAAAGCAGGTTCATATTTGGTGAATCCCAACTCATCAAATCCCATGAAGTTTGAAAGCTTCGGCAAAATTTGGCCAAAAACTTCACGAAAAGAAAATCCTGGCCTTTCAGCTGAAAGCAAATTCACTAAAAGTCAGCTTTTGCCTGTCTACTGAAAGTTCTACGTGTCTAGAAACATGTGGAACAATGAATACCAAGGTCAAAGCACGGTTAGCAAATGGCCAAGTGGCGATAAATCTATCAGAACCCGTATTAGTCCAGCTGTGGTAGAAGAAAATGAATTGACAGAAAAGCCAAAGAGTGACAAAAAATTTGAAAAACAGGTGAATATTTTGGGTTTTCCCTCAAAATCGAAACCAAAATTTGGTATATGTATATGCTTTTTTTTTTGGAGAATTTGTCTTGTGAGGAATTAAAAAGAAAAAGAAAAAAAGAATTGAAGTAAACCAGAGACATGTTTTCCGAATGTCAGTAATCAAGTGGTAGAGCAGACCTTATCATTTTTTGGAGGTAGAAAAACTCATTTGATAAACTAAAATTCAGGCTAAAATAGCAAAGCATGAATACCAAGTTTTATGAATAGGTAGCTATGGAAGATCAAATGCAAGATAAAAGTAAAAATTGTAAAGAGAGAGAATCAAATGAAATAGATACCAAGTAAGTAATTTTAATTTCATTTTAACTTCTGTTTTCCTTTTTTTTGGATAATGATATCACTGGCATAATATCAGAGGGGTATATACTGTTTTTTTCAGAAAAAAAAAAAAAAAAAAAAATTGTAAAAAAAAAAATTGCGCATTCTCAAACGATGGTTTTTCCTTTTCCTCTTGAAAGAATAAAGTTTTAAATGGAGAATTCCTTAAATTCAGGCCGATATTTGGTGGGAAGACGAGAAGTCTTAACGGAAATTTTATCCAAAATTTCAGTAGATCTCGCTCCCAAAAACATGAGCCATGGAGTCCTACGTTCAAGTTTACGCGGCCTTAAAGTCACCGGAAAACCAGATTTTCACCGGAAAATTTCAAACTTTTTTTGCAGTAAAATCAGAAAGAATTTTCTCTACAATTACAAGAGTTTGCACTTTGCAGTGAGAAAATACCTTATAAACGGGGCCAAAACCCCCTTTTCCAAGCCTATTATCTTCTGAGAAGTCATTAGTAGCAGCTTTTAAGGTGTTTAGATCAAAGAACAAGCTCCAAATATCTTCTGCAACTTCATCATCACCCTCTTTCTTTCTCGTCCATTTCTTCCAATCAAGCCACCCACACATTCCGGCAAAAAACTCCACTGTATTTCACGCAGAAAATAATCTCAAGAATATCAGCTCAAAAATGATGAAATTCACTTCTCTTTTCCTTTTCCCTTGCCCACTAACTGAAAATTAATGGAGAAAAGAGTGTGCAATAACAAAAGGTAGAGCTCCCTTTTCCAGCTCTTGAGTCAATGCTTGACTTCGACACCGACTCCAGGGTTCAGTTCAGGTCATTAATGGTGAAAATCACGCCCTTTTCTTTCTATTTAATGGAGAACTGAAATTTATTGAAAAAAGTGACCAGCACAGGGAAGGAAATGACAAGAAATAGGACCCCCTTCTTGGTGCTCCGGAAAAACGGCTCGCCGGTGATTCCAGGCTCGAGTTCCGGCTATTGATGAAGTTTCCGGCCAAAATATCGGCAATCACATGTATTTAAAAGATCGCCAAGAACTCTAATCAAATTCCATGGTCTGAATTTTCCGTCGAGGGTGGTTCAGGCAAAGAAAGGAGCGAAGGATGCTCCGAGTTTCGCCATTTGACAGGCCGCGGAAAACGTGCAGAGAAGAGAGAAAAGCCTGAAATTGTTGGCAAAAGAAGAGCCTGAAATTGTTGGCAAAAGAAAAGCCTGAAATTGTTGGCAAAAACAGAGGAAAGACGAGGAAGAGAAGAGAGAGCAGGGTAGAGCCGATAATAGCCCGTAGTGAAATGACCAAAAGTAAACGTACGTAAACAAATTTTCTCTGGAAGAGACGTAAAGCCCGGTCTTTCCTTGAATATAGGAAAGAAGTTTATTTATATAAGGTTGCAACTTTATACTAAGACTTCACGTAAAAAATCCCTACAGGAGGAGAGTGTTCCGCCGTAGGATGACCCTCCAACTTGGACCTTAAGATGAATAGGCGTCAAGAAAAAAAAAAGCACGTTTTTTAGACCGTTTATTTTTAAGAGTTTTAAGTGTTTCTTGATCGGCTCGATCCGTACCATTTTTCAAAAGGTGCGGTTTGTTTGGAGCTTAAGCTCTACGTAATCAAATTAGAATCCACCTTCAAATAGTGTCGAGAAATGTGGTTTCGATACTGAAAATCTTTGACTAGCTTTAAAATATATTTTTATCTTTAATTATTAAATTTAGGGTGTGGTTTATATAAGGTTGCAACCTTAAACAATCCAATTAAGGTGGGCCTCCATATTTTATCATAATATATAATTTTGGTGTAAATGTTTTTTAGGATTATCTCAAAATCTATTTTCATATCTAATTATAAAGTTTTAAACTCTAAAAATGGTTAAAATGAAGTGGATCTATAAACATGAGAAAATCTTGAAAATGGACAATCTAGATAATGTGTTGCAAGAGACACGATTTTTTAACTTAAAATATATATTTTTTAATATTCATACATCGTGATGTCGAGATGATCAATTAGAGGGTTGAAAAACATTAAAACAACTGTTTCCGATGGATTTTTGAGGTGCATCTGTGATTCTACATTTTAAGGTTGCAACCTTATATAAATGTTTTTTAAAAATTTAAAGCTTTAAAAATAGTGTAGATCGAGCATATTTATGAAAACTTGAATAACTTAAAAATTGACTGTCCAAAAATACGTTGCAAGATGCACTATTTCAAAACTTAAAATCCATTTTTTCTCAAGTCCATGCATCTTGATGATGAGATGATCAATTTGAAGATATTTAGATATCAAAATCTCTTCAAGTGAAATTTTTGAAGTAAGCTCTAATTTAATTGTTTAGAGCCTAGGCTCTACATAGACTTTTCCCTTTTTCAAATTTTAACTTTTATGAGAAAGAGATTTTGATGCTATCATAAGGTTTGGCGCCGAAACGACATTTCTAAGTAATTTTCACCTTACTTCTATAGTAAGGCAACCTCCACCGTATACGAACCTCACCCTTTAATATTGACCATTTAATTTTCAGCTCTGAAGATCTAATCATCATTTAAAGTAGAACACAAAAAGTCAATATCTTTCGGATTAGCATTTTCGTTCGTGAGAGCAAGCGAATAATGGAATCCAGTAGGAACATAGTTTTTACAAAAAGTTCAATGTCTTTCGGACTGGCAATTTCGTTCGTGAGAGCAAGCAAATAATGGAATCCAGTAGGAACATAGTTTATACAGGCTTCCAAAACCCGTGTTTAAAATGAATCGCGGCGATTCGGATAGAGAATCGTCGTAGCCCGAAATATAGTTTATACCAATGGTTTAAAAAACGGATCAGTGATCCGGATCGGGCTTCTAAAAAATTGATCCGGATCGGCGAATCGACGATTTGGATCCGTCGATCCGGATCGAGAATCGGATGAATCGATCAGAATAAAGCTTTAAAAAAATTCGAAAAAATTATTAAAATTCATTATAAATATTATTTTTTAAGAATTCAATAAGAAATGAGGGTACTCCATTAAGAATTTTCATGTTTTTGAATGAATATGTGAATATTGATATGTTCTTTCCCTACATGAACCGCCATTCAGCATTTAATTTACATCACACAAAAGGATAAACATATAATTATCATGGAATAAGTATATCAACATACATGGACTACAATAAAGCATAAAATTAGTAACATATGATCTAAAAATAAAATGATAGACGACGTCATTGTTCTTCTTGGTCACGCTGGTGCCATTGATTGAATTCGTTTAACAATTCATTGATTCGATCTAAAAATGAATCATCGATATTAGCAGGCGTCTGACTATTCCCAATCCCTGAGTGTTAGTGTTTTGTTGTGTTCCCAATCTAAAATCCCCGAAGATTGTCCATCCTTCATGCTTACCTGCACTGTCGTTCTCATCCCAACACTGTTGCTGTTGGGACTAGATATGTGAATAATATGGCTGAGATAGGGTGGCCTCAGAATCATCATCTCTCTCATTTTCTCTTTGAATAATATGGATTACAAAAAAAATTTCAAAAAAAAGATCATGGATTAAAAAAAAAAAATCACAAATTTTCAAAAAATTCTATCATGGATTACAAAAAAAAATTCGATCATGGATTAAAAAAAAAAAATCCCAAATTTTCAAAAAATTCTATTATGGCTTACAAAAAAAAATTCGATCATGGATTACAAAAAAAAAAATCACAAATTTTCAAAAAATTCAATCATGGATTACAAAAAATTCGATCGTGGATTACATAAAATTCGATCATGGAATACATAAAATTCGATCATGGATTACAAAAAAAAACAAACAAAAAAAAACAAAAAATTCAATCGTGGATTACAAAAAAAGAAAAAAACAATTCGATCATGGATTACAAAAAATTCAATCATGGGTTACAAACAACTCTATCATGGGTTACAAAAAAAGCAAAAAAAAAAAAAATTCGATCATGGATTACAAAAAAAAAAACAAACATTTCGATCATGGATTACAAAAAAAAAACAAACATTTCGATCATGTATTACAAAACATTCGATCATGGATTACAAAAAATTCTATCATGGGTTACAAAAAAAAAACAAAAAATTCGATCATGGATTAGAAGAAAAAAAAACAAACATTTCGATCATGGATTACAAAAAATTCGATCATGGATTACAAAAAATTCTATCATGGGTTACAAAAAAAAAAAAAAATTCGATCATGGATTACAAAAAAAAAAAAAACAATTCGATCATGGATTACAAAAAAATCGATCAAGTATTACAAAAAAATCTATCATGGATTACAAAAACAAAAAAAAAAAAAAAAAAAAATTATGTATGGGACTCGCCGATTCACTGTACGGACTCGCCGATTCCGTACAGTGAATCAGCGAGTCACTGTACATAATCGCCCGGTTCTCTCTAGAACCGGACGATTCCCGTTTTTTTCGTCGATTCGATCCGTCCATGGCGATTCTCGAGTCGAACCGGGCGAGTCCGGTTCGACTCGACGTTTTTTTAAACATTTCGATCATGGATTACAAAAAAAAAACAAACATTTCGATCATGTATTACAAAACATTCGATCATGGATTACAAAAAATTCTATCATGGGTTACAAAAAAAAAACAAAAAATTCGATCATGGATTAGAAGAAAAAAAAACAAACATTTCGATCATGGATTACAAAAAATTCGATCATGGATTACAAAAAATTCTATCATGGGTTACAAAAAAAAAAAAAAATTCGATCATGGATTACAAAAAAAAAAAAAACAATTCGATCATGGATTACAAAAAAATCGATCAAGTATTACAAAAAAATCTATCATGGATTACAAAAACAAAAAAAAAAAAAAAAAAAAATTATGTATGGGACTCGCCGATTCACTGTACGGACTCGCCGATTCCGTACAGTGAATCAGCGAGTCACTGTACATAATCGCCCGGTTCTCTCTAGAACCGGACGATTCCCGTTTTTTTCGTCGATTCGATCCGTCCATGGCGATTCTCGAGTCGAACCGGGCGAGTCCGGTTCGACTCGACGTTTTTTTAAACATTTCGATCATGGATTACAAAAAAAAAACAAACATTTCGATCATGTATTACAAAACATTCGATCATGGATTACAAAAAATTCTATCATGGGTTACAAAAAAAAAACAAAAAAACAAAAAATTCGATCATGGATTAGAAGAAAAAAAAACAAACATTTCGATCATGGATTACAAAAAATTCGATCATGGATTACAAAAAATTCTATCATGGGTTACAAAAAAAAAAAAAAATTCGATCATGGATTACAAAAAAAAAAAAAACAATTCGATCATGGATTACAAAAAAATCGATCAAGTATTACAAAAAAATCTATCATGGATTACAAAAACAAAAAAAAAAAAAAAAAAAATTATGTACGGGACTCGCCGATTCACTGTACGGACTCGCCGATTCCGTACAGTGAATCAGCGAGTCACTGTACATAATCGCCCGGTTCTCTCTAGAACCGGACGATTCCCGTTTTTTTCGTCGATTCGATCCGTCCATGGCGATTCTCGAGTCGAACCGGGCGAGTCCGGTTCGACTCGACGTTTTTTTAAACACTGGTTTATACCAATGGTTTAAAAAAAGGATCGGTGACCCGGATCGGGCTTCTAAAAAACCGATCCAGATCGGTGAATCGAAGATCCGGATCGGGAATCGGGTGAATCAGTCATAATAAAGCTTTAAAAAAATCCGAAAAAATTATTAAAATTCATTATAAATATTGTTTTTTAGGAATTCAATAAGAAATGAGGGTACTCCATTAAGAATTTTCATGTTTTTAAATGAATATGCGAATATTGATATGTTCTTTCCCTGCATGAACCGCCATTCAGCATTTAATTTACATCACACAAAAGGATAAACATATAATTATCATGGAATAAGTATATCAACATACATGGACTACAATAAAGCATAAAATTAGTAACATATGATCTAAAAATAAAATGATAGACGACGTTATTGTTCTTCTTGGTCACGCTGGTGCCATTGATTGAATTCGTTTAATAATTTATTGATTCGATCTAAAAATGAATCATCGATATTAGCAGGCGTCTAACTATTCCCAAATCCCTGAGTGTTAGTATTTTGTTGTGTTCCCAATCTAAAATCCCCGAAGATTGTCCATCCTTCATGCTCACCTGCACTGTCGTGCTCATCCCTACACTGTTGCTGTTGGGACTCGATATGTGAATAATATGGCTGGGATAGGGTGGCCTCAGAATCATCATCTCTCTCTTTTTCTCTTTGAATAATATGGATTAAAAAAAAAAAATAACAAATTTTCAAAAAAATCGATCATGGATTAAAAAAAAAAATCACAAATTTTCAAAAAATTCTATCATGGATTACGAAAAATTCAATCATGGATTACAAAAAACTCTATCATGGGTTACAAAAAAAGCAAAAAACAAAAAATTCGATCATGGATTACAAAAAAAAAAACAAACATTTTGACCATGGATTACTAAAAAAAAACAAACATTTCGATCATGTATTACAAAACATTCGATCATGGATTACAAAAAATTCTATCATGGGTTACAAAAAAAAAAAAAAAAACAAAAAATTCGATCATGGATTACAAGAAAAAAAACAAACATTTCGATCATGGATTACAAAAAATTCGATCATGGATTACAAAAAATTCTATCATGGGTTACAAAAAAAAAAAAAAAACAAAAAATTCGATCATGAATTACAAAAAAAAAAAAAACAATTTGATCATTGATTACAAAAAAATCGATCAAGTATTACAAAAAAATCTATCATGGATTACAAAAAAAAAAAAAAAAAAAAAAAAAAAAAAAAAAAAAAAAAAAAAAAAAAAAAAAAAAAAAAAAAAAAAAAAAAAAAAAAAAAAAAAAAACCTTCGGGATTCGCTGATTCACTGTACGACTCGCCGATTCCGTACAGTGAATCGGCGAGTCACTGTACAGAATCGTCCGGTTCTCTCTAGAACCGGACGATTCCTGTTTTTTTCGCCGATTCAATCCGTCCATGGCGATTCCCGAGTCGAACCGGACGTGGACTCGGCGTTTTTTTAAACACTGATTTATACATTTCGTTCCAAGCGAATAATGGAATCCAGTAGGAACAAGTTTATACACGCCCCCAAAGCCATGTTTAAAATCCGGGTAATGGAATCCAGTAGGAACATAGTTTATATAGGCCTCCAAAGCAGTGTTTAAAATCCGGAATTGGGATCCGAAATCAAGTGATTCAGATTGAGAATGTATTTAAAATCCGAAATTAAGATCCAAAATTGGACGATTCAGATTGAGAACCGTCATAGCCCAGAACATAGTTTATACATTTCGTTCGTGAGAGCGAGCAAATAATGGAATCCAATAGGAACATAGTTAATACAGCCCCATGTTTAAAATCCAAAATCTTCGTTGGTGAGAGTGAGCAAATAATCTAGGAACATAGTTTATACAGGCCCCAAAACATGTTTAAAATCTAAAATGAGGCGAATCAGATCGAGAATAGTACCGAAACATAATTTATGCAGGCCTCCAAAACCGTTTTTAAAATCCAAAATCGGACGAATTCGAATCAAGTATCGTCATAGCTTTTCCGGGTTCCGTAATGCATTAAGAACTGTACGGTTTATAACCTCCCAACCCGCCTAGCTTAGAAGAGCTATGGCCCTTTTATACGACACGAGGCCTCTTAAAATCGACAAATTGGGACGGTATTCCCACATCCTATTTTAAAAGCGCAAACTTTGCGCCATATCTATTTCTTAATGCACGCGAACCCATTATTTTTACGCCAAAGTTAACCATTGGTAAATTATTTATTTATTATGCTTCCTAACTAAGTTATTAGGCATCCATCCCAATTTAATTTATTTATTAATTTATGTACACTATAAATATTATTATTTTGTTATAGTTGTAAGTTTAGATTTTTAAATTAAACGATATTAGAAGACAAATTTCAAATTTATTTTTATTTGTATAGTAATATAATTATAAAATATAAACTAATAATTCTAATTTCAATGTATAATACTATAATTAGTTAGGTTGTGATAATTTTAGATGAGTAAAGAGAATTAATACACGTTTGATATGATACTAATTTCACTTTTTATAAGAAATTATTATTTTTAATCTTCTAAAATGGAAATGTTCACTAATATTCTTAAATTATTTTGATGCAATATTAAAATATTATATTTAGTTGATATTGTATTTAGTTAGGTTTTAATAAATGTTTGATGAGAATCTTCATACAAGGAAATAACATCTCAATATTCGCATGTTGGTGTAAAAAAAATAAAAGTTATTAATGTAGTACCCTCATTTTTTATTAGATTCTTAGAAAACAACATTTTTGACGATTCTCAATCTGGATCGGGTCATGAATTTGTTAAACACTGGGTTAGACTAATCCCAAAAAATTAGGGCATGCGCTACAATTTTTTTTTTTTTTTTCCTGCCTTGATAGGGCGGTCCTGGGCAATGACTATTTGGCCCTAGGCTTGGGCCGGCCCTATGAGGACAAGAGCCAAGCTAGGGTCAAGGCGGATACAACCCAGGCCTAGACCGCTCAGCTCATGCCCATACTGCAAAAGGTCGTTGGGAGGTCAAGATTTTGTGTGACAGAAAAAAGGTCCATCAACGATATATATATATAGGAAAAGTCTTACCAATGCCTATAGGTGAAAATGAATAGTGATTTCACCTACCCTCATTACCGTCCAAAGTTCATCGCACGGTCACGATTGTCCGACAATGTTTTACTTTTAATATAATTTTTCTAGAAATCAGAATGATCTAAAATTTGGAGCCCGTATACATCTTAGTGAGGCACACGTAATAAAAATATAAAAAAAAATGACTAAAATATCTCTAAAATTTTTTGGGGGTATTTTAGTCAATTTATTTCATGTAAAATATTTTTTTGATATTTTTTATAGATACGACTATTTTTTATGAACACACTCTCTAAATTTCAAATCATTACGATTTATAAAAAAAAATGAAAAATGAAACACTACTGGACAATCGTGACCGTACGATGAACTTTGGACGGTGACGAAGATAGGCAAATCACTGTTCATTTTCACCTATTGGCGTTTTGTAGTATCTTCTATATATATATATATATATATATATATATATATATATATATATATATATATATATATATATATATATATATATATATATATATATATATATATATATATATATATATATATATCGGAAAAACCCAAAAAACACTTATAGACGATATGCTATAGTGTTTCACCACCGCCACGGACTTGCTATATCCATGGCGATTTATTGAATGGACCCGCAACGAGCCGTCCATTGTAGTTCCGCGTGATTTTTTGACCGTCACGGACTTAGCATGTCCATCATGGTATATAGAAAAAGTTTATATAGAACCAAGGATCTAAACAAATAAATTAGAGCCCACCTCAAAAATTTCAATAGAAGATGTTGTTTTGATGCCCCAATAATTTTAAATTAATCATCTCGGCATCAAGATATATGGACATGAGAAAAAAATGGATTTTAAGTTTTGAAAACAATGTATCTTGTTACACATTTTTTGACCATCAATTTTCAAGATTTTCAAGTATTTATAGATATGCTCGATCTACACTATTTTTTAAGCTTTAAATTTTATAATTAAAGATGGAACTATATTTTAAGGCTATCACAAAAATTTTCAGTATTGAAACCACATTTCTCAATACTATTTGAAAGTGCACACTTACTTGGATTGTTTAGCGTCGGCTCTATACAACCGCACCATATATGTATTTGGGCGTGGTTTATATAGAGCCTAGGCTCTAAACAATCAAATTAGAGCTTAGCTTCAAATAGTATCAAGAAATGTGGTTTCAATATTGAAAATCTTTGTGATAGTTTTAAAATATATTTTTATATTTATTTATAAAGTTTAAAGTTTAAAAAATAGTATAGATCGACATATCTATAAAAACTTGAAAATCTGGAAAATTGACGGTCTAAAAATACATTGCAAGATACACTATTTCCAAAATTTGTAATCTATTTTTTTGCTCATGTTCATGCATCTTGATGCCGAGACGATCAATTTGAAGATATTTGAGCATCAAAACAAGCTCTTCAAGTGAAATTTTTGAGGTAGGCTCAAATTTAATTGTTTAGAGCCTCAGCTCTATATAAACATTTTCATATATATATATATATATATATATATATATATATATATATATATATATATATATATATATATATATATATATATATATATATATATATATATATATATATATATATATATATATATAAGTTTATATAAGGTTGCAACCTTAAAATGTAGAATCACAGATGCACCTCAAAAATCTATCGGAAATGCTGTTTTAATGTTGAAAATCTCTGTAATCAATCATCTCGACATCGAGATCTATGAATATGAAAAAAAAGAAGTTTTTGAGTCTCAGAAATAGTGCATCTGGCAATGCATTTTGTAGACCGTCCATTTTCAAGATTTTCATATATTATAGATCTACTTGATTTTAACCATTTTTGGAATGTATATTTTTTTAATTAGGTATGAAAATAGATTTTAAGATAATACTAAGAATTTTTTACAACAAAATTACATGTTATGTTAAAATTTTAAGGTGCGCCTTAATTGGATTGTTTAAGGTAGCAACCTCATAGAAACCGCACCTTAATCTAAACTTCACAACCCTTCAAATTACAAAAGTTCAAGATAGAGAGAGTTGTGAATTGTGGATTTATTATTTTTGTAATCTATTTTTTTAAAAAAATTACTTTTGTGGGGCAATTTTGTAAATATTACTACAAGTCAAAGGGTATTTTTGTCATCTCCAAAAGGGGTAAAATTGAAATTTTAACTAAATGACAATGGCACTCTACAAATAAAATTCCAGACACTAACTTCCAAAATGCCGTTGTATTTTTGTAAAAATTTTAAATTTGTGATTGCTTAATGGTAAAGTTATCTATTTAAATATTTTTTTAATAAAAGTTAATCATTATTTTGATAAATACACTCGTCACAACCTTTTTTAACTTTAACATTTGTATTTTGAGGGGTTTTTAACTCTAGACAAACCCATATATATAAGGGCAAGCTTTTTACGCTTCCCCTATATCATAGAAGTTATATCCTCCCTCTTATCCAACCGTCCATTCTGAATGGAGGGCTAAGATTGCCCCAATCACAATGTCATATCTCGACATTATTTTATTTTAATTTTTTTTTTAGAAACTATTTTGAATCCAAATTTTGGAAGTCCATTCCTCTATTAAACTCGCACTAGCGAAAAATATAAAAAAATATTTTCAATAAAATAAAATGACCAAAATACCCTTGAAATTTTCAAGGGGTATTTTTGTTATTATATTTTATCAGAAAATTATTTCTAATATTTTTTATAGGTGCAACCCAATGAGAAGATAACACGTACCAAATTTCATATTCATTCAATTTGTACAAAGGAAACTAAAAATAAAATACTTTGAGACGTCAGATCCAAGATCAAATGGTGAGAGCCTCTCTTGATCAAAATTGGATGGTTGGATGGCAGAAAGAGGATAGAACTTCTATACTATAGGGAAAACATATAAACATTTCCTCTCTCTCTCTCTCTCTCTCTCTCTCTCTCTCTCTCTCTCTATATATATATATATATATATATATATATATATATATATATATATAGGGAGAAAGAGTAAGGGTGAATCAAAAGAGAGAGAGAGAATAAACCCAACAAACTAAAAAAGAAAACTATACAACGAGACCATTTTTACCTTTGGTACTAGATGGTCACAATTAGTTTTCGACCATCGGATGTGAAATTGGATGATTGTATTTATTCTATTGATCAAGCTCAAACTTCAAAATAAATTTTCTCAAACTTTGTGGCACAATCAATCAGATTACACATATAATGATTGCAAAAAATTGTGTCTGTTGTATCAAAGATAAATAGTCTCGTTGTATATAGTCCCTTGTTTTATATAGAGAAGTAAACTGATCAAATATCACCTAACCTCGTTGTATCAAAGATAAATAGTCTCGTTTGGGATCAGATATCACCTAACCTAGTCAGGTTTGGTGGATGGGCAGATCCAATAAGGGTCGGTGGATAGGCCCTGTGGGTTTACAGCCCTTGGAAATCGTCTAATTTTTATTTATTTAGGAAAAAGTTCATATAAGATTACAACCTTTAAAATGTAGAATTAAAGATGCATCTAAAAAAGAGAAATGATCATTTAGGACCCGCCCCCACTAATGTGTAGGACCCCAAAAGATCACCATTAAATTTGGCACGGATATCTAAAAAAGTCAAATCCCACACTCATATGATAATTTTTCTAGTGATCCATGTCAAATTTAATGATGATCCTTTGGGGTCCTACACACATAAGTGGAAGAGGGTTATATAGGATCATTACTCTCTAAAAAATCAATTAAAGATTTTGAGTTACATAAATAGTGCATCTTGTAACATATTATCTAGACAGTCTATTTTCAATATTTTCATATATTTATAGATTTTCTTGATTTTAACTATTTTTTAAGTTTAAAAGTTTTTAATTAGATATGAAAGTAGAATATCAGTTAATCGTAAGAATTTTTTACACCAAAATTACATGTTATGATATAATTTGGAGATGCGACTTAATTAGATTGTTTAAGGTGGAGCCTTATAGAAACCACACCCCATTTATTTACTTACTATTTCCCCCGACTCTGCCGGTCTGAATCCTCCAATTTGATCGATGTAGATCATGGATGGCCAATCCAAAACCTACGTCGCGGTTTTAAAACCTGAGGTCCACCAATAAAGGAAATTCAATGTTTGTTGGTGATCAATGTATTATGGAGAGACAACAATTGAATATCCAATGCAATAAACATTTTGGTGGTCTCTGGTGGCGTATCACATGCCAATGACTAGTTCATTTGCTATAATATCCCAAACATAGTAATACATCAAAACTGAAAAATTGTTTTAAAAGGGAAAATTATTTATGCGGTGGGGACCGCGTTTCAACATTTACGGTCCTCGAAATATAAAGCATTCATTTTAAAGATAGATGCAAATAAGTGGTTTATCTAAAAACAATAGAAATTAACGATCACAATGTTTTTTTAGATAAAATTATTATTTTTCATTTTTAAAATTTATTTATTTTTCTATATTCATGATCTCCATGTTATAAATTATATATCCCTAAAAATTAAGTCCAAAAATACATCACAAAAATAGATTTTTAAAAGGTGGCTCATTTCTACATGAACTCGTAGAAAACGTATCCTTTAAATTTTTTTTATCAAAATGTACTTAAGAATTACGACTAAAAAACGTCCTATAAAATATTAAAAAACGTTGACTATAGAAAATTACAAACATGTTGGATAGGAGAATGTGTCGAAGGTAATTGGTGAGAGACACCAATCATATTTAACGTTTAAAAGGTTGAAAAAGATGGTATCCACGAAGATGCCCCTCTCAACCAAACGTGTGTCATCAGGTATTATTTGCAGAGGTCCACGCGGCCTGTTTGTACTAACTTTTGGCTGTCCTTTTCCCAGCCAAAAGGACATTATATAATATCAAACGGCATATAATATGTCATAGGCTTTTGAATAGTTATGAAAAATTATTTAGGTATATAATAATATTAAACATATTAATCCAAAAACATATTGATTAATATATCAATAATAGCTACAAATGCCTAACATCACCATTATAGTTATCAATAATGTAATGATTTAATCCAAAGATTATAGTATTAATATATGGCAAATTTATTGTTACGATGATTATGTAAATTGGTATAAACATACAAACGTTATTTAAGTGACATAATTGATATTATATAATTATAAATATATGATTTTCTATCAATATAGTATATAATTAAATATAATAATTATTAATAATTGCCCATATAATTATGTAAATATTATAATTAATGATTATATAAAACATATCTAGCGTATTACAATAACACGTTATATATTTACACGTGCAATTTATAATAGTAAATATTAATCAAATTAATTGTTATAATTACATACAAAATATGATATTCCTAATAAACATTAATTGTTAACTATACTATATATTAATATGGTACGGTATATTAATAATACATGGTAATAATATATTTAATTGTGTATGGACAAATATATTTGTATATATCGTAAGTTTAATACTATAATGGGGTTTACATATAACTGGAACAATTGGGTTGTCATTTTTATGATCAAACTATTATCCAATGTTATAACGGAATATAGGAAGATGTGTATTGCCATAAGGTATTAACTAAACTACAATTATAGTAAATTACTCTAACTATAATAGGTATTTACACTAATATAACTATCATAGTGTGATTAACCACTATGATTAGACTAATATACCGATAAAACATAACTTGAATTACCCACAAATATAATAATTAAAGTGACCGTACTAAATATAGCAATTTATAATCATGTGATTAAATTGAATGGTATATTTCGTAATTATTTTGTGTAATAACATTTGTTATTTACAATTTTGCATTATAACTTTACATACGTGTACTATATTTATTAAAGTCATCCGGGTAGGTACGATATGATTACGGTGCATAAAGTACGAATAGAAATATATTTGAATAAGTAGTAAATTATGGTGATCATAAATAGTTTCCCGCTGTGATATAAATAAGTTATGCGCGTGATTAAACTTATATTCAATTAAAGGGAAAAGTTTATATAAGGTTGTAATTTTAAAATGTAGAATTACATATGCACCTCAAAAATCTATCGGAAAGGTTGTTTTAATATTGAAAAAGCTTCTATTTGATCATCTTGACATCTAGATGTACGGATATATAAAAAAAAATTTGAGTCTTAGAAATAATGCATCTTGCAACACATTATCTAGGCCATCCATTTTCAAGATTTTCATATGTTTATAGATCTCATTGATTTTAATTATTTTTGAAATTTAAAATTTTCTAATTAAATATGAAAATAGATTTGAAGATAATCCTCAGAATTTTTTACAACAAAATTACATGTTATGATAAATTTTGGAGGTGCATCTTAATTGGATTGTTTAAGGTTGCACCTTATAGAAATTGCACCCTTGATTAAATGCCCACAATTTAATATAATACGCATGGATACTAAATTGGGTGTATACTCAAACTTTAAAGTCATATCATGATTAAATTAATACAACATATGTGTACATTGATTTGATATATTTGCGCATACGAATCATTGACAACAATGGTGATCCAATTCCCAAATATATTGTTTCAACTAAATGGTCCAAATAAATTTCCACACTTTCCCATGAATAGACACACGTGCACAATGAAATATCCCGTCACAATAGTTTGATTTAGTTCAATTATATTATCGCAAGACGAATAATTTGATTTCAAAATCGGCATGGTTTTCACGTGAATCACACGCGTTGAGTTGAGCGGGACTATACTATCCATATCACCAATATATGTATTGTGGGTAATTTACCACAAATAGATTGTGGAAATATAGTTAAATTGCTATCACAATATAGTTTAGGTATAATATATGATCGGTGAAATTAAGTATACTATAATTTGTGTAATTAACTATCCTTATAGTACTATGTAAGGATAATTTACTTAATTATTGTAATTATGATTTATACCTAAACTATGCTGATAATATTACATAGTTATAATATATAATTATATCATCATTATATAATAACGGTTAATAGTAATTGTCATATTATCAATTGAAAATCAAATTTATATGACGATTACACATATAAATTAATTTTGTGATAAATTATATATATTGCTAACGATAATTTATTACCAATCATGGTATATAAAATAAGTAATACACTATTTTGACGGTCATTGATAAAATATAACTATATTTGCGATATTATACGATAACAAGTTACAAATATTTCAATTACAAAGAACAAGTATCAATATTAAAAAGTTATGTTGACCAATAATCGTACGGGTAAATTTATTAGTTATTTACAATATGACCATTGGATAACATATGGCCAATTATATAGCCATTATCAAGTATATATATTGCTATATAGTTATCAATACTGTAAATATAATTATTATTAACTTACACAATTTATCATATAATTAATTTATATGTGTAATCGTAGTATAAATTTGATATTCCCCCAGACACGTTCGCACAAAGTGTCACTAAATTGCCCTCCTTACGAAGTTTTGTGATTGATTATTTTTCGGTAGGATTGATTATGAGGATGAAGAGAATGTGTGTATAAAATTTGTGGTCATTCAAATGCCAAAATATGGATTTCTAGAGGTGTGGTTGTATTATACTACTATACAACCGTTTCATTAGATCATTTCCCCTTATTAAAATACCAGTACATGTGTATTGTGCATACTTTAAACATGCCGATATATGTACTCATAATCTGAAATTTTGAGTTGACATAATAGTATATGTACGCAATGATATATAATGGATATTATTGCATAAAACATTAATCGTTTTCCGTACTTTAATGGGCCAAAACTTATGGCGATTTATCAAATTCAATTTATGTAAATTTGGTATATTACTCAATTATAGTACTCCACATAAATATTATTTGTTTTGTAGTACTATTGTTAAATCACGCATATGAATTATATCAAACCTATGTTATCGCAAAACTTCAACTGCCATGGCATTATATCAATTATAGTACTATAGTACCGTAACACTATATTGACACCCATAAATTTTAATTATATATCAAAATTTTGTACCGATCAATATAGTACGCATAAATTTATATCATTATATTTATTACTTATAACCGTGACTATTTAAACCATTATGGTAAACATAAGGTTATGCTAAATCATTATTTAATTAAAGCCGTACGTAATTATTTACAAAAACAAAACAGGTACATTGTGATTTATGGGATAATAATCAAAATTTTGTGTACCGGTATACATATTCACTACCATGTCACGTTTACAATCACATATGCCCAAAAAATAATCAAATTGTGTAGTGCGAATTTAGCAAGTATGGATGATTAAATTGTTTTATTATGCGCAAAAACAATTGCTCACAAACCGTTATAAATGTTTACAATAATTGTATAGGAAGTGCAAACCTATTCGTTCATGTGCACATTCACCATGTATCATCGTGGAATATATTCAATCGCTCATACGGTGCGCATGTATAAAAGCGTATGTTATAACAGGGACCAAAACGCCTTGACGATTCAAATATTTGAACTTGGGACAAAAATTGTCCGAAGTGCCACTAAAAGCGCGCGCTCAAAAAATTGTGCCTATTGTTTAACACGTGTCGATTCGCACACCATAATATACTTGAAACTAAATCATTATCGCTCATATGATTATGGTCGAATCACACAACATGATTTTGTTTTTCGCGCTTGAATTTTCCACTAAATTGCCGTACGCGCCCTTAATAAAATAAATAGTTGTGCTCAACTCAACTCTTCATTTCCCGGTACATTTATTCTCATTCAATTTTAAAAGTTATCCTAAAACTGGCACGGTTTGCGCACGATTCGAATACCTTGAGTTGAGTGCACGTGTTGTTTCAATAATTTTTTATTTTGAACGGTAACATACGACTTACCATTTATTTAAATTTTTTTTTTTTTTAACAGTAATGAACGACTTATCATTGTTTCAATATTTTTTTTTTTTTTTAATGGTAATGTCTGACATATCATTGAACAAACATTTTTTTTTTTTTTGAACGATAACGAACGACTTATGTTTTCAAAATAATTTTTTTTTTTGGAACGATAAAGTCCGACATATCATTGATTCAAAAATATATATATTTTTTTAATAGTAAAGTATGACATATCATTTATTCAAATTTTGTTTTTTTCTTTTTTACATTTGAACGATAACGTAGGACTTTTGATTGATTCAAATATATATATATATATATATATATATATATATATATATATATATATAACATACGACTTATCAATGATTCAAAAACAAATATATATATATATATATATATATATATATAACATACGACTTATCAATTATTCAAAAACAAATTTATTTTTTTTGAACTATAACGTACGAGCTATCATTAATTCAAAAATAATTTTTTTTTTTTTTTTTTAACGTTGAAGTATGACTTATCATTGATTCAATTTTTTTTTTTTTTGGAATGGTAACGTCCGACTTATCGTTGATTCAAATATATATATATATATATATATATATATTTAATGGTAAAATACGACATATCATTGATTCAAATTTTTTTATTTTTTTAAAACGTACTACGTATCATTGATTCAAAAATAAATTTTTTTTGAACGGTAACGTACAATTTATCATTGATTCAAAAATAAAAGTTTTTTTTTTTTTTAACTGTAATGTACAGCAAATCATTGATTAAAAAATAATTGGTTTTTTGAATGGTAACGTACGACTTATCATTGATTAAAAAAAATAAATTGTACGGTAACACACGACTTATATATATATATATATATATATATATATATATATATATATATATATATATATATATATATATATATATATATATATATACATACATATATATATTAATCAATGGCAAGTCGAACGTTACCATTCAAACAAAAAAAAAATATGTTTGAATCAATGATAAGTCGTACGTTATCATTCAAAAATTGATAAGTCGTAAGTAATTGTTGAAAAATAAAAATAAAAAAATTAAATCAATGTTAAGTCATAGTTTATTTATTTTTTAATCAATGACAAGTCATACGTTACCGTTCAAAACAAAAATTATTTTTGCATAAACGATGAGTCAAACGTAATCGTTCAAAAAAAAAAAAAAATTTAAATCAATATTAAGTGGTACTATACCATTCAAAACAAAAAATATTTTTGAATCAATGATAAGTCAAACGTTTTCAATAAAAAAAAAAAATTTATCGAATTAATATATTTTATTGAATTAATGATAAGTCGTAGTTTACTGTTCAAAAGACATATATATATATATATATATATATATATATATATATATATATATATATATATATATATATATATATATATATATAATCAATGTTATTATTGAATCAATGATAAGTCGTAGTCTACCGTTCTAATCATTAATAAGTCATACGTTACCGTTAAAAAAAACATTATTTTTAAATCAATGATAAGTCGTAGTTTATTGTTCAATATATATATTTTTGAATGAATGACAAGTCGAACGTTACCGTTCAAAAAATAATAATTTATTAATGAATCAATGATAAGTCGTAGTTTACCGTTCAAAAAATATAAATATATTTTTAAATCAATGATAAGTCGTAGTTTACTGTTAAAAAAATATATATACCTTTAAAAAATATATATATATATTTCTAAAGCAATGTTAAGTCGTACGATACCATTCTAAAAAGAAAAATTATTTTTGAATCTATGATAAATCATAGTTTACCGTTCAAAAAATATATATTTTATTGAATCAATAATAAGTCGTAGTTTACCTTTCAAAAAACATATATATATTTTTTATTGAATCAATGATAAGTCATGGTTTACCGTTCAACATATATGTGTGTGTGTGTATGTGTGTGTGTGTGTTTTGAAAGGTAACATACTGTCATTGATTCAAAAATATATATTTTTTTAACAGTAAACTACAAGTTATCACTGACTCAAAGATACTTTCTTTTTATTTTTTGGAACGGTAACATTCGACTTATCTTTGATTCAAATATATATATATATATGGAAAATAGAAAGTGATGGGATTAGCCTAGTAGCTCATATGAACATATATATATATATATATATATAGAAAGAGATGGGATTAGCCCACTAACTCATATGAACATATGAGCCTAACGTCCCAGATTGAATCTAGGCCGATCTGACGATCACAGATGTTTAGTAGTTTTTTAATTTTATTTATTTTTCTACTCATCCAAATCACATGAATTGTTAGATGTGTGTTCTTCTAATCAAGATGCACCCAATAAAAATATAAAAACATTTATCCATGAAAAACAAATGATCAAATACCCCTCAAAACATTTTGGGGGTATTTTAATCATTGTTTTTCTTGTAAAATATTTTTTTGATATTTTTCGACGATTCGCCTCTGTTCGATGAACAAATGCCTAAATTTTCAAGTGATTTGGATTTATAGAAAAAAAAACTAAAATTCAAAGACTATCAGACATCTTTATTCATCAGATCGGCCCAAATTCAATTTGAGACGTTAGGCTCACATGTTCATATGAGCTAGTGCGCTAATCCCATCTTTTCCCTATATATATATATATATATATATATATATATATATATATATATATATATCTTCAAAAAAAAAAATACTTACATCATCAATGCAGGCTATCATAAATTTTAAATAGGAATATGTATATATATATATATATATATATATATATATAGGGAGAAAGAGTAAGGGTGAATCAAAAGAGAGAGAGAGAATACACCCAACAAACTAAAAAAGAAAACTATACAACGAGACCATTTTTACCTTTGGTACTAGATGGTCACAATTAGTTTTCGACCGTCGGATGTGAAATTGGATGATTGTATTTATTCTATTGATCAAGCTCAAACTTCAAAATAAATTTTCTCAAACTTTGTGGCACAATCAATCAGATTACACATATAATGATTGCAAAAAATTGTGTCTGTTGTATCAAAGATAAATAGTCTCGTTGTATATAGTCCCTTGTTTTATATAGAGAAGTAAACTGATCAAATATCACCTAACCTCGTTGTATCAAAGATAAATAGTCTCGTTTGGGATCAGATATCACCTATCCTAGTCAGGTTTGGTGGATGGGCAGATCCAATAAGGGTCGGTGGATAGGCACTGTGGGTTTACAGCCCTTGGAAATCGTCTAATTTTTATTTATTTAGGAAAAAGTTCATATAAGATTACAACCTTTAAAATGTAGAATTAAAGATGCGTCTAAAAAAGAGAAATGATCCTTTAGGACCCTCCCCCACTAATGTGTAGGACCCCAAAAGATCGCCATTAAATTTGACATGGATATCTAAAAAAATCAAATCCCACACTCATGTGATAATTTTTCTAGTGATCCGTGTCAAATTTAATGATGATCCTTTGGGGTCCTACACACATAAGTGGAGGAGGGTTATATAGGATCATTACTCTCTAAAAAGTCAATTAAAGATTTTGAGTTACATAAATAGTGCATCTTGTAATATATTATCTAGACAGTCTATTTTCAATATTTTCATATATTTATAGATTTTCTTGATTTTAACTATTTTTTAAGTTTAAAAGTTTTTAATTAGATATGAAAATAGAATATCAGTTAATCGTAAGAATTTTTTACACCAAAATTACATGTTATGATATAATTTGGAGATGCGACTTAATTAGATTGTTTAAGGTGGAGCCTTATAGAAACCACACCCCATTTATTTACTTACTATTTCCCCGACTCTGCTGGTCTCATGGATGGCCAATCCAAAACCTACGTCGCGGTTTTAAAACCTGAGGTCCACCAATAAAGGAAATTCAATGTTTGTTGGTGATCAATGTATTATGGAGAGACAACAATTGAATATCCAATGCAATAAACATTTTGGTGCTCTCTGGTGGCGTATCACATGCCAATGACTAGTTCATTTGCTATAATATCCCAACCATAGTAATACATCAAAACTGAAAAATTATTTTAAAAGGGAAAATTATTTTATGCGGTGGGAACCGCGTTTCAACATTTATTGTCCTCGAAATATAAAGCATTCATTTTAAAGATAGATGCAAATAAGTGGTTTATCTAAAAACAATAGAAATTAACGATCACAATGTTTTTTTTGATAAAATTATTATTTTTAATTTTTAAAATTTATTTATTTTTCCATATTCATGATCTTCATGTTATAAATTATATATCCCTAAAAATTAAGTCCAAAAATACATCACAAAAATAGATTTTTAAAAGGTGGCTCATTTCTACATGAACTCGTAGAAAACGTATCCTTTAAATTTTTTTTATCAAAATGTACTTAAGAATTACGACTAAAAAACGTCCTATAAAATATTGAAAAACGTTGCTATAGAAAATTACAAACATGCTGGATAGGAGAATGTGTCGAAGGTATTTGGTGAGAGACACCAATCATATTTAACGTTTAAAAGGTTGAAAAAGATGGTATCCACGAAGATGCCCCTCTCAACCAAACGTGTGTCATCAGGTATTATTTGGAGAGGTCCACGCGGCCTGTTTGTACTAACTTTTGGCTGTCCTTTTCCCAGGGAATTTACCGGGAACCCACCTGAGACCCAACTGCTCAACAACGTCCGGGTCGGGACACTCGACATAGGTCCGTTAGGTTTGGGTCCAGATGGACTGGCTCCAGATTTGACCCGGTTATTTTAAAATATTTTATAATATTTTTGGCATATAAATTTATATTCAAAATTCATCGTATGGACACGATTGTCCTGTAGTGTTTTATTTTTCATTTTTTTTTTACAAATCGGAATGATATGAAATTTGAAGTGTGTGTTCATAAAAAATAGGTGAATCTACGAAAAATATCAAAAAAATATTTTACATGAAATACATTGACCAAAAGACCCCCAAAAAGTTTCAAGGGTAATGGTTAATTTATTTTTTACGAATTACTTTTTTTTATATTTTTATTAGGTGTACCTCACTAAGATGTATACACGTTCCAAATTTTAAATTATTCCAATTTGTAGAAAAAAATGAAACACTAAAATACTACCGGACAATCGTGATCATGCGATGAACTTTGGATTGTGATGAGAGTAGGCGAAACCACTGTTCATTTTAGCCTTGGGAAGACTTTTCCACATATATATATATATATATATATATAATATTTTTCTTTGGAAATTTTTTTATTAGTCTTAAAATGAAAAAATTGATAAATTATTGCCCAAATTTTCTTATTAGCTTTTTATACGTTTTTGGTAATTTTTATTAATGTTTTGGTATACATTTTTAGGTAATTTTCTAAAGTTTGGTAACTTTTTTATTTTTTTATGTATAATTCGTCGGGTAGAGGTCCTGCAAATAAATTATGGGTCCGGCTGCCACGTCTCGTTAATGGACGTTTTCTCCGTCATACAAAACCTTGACCTTCCAACGAGCTTTTGCTATTTGGGCTTGGGTTGAACGGTCTAGACCTGGGTTGTCTCGTACGTGGCCCTAGCTTAACTCTAGTCCTATAGGAGCGGTGCAAACCTAGGGCCGAAGAGGCCCTGGCCCAATCCTATAGGCCGGACAAGAAAAAAAGGAATTTTTTATTGCTTAGGCCCAAATTTTTTTGGGTCGATCTAACCCCACCCTTTTGCATCCAAACGTAAGTCTCCAATCACGAAGCTTACATGCTTCATCATCATTTGCGCAAAAATTTCCATAACTTATGTCTATTTTACTTTGGACACGGCTTTTATGCGGCCAGCCTGCATATTGTAGAAATGCGGGCTTGGCAATAAATATATGTTTTAAATATAATTTGATCTTAAGTTTTAGAGAATATATAATCTTTAACATGGAGATCCTGAATATGAAAAGAAATAAAATTTTGAAAACTAGAAATAATAAGTATATTAAGAAAACATTTGAACTGTTAGTTACACTTGTTTTTAGATGGACCACCGATGAATGCTTTATACCTGTGGATCGCATATTGTAGAAATATGGTCTAGCCGGCATGAAACAATTTTCCTTTTACTTTTCCAGCCACTTAAGTAGTGAGGAGAATGAAGTAAGAAAAGCCATTAATGAAGGTTGTTCTTATGATAGAAAAACCTCAAATCGATGACCTCGATATCAAGATTCATATTTTAGTATTCATCTTCTAGTATATTATTTGGACCATCAATTTCAAGATTTTCAAGTGTTTATAGATCTGCTTGATCGTCACCATATCTGAAACTTCAAACTTTATAATTGGAGGCAACAGTAGATTTTCATATCAATGCAAGGCTTTGCAGTACCGAAACTGTAACTTTGACTTTGAGCCGCACCTTACTTCAATAGTATAAGGTTGCCGGTGTTCGAACGAGCGAAATAGCTAGTTTGAAAGATTTTTGAACTTTTGCAATCTACTTTAGAATGATGATTAGATCTCACAAGCTGAAAACTAGATGGTTTATGTTCAATTCTATAGTATTATTTTTCTAGACTCATTGAGAATGTGTTTGAATTTAGTTGCCTTTGAATTTAGTTTGCTGGTTTCGAGATAATGGAATCCAAACTTTGAAGTCATAAAATAGTACTTATCAGAGGAGTAAATGATACCATGTTCACACTGGTGCTCTACTGTGAAGTGAAATGTTTGGATACACTCATTATCACTTATAATTCGCTATTACAATAAAGTTATTTCTGATGGATCATCAATTATTTGGCAGCATGCATCATAAAGTTTTCTGTATTATGATACAAACTTGTAAGTAGTTTTAGAAATAAGTTTATAATTTATCTTCTTAAAAACTAATTTCTATTTGGGTGCGGTTTGTACAAAGCATAGGCTCTAAACAATCAAATTAGAGCCTACCTTCAAATAGTATCGAGAAATGTGGTTTCAATACTGAAAATATTTGTGATAGCCTTAAAATATATTTTCATATTTATTTATAATTTAAAGCTTCAAAAATAGTGTAGATCGACATATCTATAAAAACTTGAAAATATGGAACATTGACGGTCCAAAAATGCGTTACAAAATACACTATTTCCAAAACTTGAAATCCATTTTTTTCTCATGTCTATTATCTTGGTGTCGAGATGATCAATTGGAGGATATTTTGGCTTAAAAAAAACCTCTTCTAGTGAAATTTTTGAGGTATGCTGTAATTTGCTTGCTTAGAGAGCATCGGCTCTATATAAACTGTATTAAAAATTACATTTTTTATGAGAAATAATTAAAAATAGCTGAAAATACAAAATTATAGAGGATATTAAATCCTAGGGTTTTGATACCAATTGTAGACGACAGAAAACTAAGACTTGAAAGAAACTAAATGAAAGATAAATATTGCAAAAAATTAAAAGAAGGGAGATTATAAAAGATTATAAGCTCTCTCTCAAGCCCTAAAACAAATGTTTTTTCTCTTTTTAAAACACCTACCCAAAGATGGTAGAAAACTATATATTTTTCTCCTGCATCCTATTCTCTCTTAACAAAGCTTCTTTATAAAGAGATGGCAATCATGTGAGGGCCATACTATTTCCTTTCTCTTTATAAATATTTGAGATTACAAAATATTATAAGCTCTCTCTCAAGCCCTAAAACAAATGCTTTTTCTCTTTTTAGGACACCTACCCAAAGACGGTAGAAAACTATATATTTTTCTTCTGCATTCTCTTCTCTCTTAGCAAAGCTTCTTTATATAGAGATGGCAGTCATGTGAGGGCCATATTCCTTTCTTTCTTTCTAGGAGTGAGAAACTTTATCTCTCTATCCTATGTCTCACATGACTCCATTCCTAATTTAAAAAGATCATTAGGAAAAGGGCTCAATCGTGGTGGGCACCCCCGTCATTATGATTTCCAATCTTACTGACATCATTTATTGACACCTTAAAAAAACTAACTTCCTAATCTATATAAAAAAAACGGGTTGAGCCTGTCTTCATCATTGAATTACCCAAATAAAAAAATATTACAAAGAATCATTCAACTCATACAATTAGGAGCACAAGAACTCAAAAAAAAAAAACTACATATTTTGTTAGAAATAATGAAAAATATGGGTTTCAGTGAAAAGTGGTGGCAGTGGATTTTTGGTTGATTGTCTTCAGCTCACTTTTCAATTCTTTATAAAGAGAACTCGATGGGATTTTTTAAGGCCACACGGGGACTACGTCAAGGGGATCCTCTTTCCATTTTCTTTTTTACTATATATGTAGAAAGCTTCAATTTGATGCTTACCAATATAATGAGGAATGGTCACTTTGCAGGCTTTCAAATGCCCAATGGGGGACTATGTGTTTCACACTTGCAATATGCTGATGATACCTTTTTTTTTTATGAAGCACAGTAGGCGCAGGTTGCAAATATTGCTATTTTTTTAAAGTGCTATGAAGTTGTATTGGGTTTAAAGGTTAATTCTGGGAAAACAGGTATGGTGGGTGTAAATTACCTTGATGCGGAGGTTTCTTCTTTTGCACGGGAGTTTGGTTGTAAGATTGAATTTTTCCATATCACCTACTTAAGTATGCCAATTTCAGATGGTCGTCTCCCTATTGCAGTTTGGGATAAAATTTTGCAGCGTATCCAAGTTAAGCTAGATTTGTGGAAATTAGGTATTTATCTTTTGAGGAGAGGATTACGCTCATTAAGGCTTGTCTGTCAAACTTGTCTATTTATCAAATGTCTATTATACAAATCCCTGTTTCGATAGCGAAGAAAATAAAGACTATGATGAGGAACTTTCTGTGGGGGTCCTCTGTGGAGAAAAAAAAGTTCCATTTCCTTCGTTGGGATAGAGTGTGTACGCCTAAAAAGAAAAGGGGGCTTGGGATTAGGAAAATCAAACTGGTTAATCAAGCTCTGCTCTGTAAATGGTGGTGGAGATGTCTTACTCTTAAATACCACCTTTGGTACGAAGTGATTGCTTCAAAGTATGGAAATAATACGTTTGGTATGTGGGTGGAGAGTAGAAATGGGGTAAGGGGCATGTCAGCCAGCTGAAGGGCTATTCATTCGTGTAAAGGCTTTATACATCATGATATTCGGTGGTGTATGGGTAATTATTGTAATGTCTCCTTTTGGTATCATAAATGGTTGGGGGACTGCCCATTAAAATTAAGTTTTCCTTTGATTTATCATTTGATGACTAATCAAGAAGCCACTAATGCCGAGCTTTTTGTTCGCAGGGGTAGTAATGTTGAGTGGAATATAACTATGCCTTATAATACGGTTTCTGATTTGGTTTTCTCTCAGTTTGTTGATCTTCATAGACTATTGAAAGATGTTTATATCCAGCATAATACTTATGATGAGGTAGTTTGGGAGATTGACAAAAATGAGATTTATTCAGTTAAATCTATGTATCATTTACTCTACCATGATAGGGTACGATGGTCTATGTCTGAAATAGCTATCTTGTGGAAATGACCCCCTACATCTCAAAGTGCAAGGTTTTTTTTGGTTGACGGTTCAAAACAGAGTTCGCAGGGTTGATAATCTGACTAAGAGAGGGAAAATTTTACCGAATATATGTCTCATGTGCAAGGAAGACGGAGAGACTGGTGATCATCTCTTCCTCCATTGTCCGTTTGCCAGTTGCATTTGGAAGTGGTTTTTTGACAAGCTTGGGGCTGCATTGGTAATGCCACTGTCGGTGATTGGGGTTCTTCATAATCTTTCAGTTACTTTACCAAGGACTGAGAGTGTTGTATGGCAAATCTCTAGAGGTGTCAATCTGTGGGAGATCTGGAGAGAGAGAGAAATAAAAGAATGTTTGAAGGTATCTCTTTGCCAGTTGAAAAAGTTTTGGAGAAAGTCTTGCATTCCATCTGGTTGTATCTTTTTGTTACGAATTGTGGACAGAATATTTTTGAAGTGGATGTGCAATGTAATCTTTTTAACTTTCTCCATTTGGGTTTCCAAAAGTATAGGCCCAAAGGTAGATGGATGGTCCCACCTTTGGGGGTTTATAAGCTCAACTTTGATGGTAGCTCATTAGGTAACCCGGGTCCTGCTGGTTTTGGAGGGGTTCTTCGAGATTGGATGGGTAATGTGATCTTCTCCTATGCAGGGCCACTTGGGGTGCGGACTGCGAATTATGCAGAGATCTTTGCCCTTCTCTTTGGTATTTATTCCCTTGTGGAGAGGAATTTGGGGACTTCTTACATTATTGAAGGGGATGAAAGAAAGACCTATGTAATTTTTTACCAGGGAATACAATTTTTTTTTTTTTTTTCCTTCACCCCTTTCTTTTGGGAAAAGATCACTTACATATAGTCTTTATTATAATAGGATAATTTTCAAAATAAAATCAACATAACAATAAAACCAAGATCTTAACAACTTGATGCCATTGAAACAACTATACATTGTGCTTGAGAATAAAAGATAAGATTGCATGAAACAAAAGGAAGAGTGCTGGAGATTACCTCAATCGGGCTTATTACACCTCACACTGAGTCACCACCATCTGATGACGCGGGATCAACGGTCTAGCTTCAATCTCGAACTGAGAAAGCAAATTTTGGCCATGCCACATCAATAGAATATGAACCCCTTTGATCACAAATGCAAACCCTAGGTGAATTTTCTTAGCAACCTAGTTTAAGAGAGATAGATTCTCTTTTTGTTAAACCTTAAAACCCTGAGCCATAAATCCATATTTGAGAGATAGGAAAGAAGAACTCCAGAACCTATACCCTTAGGTTCTTTCACAATGTGGGAGAGAGAGATCAAACATGAGAGATAAATTTTTTTAAGAAAGAGAGATAGAAAGATAAGGTGTAGAGATTTTGTGTAGAGACAATTCCTTTTTATAAGCTTTAAACAAAATTAGGGTTTCTTAAGGTTTTATTTGGCTTGCCTCTTCTTGTGAGATTAAGCATACATCGATCAAGGGTGACTTGTGGAGTGAGAAATCTGAGCCATCCATTCCATAGATGGGCTATCAACATTATGGAAGGCGCATGAACCATTATCCCCTTTTTTTAAACCATTTTCCCATCAATAGAAATTAAATAAATAAAATCTAATTAAATATTGTGCATATCATAAAATAGCGCAAGTCTACTCAATATTTCCACAAAATCTTTCAAAGATATATTAAGTTAATATTTAGGAATCAACCATACGGCCACATGCCATATCACCAAAAAATAGGAAAGAGAATAAACGTGGGGAATGCCACCCAAGGGAGGCACTCATGGCCCACCTTTTAAAAATATGGCGGGCCCATATGTACAATGAACCCCCATGATATTTTTATATATTTGAAATTAATAAAAAGATTTTAGAATATTATTTGAATATTTAAACAATTTTAAAATCAATGTCTTTAATTTTATAAATTCAAAAATTATAAATAAAATATCTAGGGGTTCATAAAAATTCAAATAATAATCTTAAAATAATTTCCATCATAAAACAAACATAATTAAATTAATTTTATAGGAAAAGAATCCATATGGTTTAGGAATCAACAATAATGGAGCATTACACCTTCAACTGTGGACTACATACCTCATTTGCTTTATCAGACCGACTTAGTATTTCTCATGGTCCACAGTCCAAGCAAGGGCTCATTAGCTGGTCACCAAAGTCCGGTCGATGAGCTAAGGGATCGCAATCCCAATATGTGGATTTCAGGTCCTCCCCTAGAGACAAGTCAAGGTTACCAAGACCTTATGCGACCACAGCTTGGCGCATAGGGGTATCTCTCGCACATGTATACGTTTCATCCTAAAAGGTGGATTTCTGACTTTTCCGAACGATCTATCGATATGCATGTTGTGTGATGGCATATGGATGAGGTTTTGGTCCCCGTCTCTGTACACCATCACACACAAGGGTCATATAGTCCCTCAGCTCACTCATCGGGCATGTTCTCTGACCTCATCAATGGCTAACTCATAAACCATCATCGGTTTGTTCTTCATGCCCAGGTAACATGGGTTTTTCCCAACCAACTGGCCTAGATCGTTAAGCACAGATCGGTATCAGCAAAACATCGTTTGCTTAGTATGGTCCACGAGGGACCACACTCCCACTGAATTCATATTCCACTATATCATTTCATTTTACAAGCACTTATAAAGCCTTTAAGGGCCACATAAACCCAACAAGGGATTCCCTTAATGTTGTGAAATGGTGCAAAGGGGATCAGAAACTTCCTTGGGAGTTAAAATATTTGTTATTTCAGATTTTGGATCTCGCCTCGTCTTTTTGAGTCTCTTTTGTTCATGTGTATAGGGAGGCTAATGTGTAATCCCATTATAGATAAATAATATCTTTAAACTTTCTCTCAAAAAAAAAAAAAAAAGAAGTAAAAAAAAAACTAATTTCCAAATCTATATAAAAAAAAGTATAAAGCATGTCTTTCTCACTGAATTATCCAAATAACCCACTGAGTTACCCATATAAAAAAATATATTAAACAGGATTATTCAACTCATAGAATTAGGATTACAAGAAGTCAACGTGAGTTTCCTTAAAATAATGACCTCTCATCCTATAGAAAAAGCACCTAAAAATTTTGTTTTAAAATAATAAAATATAATCGACTCCTTTAAAACAAGGAAATAATGATTTACACAAATCCTTTCCTTTAAAGTTTTAAAATAACTTGGAAAATACATTAAAAAAATTGATAATTTAAAAGTCCTTAGTAATAATATAAAAAGTAATCATGATCAATTTTAAACTTCACATTATAAAAAGTAATTTTATTAAAAAATTTCTAAAAGATACAAAGTTGAATTTCTACTTCATGGTAAATACAAAAAAATATTTTCTAACATTTTAAAATTTATAATAATAGTAAAAACTGGTTATGATTAACTATGATACATAATAATTCATAAAATTATATTTAATTTCACATGCTCTTTTATAAGAGTTTACGTTCACAACCCTAAAAATAACTACTAAAAAAAGATAACAAACAAAATACTATGACCCACCTTTTACCAACGCCGCTTTACAAAGAAAGTGTCGCTTTCCCTTTCTATAACTAAGAAGATAACTAGCTTGCTCTAAATTTTCCATTATCTCACGTCCCTATGATAGGAGATGAGCCTCCTTCAATTTACAAATCTCATTCTAGACCTTTCTAACTAAATGACAATCCTAAGATTAAGAAACGGACCTTTTAAGAAAATAGAATTTATCAACTAAACCAAAAAAATTCTATTTTTAATAATTTAACCCTAATAAATAAATAAATAAAATCTACCCAACCACTAAACATAAAATTAACAAAAATAAAATTATAAATTTGTAACATCCAAATTTGATATGCATCATAGATTCAATGAATATCATATATTGGTGTAATCAGGCCTCCAGATCACCATGGAAGTTGCGAGAGAAATGGATGAAAGTTATAGATATCATTGCTCTATTGGAAGTTCTTTTCAACATATTTACAGTGAGGCAATGAGGTGACAGATGGTTCGGCAAAACGAGGAGCATGTTTGGGAGAGTTGGTTATTTAAGAGACTTTAATTGATTAATTTCCTTTTTGTATATTTGTAATGTTGTTTTCTGACATATTAATGAAATAAAAGTACTCTTGTCAAAAAAAAAGAAAAAAAAAAGAAGTTGATCTTAACTTAGAGAAGGCATACAGTAAGTAGACAAGGCCGTGTGGACCTCACATGTATTTGGTTGATTGTAAAAGAGAGCATTAGCCGAGGCCCTAAACAATCAAAGTAAAGCGCACCTTCAAAGAGTGTTGAGAAATGTGGTTTTAATATTGAAAATCTTTATGATAGCCTTACAATATATTTTTATCTTTAAATATAAAATTTAAAGCTTCAAAAATATGAAAACTTGAAAATCTTGAAAATTAACCGTTCAAAAGTGCGTTCCAAGATTTATTATTTCCAAAATATGGAATCTATTTTTTCTCATGTTCGTGCATCTTGATGTCGAGAAGATCAATTTAAGGATATTCAGGCATCAAAATAACCTCTACTAGTAAATTTTTTTAGGTGGGCTCCAATTTGATTGTTTAGAGCCACGGCTCCATATAAACTTTTTTCTTACATGAATGATGTGGATTACCAAATGCATTTGACATATTCCCAACCCGTAACTCAGTCTTTCATAAGTTAATGCTTTTAATTTTTATAGAGTTTTTCTTTATTGTACCTCTAGTCAATGTTTTTAATTTTTATACAGTTGTTATTTGTCGTAACTCTAGAAGCTTCTCTCATGTTTAATAATTTTATATCTCAAGTGTATAAATATATGGAAAATTTACCATAATACATTCTACTTTTCCACTATTTAACATTTTATCTTTTCCTATCATCCCAATTGAAAATCATTGTTTGTTTTGATAGGAATTTTAAAATTAAATCAAAATATAGTTATGAGATATAAATAGTTAATATCTTGTATTTATAGCATATTAAGTAGTTAGTATCTTGAGTACATCTTGACATTTCCTTAAATAAATTTTCAATTTTGAATAGGTAGAACATCGTCATCGGTCAATGGCTCCATGTGCTACAAAAAATCAAAATCATTGTTTGTTTTGATGGGAATTCTAAAATTAAATCAAAATATTTTTATGAGATATAAATAGTTAATATCTTGTATCTATAGCATACTAAATAGTTAATATCTTAAGTTTATCTTGACATTTCCTTAAATCAATTTTCAAATTTGAAAAGGTCGAACATCGCCGTCGGTCAATGGCGCCATGTATTATAGTTGGAAGATTATAATACATGAACTGGTACATGCCATGTGGGACACCACCAAAGAGCACCTACTGTTTATTCAATTTAATAACATGTTGTCTCTTATGACCATTATTCACCTTAGGGTGCTTAATCTCTATAAATAAACATTAAATTCCCATCATTGGTGCACCTTGGTTTAAAATAGGGGCGAGAAAGTTAAAACTTTTTTTTAACCCGTCTCAAGACTCGGTAAAAGAGATCGTTTATATTAGGTAGCCAGACAACGTAAAATTTTGTTAAAATTTTTGATGGTGTACCTGAGAGTTTTAAAATCTTGAATTAAGTTTTGGATTGTTTGTCCATTAAACTGATCCAGACCATTTGGAATGAACGATTCAAATAAGTAGAATTAAAAGAACTAATAAATAAATAAATTCCAGGGGCTATAGACCACAATGCCCATTTGGCAAACCTGATCAGATTTACCCATCCACCGACCCTGATCAACGATATTTGATCCTAATCAAATATCGCTTACATACACCCCAATATTGGAAGGAAAGGTAGAGAACTCTACTTCTCTACACAAAATAATGAAGGACTAGCACTCTTATGTGCATTGGATAGACACAATCTTGTGGAAGGAAAGTGATATTTTTTTTAATCTGTTTTATCAGTGCAGAAGGAAAGTAATCATAGTCCTATAAGAAGCATGGGGTTTACAATATTAACATTAATAAAAGTATAGGATTTTTATAAAGAAAATCGTTTCATGAATCGGGGGATACATTTCTTCATTTTGTGTCCCCTGAGGTATAAAGCATCCATCTCAAAGATAGATGCAAATGAGTGGTCCATCTTAAACCCAAATGTTTTCTTCATAACATCTTCATTTTTATTTTTTCGTATTCATGATCTCCATGTTAGAGATTATATATCCTTAAATGTTGGATCCAATTCTCGGTCCAAAAAATATATTTTTAAGCAGGGACTTATTTCTACATGAACTCGTAGAAACCGTGTCCTTTTTATAATCCTCTTTAAATCATATAAAACGTATTGCCAAAGTTATTAGGGAAAGAATGGTCAATTAAAATGTAAATCATTGGCTAGAACTATCTATTCTCAAACAAACGCGTTCCCGTTGCTTGTGAATAAATGAATAAGGAACTACACAGAAGAAATCAAACCAATCATGTACACCACCTGTGTATGGCTATCTATGGGCATATATTGGATGAAAAATGCATGATAGGCCTGCCCATCTCAATAAAGAAAAATTACAGGCAAATTTATTAATTATCAATTAAAATTTTGTTGAATTTTCATCATGACCATGTGAAGATTTACAAAGGAAAGGGATGATTTTCAGCGCATTGTTTTCATGTTTCCTATTAAAAAGCCGTCTTGGAATTTGCTGGCACATATTGACAAATATTTACAATTCTTATAATGCAGACAATTTACACAGTAATCATCAAAAAGTCGATGGCCACGGACTTGGAAATAACAGGAAATCAGCAGACAACGAAGAAATATCTCCATGTTTTTAGAAATGAAAAAATAACGAGCTCGGCAGCGATCCTTGTCGATACGAATGAGAAATAGAACATTGTCAATCGTGCTGAGGGGAGTCCGGTTCTAGTCTGCATGTCCCATCACTCTCACCACAGATGATTATTTACACATCATGGTAACCTTGTTAGAATCCATGTTTCAAGTGTCATGCTCTATTTTTTCCTTCCTATCATCATCTAACTGATTAAGATCCCATCACTCTCACCACATATGATTATTTACACATATGATTATTTACACATCATGGTAACCTTGTTAGAATCCATGTTTCAAGTGTCATGCTCTATTTTTTCCTTCCTATCATCCTCTAACTGATTAAGACGCTTTACAAGTTGGAGTTGAGGATTTCGGCGCCCGGTCGAGTGGGTAAACCTACCAAGCCCAGATGGGTCTTGTCTCCTGTAAGAAGGTCAAGGTTTGTATATTCAAACAAGGAGGCTTAGTCCTAGTAGTCTGCCGGCCGATTGTCGTATCGACGAGCTCTTAAGAAAAATTCAAATCTAAATGGAAAGGCCTATTATCATATCGACAAGCTCTTAAAAAAAATTCAAACCCAAATAGAAAGGCCTACTTGAATTGCCTTCTCACAAGAAGCAACTGAGAAATCGCTTTGGTCCTTATCAACAGTCATTTCCTACATGTTAACTCTTATGCCCACATGGGCATCTCCTGCTCATGAGCCTAAATTTCACCCTGCATATATGCTCCCATCACAAGCATCTAAATTGTGTTACCTATAAGATACTGCTTACCTGTGTGTATCAAGTAAAAGGTACATATCCCCTAAAAAAAGATAGTCGTGAATCCACAATACTAAAATTGATTCTTTTGAAATATATGTATGCTTTCGGCCCGCCGTGGTCTCTCCAAGGCGGTTGTTGTTTGTTCCTGACCGACTTTCGACCCATTTCCACATGAGCCTAAACTGTAGAGTACTCTTTGGTACATGAACTGAAATTGCACACTACAGCACCCACGTAGATGACCCCTACAAATATGTACAACGCTTGTTATGATCTTTCGTGAATTTTCCTTATTTTCTGTTTTTTTATGTATTTTGCATGTTATTGTTGGCAATAAGTCCCCGACCAAATATGTGAACAATACAACAATAAGGCATTTTATTATAATCATCATTTGAATCTTATCCCAATTATTTGAGATCGACTACATGAATCATGTTTTGTCATTCCGCTCTATCAAGAATCATGTAACATATGGCATAAATGCTCAACGTCACATGAGACTAAATTTTGGGACAAACCGTTATATGCAGAAGTTCCTCAAGTGATAAGTGTTGGCACGAGTATGTCCATGAGGCCATTGCCTCACCTATTTTCATGGGAGGAATCCCATGGGTATTTGTTCTATTGTTATTATTTTTTTGAAAATGTAATGTATATAATAAATAATTGTCTTTCCAATTTATATTGTTTATGTGACATGAAGATAAGCATCTCTGAAATTTGGAAGGTTGTTTTTTACAGACCCGCTGATAAATGGAATGTTGGGTGAGCCCACTAGCCCATAGGAAAAAATGAGCTCAACGGCCCAGATTGAATTTGGGCCGATCTGACAATCACGAATATCTAATAGTATTTGAATTTTAATTTTTTTTTTCTACAAACCCAAATTACTTAAAAGGCGTGTGTTCTTCTCATCAAGCCGCACCTAATAAAAATATAAAATAAATAATTCGTGAATTTTTTTTTACCAAAATACCCCCAAAACTTTTCGAGTGTATTTTGGTCAATTTATTTCATATAAAATATTTTTTTGATATTTTTCTACAAGATTCACCTATTTTTTATGTACACATGCTCGAAATTTCAAGTGATTTGGATTTGCAGAAAAAAAATTAAAATTGAAATACTATCAGACATCCGTGATCGTCGGATCGACCCATATTCAATCTGGGCCGTTGAGCTTATTTTTTCCTGTGAGCAAGTGGGCTCACCCTAGAATCTTCCTATATATATATATATATAGGAAGATACTTTAAAACACCCATAGGTGAAAATGGACGGTGATGAGGGCACACACACACACACACACACATATATATATATATACATATCCCTGAAATGTTTCAGGGGTATTTTGGTTAATATGTTTTTTTGAAAATTATTATTGTTTATATTTTTATTAAGTGCGTCTCAGTAAGATGTACATACAATCCAAATTACAAGCATTCTGATCTGTAGAAACAAAATGAAAAATGAAATACTACCCGACAATCGTGACCGTGCGATGAACTTTAGACGGTGATGAGGGTCGGCAAAATCACTGTTCATTTCTGCCTATAGGCATTGGGAAGACTTTTCCATATATATATATATATATATATATAAGAAGTTAGAGAGGAAAACCACAACAAAATTTTACAGAGCTCATGTGTTTACAGAAAACTTCTTGTCTCTCTCTGAAAACGGGTTCTTGAAATGAAATATGGAATCTACAATCACTAGCCTCACGACATACCCCTCTAAGATCTCAGCTTGACGTTCATTTTCACTCCAAATTTTGTATTCACTACTATCAGAGCGATCCAGGTTTTATCTTCATTTTTTTATGATAATTTTCTATTGTTTACCATCTATTCCTTTACTGGTTGAAAGTAGTCCAAAAGGCATAGAGATTGACTTATGGCCTCACTAAAAGTATAGCCTTCAATAGAGTACAATGGTGGACCAAGATTTTTGTTCTTGTTTTTCTTATTGCTTGTTTGTTTCAAAACACTTTTTCTTATGGCTCTTTCACATAAGCACCCAACAAAAAGAAATGGGGTTTTTATTGGAAAAATTACAAAAAACCCCCAAAACCACACTTTTTATGCAACTTACCCCCAACCTAACTTCTCTCTCGTTTTTCCCCAAAATAAAATTTCTATGCAAATAACCCCCAAGGGAAAAGTTCATTGTTTTTAGACAAAAATTCCTTTCTCGTACACAAAAAACGTTTTGGCCAGATTTGACGGAGCGCACTATCACATTGTCGGACCGCATAAGTGCCGGACCGCCCTAAGACAACTACCGGACCGAAACTGAGTATTGCCGGACCGCCCTTTACATAGTACCAGAGCCATGGAATCTAGTAACATCTACTGCAGTACTGCCCTTTGCAACTGCTGGATTGCACTTTACACAGTGCTGTAGCCCTACTATCGTCTCGCACTTTACATAGTGCCGAAGCCCTACTGCCAGACCACACTTTATATAGTGCTAGAGCCCTACTGCCAGACCGTACTTACACTGTGTCGGAGCCCCTATTTTGGTGGGATGGAGGAGAGAGAGGCGTAGGTAAGATAAAAATTACCAAAAACCCCCCAAAATAAACTATCTATGCAACTTACCCCCATCTAAACCTTTTATCTCACTTTTTTCCCAAAAGTATACTATCTATGCAAATACTCCTCCAACAAAAAAAGTTCTTTTTTTGACAGAAATGCCCTCCCCATACAAAATGGCCATTTTTTTTGACGAGAATGTGCTCTGGCAGTCTCAAAGAGCACTCCGTCAATACATGCCTGAAGCCACAGTGCTCCGACAGTTGCATAGGGCACTTCGACACTGAAGACACAGCGCTCTGGTAGTAGCTGAAGGCACTCCAGTAGTCTCAAAGGGCACTTCGGTAATACATGCTTTGGAGCCACAACACTCCAACAGTTGCATAAGCCGCTCCAGCACTCAAGAGACATCGCTCCGGCACTCGAGACACATGCGCTCCGGCAGTGCATGTTTTGGAGACGATAGCGCTCCGACATTTGCAAAACGTGCTCCGGCAGTGCTTGTTCTGGAGATGAGGCGCTCCGGTAGTTGAATAGGGTGCTCCGGCGGTACTTGTCTTGGAGTCACATTGCTTTGGCAGTATCCGAAGGCGCTCCAGCAGTATATGTTCTAGATAGTGAGCTCCGACAGTTGCATATTGGGCTCCGGCAATGTGCTAATTGGGTACAATAGTCAACGCCAATTGATTTTTTTTTACAGAAGGGCATTTCTGTAAAAAAAATGAACTTTTTTAGTTAGGGGTATTTGCATAGAAAGTATACTTCTGGAAAAAAACAAAATGAGAGAAAAGTTTTGGATGGCGGTAAGTTGCGTAGATAGTGTATTTTGGGGGGTGCCCTTAGGTAAAATTAAGGGAGGGTAGTTTAAGTATTTTTTTATTTTTTATTTGGTTGGGGGATATTTACATGGAAAGTGTATTTTGGAGGAAAAAATGAAAGAAAAGGTTAGACTCGAGGTAAGTTGCATAAAAAGTGTTTGTAATTTTCCCTTTTCTATTCCTTTCCCTTATGCAATCTGCTGCCCCTACCATTTAAAAGGGCTTCTTTGTTTACCTACCCATTTAAAAGGGCTTCTTTGTTTAGATTGATCACATGGAGGTTAGCGCTCTAAACCTTTTTTTACTTTTGTTTACTTTTGCTTTCATCATCAAAGGAAAATTGTTTCATGCGGGCTGGACTGCATTTCTACATATGCGGTCCAGAAAGTGTAAAGCATCCATCTTAAAGATGGATGCAATATGCGTTCCATCTAAAAACAATGGAAACTAACAATCTAAATGTTTTCTTATTAAAATTATTACTTTTAGTTTGTAAAATTTATTTATTTTTTCATATTCATTATCTCCATGTTAGATATTACTTATCTTTAAAAATTAAGTCATAAAATCCGTCTCAAAAATATATTTATTAAGAAGCCCACATTTCTACATATGCGGGCTTGGCCGCATAGAAATCAGGTCCCTATCAGAAGGGATAACACATAACACCCTTTTCTTTTTTTAACCTTTTGATGCCCTCATGAAAAACCCATAGAACACCTCTCTTTTTTGTTTACCAAACTTTACTTTTATCATTAAGAAATAAAATATGGTTTCACGCCCCCTGGTGCACTTTACATTTATCGTCCTCTTGTTGAATGTGGTAAAAGTAATATTTTAGTGGGATAATGACTACTAAACTTTCTGTAAAATTTCCACTCCTATTAATTCTTTGGGTTAAACAAAATATGTTGCACCTCTTTAAGTTTAAAACTTTGGAACCATTAGCATTTTAATTATATTTTTTTGTTCTTTTTACAAATTTGATCTTTTTGTTTTACAAAATTCCAAACCCATACATTAGTCATCCATATTATTTTTGTGACTTGATATATAAATTTTATTGACGATAATAATTTATAATTATTATAATTAATTAATAATTATAATAATAACAATAATAATATATTAATTGTTAAATATTTCATCTCTTATAGGTATTTTGATAAAGTTTTTTAATAATGAATAAGTACATACTAATAACCATTAACAATAGTAACAAATATCTTGATTAATCCTTTTTCAAGTTCAAACGATATTGATATAATTGAAAAATAGGTCATAATGTTAAGGACAACTTTTTTTTTTCATGTGCAAATTTATAGAGTGAGATCTACTGAGGTAAGATTGGTTTTAGGCAACGAAAGAGAAAGGGAAGGGAAAAATTTGTAAAATAAAAAGATCAAATTTGTAAAAAAATAACAAAGAAAAACACAATTATGGGGCTAATAGTCTCAAATTTTTAAATTTGAGAGGGTACAAGGGATTTTGGTGAACCCAATAGGCTAATAGGGATGAAAGTTTCGGGGAGGAGGGTAAAGATCATTTTCTCTATTTTATTATATTTTTTATCCTTCATCCCTCATTTGCCTTGTTTACTTTTTTGCCTTATATTTTTACTTCCTACTCTCTCTCTCTCTCTCTCTCTCTCTCTCTCTCTCTCTCTATATATATATATATATATATATATATATATATATATATATATATATATATATATCCTAAGCTCTAAACAATCAAATTAGAGCCTACCTCAAAAATTTCACTAGAAGAGGTTGGTTTGATGCCCAAATATCCGCAAATTGATCATCTCAACATCAAGATGCATGGACTTAAGAAAAAATTGGATTTTAAGTTTTGGAAATAGTGCATCTTGTAACAAATTTTTGGACCGTCAATTTTTAAGTTATTCAACTTTGCATAGATCTGCTCGATATACACTATTTTTGAAGTTTTAAGTTTTATAATTAAAGATAAAAATATATTTTAAGGCTAGCAAGGAATTTCCAGTATTGAAACCACATTTTTCGACATTATTTGAAGGTGGGGCTTTAATTTGATTGTTTAGAGCCTTTTCTCCGTAAAAACGGCACCCATATATATAGATATATATATAGAACTGAGAACTCCATTTTTTTTTTTTCACTTTGTATGACTAGTTGAATTAGGCGTGTTGTATGTAGAATTTAAAATTGATTATCAAAGAGTGATCAAATATTAAATGACCAAACAGATCTATTAGATACTAGTTTGATGTTCGATATATATATATATATATATATATATATATATATATATATATATATATATTATTTATTTTTATTTTTATTTTTTTTATTTTTTATTTTTTGGATAATTCAGTGGGAGAAGACAAGTCCCTACCTATTTTTTCAATAGATTGGGGCAAAAAAAAGTGGTATGTCAGTGGACATTGGGGCCCTACCCTTTGGTGAGAATGAAGTCAACGACCTCCCCATAGGGCCGGGGATGGGTCAAGTCGGTCTGGACTCGGACTCAGACCTGATGGGTTTTATATAGAAAATAAAAAATTAAGTAAAAATTTTAAAAATTACCTAATAATGTGTACCTAAAATTACCAAAAAATATTAAAATTTACAAAAAAAAACATTTAACCAAAATTACATAAAAGTATGGTGAGGATTAAAACTTTTAAAAACGTATCATATTAATCTATAACCTTTATTAATTTATATATAAAAATTAATGAAGGAGGGTGAGATGTAGTGGAGTACATAAATGGCTAAGGACTTTGCTGTTACTGGGAATGAAGTTCCCGAGCACATGCAAGTTTCCATAATATTAAATAGTCCTCCACCTTCATCGAAGATGACGACCATAACACTCAGATTGAATGCAAAATCTCTTACTTTAAGGGACTTATCTATGCAATTAGGCTTAGAGTAGGAATACATGAACAATAACAAAAGGAGAGGGCTCATGCTTGCTCAAGGACCTCCAAAATCCAACCAACCCAAGCCTAACAACCATAAAGTGTAATAAGAGTAATAATAAGTTGAAAAATAACAGAATTATGCCCTACTACTAAGCGACTAAACAAGGACTGCCAAAATGCTTCATATGCGGTCAAGCAGGTCACTTCAACAACTGCTGCCCATAGAAGTATAGCGGAAATGGGAGCAACAGCTGCAAAGTCAATTGTGCAGTGTTAGAGTGCCTACTTGCAAACCACGATATCAAAAGATGGTGGGTAGATTCAGGCACTAATTGTCATATTGCAAGCTCAATGGGCATTTCCGATGACTTCAAAGAAATAAAACCTAAGGGGAAATGCATCTATATGGGGAATAACATTTACTCTGATGTATTAGGTGTAGGAACGTGTAGGTTGTATATAGGGGCAATCGACCTTTTACTCACTTATGTATATTTTGTACCTAGTATGAGGAAAAATATAGTGTATGTCCCATATTTGTAAGGGCTTTGGAGTCTGCTTTTGATCACTAAAGGCAGTGGTTTAAAATACATATTGGTGCCTTAGATCGGGCACCTCAAAAACCCATCCAAATCGGTAAACTGGCGTTCGGATCGGGTATCAGCCGAATCAGTCGGATTTGGCCTTAAAAAAATTCAAAAAATTAGTAAAAATCATTATAATTGTTGTTTTTTCGGAATCCAGTAAGAAATGAGGGTACTACATTAATAACTTTTATTTTTCTGCATCAATATGGGAATATTGAGATGCCCTTTTTCTGTATGAAGATTCTTATCAAACATTTATTAAAACCTAATTAAATACAATATTATACATTGAAATTAGAATTATTGGTTTGTATTTTATTATTTCATCATCATTTTACTATACAAATAAGAATAAATTTCAAATTTTTCATAATATCATCTAATTTAAAAATCTAATTTACAACTGTAACAAAAATAATACATTACATAATTTATAATATAAATAAATTAATAAATAAAATATAAGATGTTATTATCATTATAATTATTATAATTATTAATTACAATATTATAATAAACATGATTAAAAAAATAAGGGTACGACCCTCACAAATAAATAAATCTAATGTATAATAATTAGTGTTGATAGAAATATAGAATTTAGTAACATAAACTTGCAATCATATTTTAATGAAATTAGAAAAATAAATAAAAAAATTCATATTTGCAATGTGGGATAATTGATAAAGCAACTTGAAATAAATTCTAAAGTGGTATGTATAGAGCCTAGGCTCTATACAATCAAATTAGAGCCTACCTTCAAATAGTGTCAAAAATATGGTTTTAATACTAAAAATCTTTGCGATAGCCTTAAAATATAGTTTCATATTTATTTATAAAGTTTAAAGCTTTAAAAATAGTATAGATCGATAGATCTATGAACACCAAAAAATCTTGAAAATTGACGGTCCAAAAATACGTTACAAAATATACTATTTCCAAAGCTTGAAACCCATTTTTTTCTCATGTCCATGCAACTTGATGTCAAGATGATCAATTTGAAGATATTTGGGCATCAAAACAACCACTTTTAGTGAAAGTTTTGAGGTAAGTTCAAATTTGATTGTTTAGAGCCTCGGCTACAAATAAAGTTTTCCCATATATATATATATATATATATATATATATATATCCAATGATATACAAATTAAATTCTCTATAAATAGATTTTTCTCTCGGTCATCTATAAAATGAAGTGGTCTATAATTCTTTTTTAGATTAATTATATTTATTTATTTTATAATATACAAAAATAAAGAACATATAATTTAATTTTAATTACATATAATTATAAAAAGAAAATTACATATAAAAATTTATAAAAATTAACATAATTATTTGAATTTTTAAATTATTTATGGTAATAATTTGATGTAATTATGTTAAATTTATGTCAATATAATTATTTTTATATACATTAAAGTTATTTTTAAATTATTTTGATGTAATATTATAATACTATATTATAATTAATAATTATACAGATATCCAAACAGGAAAGCAACGTCTCAATATTCACCTATTTTTACAAAGCAATAGAAGTATATAATGTACCACTCCTAATTTATTTTAGAAACTAAAAGAGCACTAATTTTAGATATTTATAATGATTTTTTGACAATTTTTTTAGATAAAAATTGCCGACTCGGCTAACTCTCCGAACCGATCCACCGATCCAACACGGGAATGGGAGAGGCTGATTCGAGTCACCGATCCGTTTTTTTAAACCTTAGTTTGCACGATAGGGTAGGTCCTCGACTAAAATTTGATGCGAAAAGGCATCATATTATATATAGGAGAATTGTTTCATGTGGGCTAGACCGCATTTCTACATATACGGTCTAGAAGTATAAAGCATCCATCTTAAAGATGGAAGCAATTAGGTGGTCCATCTAAAAACAATGGAAACTAACGGTCTAAATATTTTTTTTAATAAAATTAGTATTTTCAATTTTTAAAATTTATTCATGGTATCCATGTTAGAGATTACATGTCCTTAAAAATTAAGCCCAAAAGTCCATAAAAAAAATAGATTTTTAAGAGGCGCCGCATTTCTACATGTGCGGGCTTGGCCCGCATGCTAACCACATCCTTGTGTATATGTTTAGCGTTTTGACATCCGATGTGATTATAAACTACCATGTAAAGGGTGAAAATTTTACGGCAAACATACACCATTACTTGCAAAGTGAATTATAATAGAATTATGTGGCTTGCACGTAGGAAACTAATTCTAGATGACCAAAAAGAAAAAACCATAATAATCCTTATATCAAAGAAAAGAAATAATAATAAATATAAGATATTGTATGATTATTATGAGTAATGATTCTACGAGACTCTCCCACACCCATGTGTAGGAACGCAAAGAATCACCATTAAATTTGACACAGATATCTAGAAAAGTTAAGTCCTACACCTATGTGATAACTTTTTTAGAGATTTGTACCAAATTTAATGATGATTCTTTGGGGTTCTATACATATAGGTGTGGGAGAGTCTCATAGAATCATTACTTGATTATTATTTATCATAAAAAAAATTTAAATGTTATATTAATTATCTCATCAATAGTTATTGACATAATAATTATCTCACCAATGGATAATAATAATAGAGATAGACATTAATTGAGAGAGAGAAATAGAGATTAATAGATAAACATTTAATGAGATGGCGTTAGTATTGTTGAGTGAGAGAGATATGTTTAAAAAGGTCGGGCCCAAATCTTCACTAACTTACTACTTTTTAGAATGACGGTACTATTGATGAGCCCCATGGTGAGAATAGAATCAGAGACCTCATTTAGGTTCGGCAATACTACCGCCAAGACCGAGGCTATTCTATCAAAGTGGTAAGTCAATGGCGATTTAGGTCCCTACCCTTTGGTGAGAATGGAGTCAGAGACCTCACCAATGGGGCTCATCAATAGTACCGTCATTCTAAAAAGTAGTAAGTTAGTGAAGATTTGGGCCCGACCTTAGGATGTATTGGGATGTATTTTCAAATTTTGGGATCCCAAAAAATATTTTTTGAGCGCAACTAATATAGGCTGTCTATTTTAATGAGATGTTTAGATCAAGGGCTTAGAAGGATTTTTTTATTTCCAAAATTTTTAGATTGCTTTAGTATCATTAGATTAACAATGGTAAAAAATAAAAAGTTGATGTTGAATTTGTAAATGTCTAGATCATGAAATTCACCAAATAGATGGTCGATATTCATTGTTGAAGGGCGCTCATTTTGATTATATCTAGGGTTCAAATTGAATTTTATTTTTTGGTATTTGATTATTGGGATGAAAGGAGTGTGTGTGTAAAATTTAGGATCATACAAATGTATAAATGTGGTTTCTAGAAGTGTAGTTGCATTATATTACTGTACAATTGTTGCATGAAATCATTCCCCTATATTACTTGTTTTTGTGCGTGTGTGCGCGAAAAAGAGCTATTTAAAAGAGCTCGAGAGAAAGATAAGTGAGAAGGTATAGAGAGACGAGAGATGGGAGAGATTTAAAGACATGAAGATAGTGAAAGGTTTAAAAGCCAAATAAAGAGAGGGTTTTAAGGATAGAGATAGGAGTGTGTATGGATGAAAGAACGAGGGATATGGGCCTTAAGACAGACCAAGAGAGATTAAAGAATTGACATGGTACAAATTAATTATTAAGTCCGCAAACTTGAAATTCAAAAGGATACTTGACGCAAGAATAAAAACAGCCTTCTTCTTAATTAATAAATAATTGATAGATGGTATGGTAAGTTGTTACCAAGTCTTAGATGTTTCTCTATGACAAGCCTAGAATTCGTGCTCAAGGTAAAGCATGTGTTCCATCGGGAGCCGGTTAGATCGGAACTGGTTGGTTCTAGCTTCTGCCAGTTTGGGTGAACTGGTTGGGTATTTAAAAAAAATTATATAAAATTCAAAAAAATAAGGGATTTTGTTTGTAATGTATTTTTTAATTTTTTTTTTGTATCATTTTGGCAAAGATGGTAAATTGTTTTGCCCATCGATACTTATTTTTACATTTCTCCATCTTATTTGAAAAATTTCAAAAATAACTCTAGGCACAAATGGATTCTTTAAAATCTATTTTTTTCATTAATTTTCAATTTCATTTGGATATGATTTGTTTAATCATGCCTTAAATATACTTTTCATATTTTATTAAATTTGTTTTGTATTTTATTTTTAATATTTTTTTGACCTCCTGAGACTTGTCCGGTTAGGGCAGTTTTGAATTGATCAGTTTACCAATTACTACCGAGTAAACGCTTATAGCCCTATGTCCGGTTAATTGTTCCCATTCAATTTTTCCTACACTGATTCCATCTCTTTTGAATACATTAATCATGATAGGACACTTTCCTCGAGAATTTAGTGAAGGCTAGTGGTTGTTGGTCCAGCTCATGTTCATCAGAGAAGTAGTAGGGATTATGGGTTTCAATTATTTTCTTCGTGTCATGTCAAAATGGAAACAGAGCACCCCCCGCACTAAGCACAAATAACTACTTTGATGGCTTGATAACTTGATGGTCGATCGCCATCCCCCCCTAATCTTGAAAAGCTTCAGTCTTGAATGGTCTCGACTGAAAACGGTTTTGACTTGCTTAATTATGGTTCTGAAATTACATAATATTTTGTATTTTAATTATGGTTTGCACTGAATAATTCCTTTCTATGAAGGTGACACACTTCTATCATTTATCCATCACCTATTAATCAATTGTTTCATCGTAAATCATATATAGCTACCATCACTTCTTTCTAAAGTTGTTCTTCCTTTTGCAACGTCCTCCGCGACCACCTTGTCATCAAGGCCTTATTTATAAACTTTAGTTTTCTAATGCCCACGCCACCCTCCTTTTTATAGGTACAGACTACAGACTTTATCTCGATTGACTAGATGGTATCTTCTCTTCTTTTCATTTCTGCTCCATAAGAGAAATTTCATCAAAATTTCTAACAATTTTAACACACAATTTGGTATATGTGAAAAATAATTATTATCATCATTATCATCCATTTATCTTTTTTCTAATTAATTGGGGTCGGCTACATGAATTCTGGTTCTCCATTCTACTCTATTAAATGCCATATACTCAGTGAGGCTATAAATCCCCATGTTTTTTCGGACTACTTCTAACCATGTCTTTTTGGGCCCATCCCTTGCTCTTTACAGTCGTTCCACTTGAACTAACTCGCACCTTCTAATAAATGTTGTACTTGGTTGGTGTCACACATGGCCAGCTCATCTTAATCTACACTCTCTCATTTTATCGCCTATTGGTGTCACTCCTAAATTCTCTCAAATATATTCATTTTGAATGTTATCCCTTATTGTCTTGTCACTCATCCATCTCAACATGCTCATCTCTGCTACACTCATTCTATGGGTAATATTGTTTTTTGTCCACCCAACATTTCCCTCCATAGAACAAAGCTAGCCTCATCGTTGTCCTAAGGAAAGAAACTTTTCCTAAGGAAGTCCCTCATAGGGAAGGAAACTTTGCCTTCTGGAAGTTTAAATTTATTTAGAATCTTTGAATAGTGGGGCTTTATCCACTTTAGCATCCTAGATTCTAAGATTAAATTTATTTAGAATCTTTGAATAGTGGGGCTTTATCCATTTTAGCATCCTAGATTCTAAGATTGACATACCTAGATACTTAATTGGAAACTAATCTACATTACAACCCATTATATCTACTAACCTAGATATAAAACTTGGTACACACCGCCACCAATGTGGTTTTATCAAGATTTACTTTTAGGCTCATAATTATTTATGCACATCTTAGAGATCTCCTTAATTGCCTTATTTGAACTTCATCAGTATTACAAAAAAAGAGTATATGATCATTATATTGTAAATGACAAATGCTAAGCACATCCCCAGATACCTTAAATCCTGAGCTTAGTCTTTCTCCATCAACCTTTTCGAGCATGGAACTCAATGCTTCCGCCACACAGACAAATAAGAAAGGGGATGATGGATCCCCTTGTCTAACTCCCCTAGATGCTTTGAAGTGATCCATTAATTAGTACTAAAAAATAACTATTTTCGAAGCAACCTTTGATCCCATATCTCTATTTATTAGCAAACTCCATTAATCTCATGATTTCTTGAAGGACCTAGTCATATTATGTGTGATTAGTTTGCCTTGAAACTTGCTAATTGAGGCACATAAATTATATATGGAAGAACTTTATTTAGACTTCTTGCAATAGTCCTAGAAATAATCCATAAAGACTTCTTGGTTTGATGTCATTAAGAGTGGCAATAATTAGTTTATTTAGGGATGAAAGCAGTATAGGTTGAATTAATCACCTTTGTAAGCTTACCTCGCTAATGAAAGAAAATTAAGGAGAAACTATCTAGACCTGGAGCTTCGTCACCTGGAGCTTCGTCACCTGCATGTCTTAGAACTGCTTCATAAATCTCTTCTTCGTTGACTAAATCTTCCAATTTCCTTGCTTAGGTCACGGGCAACATAAATAGTGGTACATTTGAGTGGTTTAAAGGCAGTATATGTTCAACTTAGGTATTTTAAACTGTCAAATAATAGTCTCTTCCTTGCTAATCCCTTTCCACTACACTTGGAATTTGTAATCCATGATACTATTTAATATCTTTCTTACAATAACACTGAAAAAAAAAAAAACTGTATTTAAATCACTTAATTCTTGACCTCCACCTTTATCTCACCTAATCTTAAATAGTCGTGTATAGTCTTATTCAGGGTTTAAAAAAACGCCGAGTCCAGCCGGACGAGCCCGGTTCGACTCGAGAATCGCCACAGAACGAGCCGGTTCTACATATAAAACGGGAACCGTCCGTGTCTAGAGAGAACTGGGCGGTTTTAAATAGTAAACCGTCCTATGACATCATCAACCTTAAAACCGCCCTATGACATCATCAACCGGCGGTTCTGACATCGCCACTCTGACACAGACACGCGAAGTGATAAAATCACGTGCCATATACCACGTGTGAAGTTGCCCCATATTTCCACGCGTATATCTTACTTCATATTACATAGGTATTTATAAAGAAAAGTTGAATACCCATCTTTCAATGTGAGATAATTTCCAAACATCATAAAATGAAAAAGGAATGTAAATATATTATATTAATCAGCAACTAATAATCACATCCAGTGAGATGGTGTGATGGTTATGACCTTTATTTTTGGCTTTGATGTTCCAAGGTCGAATCCCCTTGGGCGTTACAGTTTGTAGTTTTTGTTGTATATATGTTGTATAGTAGTTTTTGTTGTATATATGTTGTATAGTAGTTTTTGTTGTATATAGTGGTATAAACATTTTTATATAAATAATATAAGAGGCATAAAAAAATAAAAAATAAAAAGCTTATTCTATTTGAAATCTCCATCTTTCTACTAACAATCTCTTTCACTAAATTTATTATAGAAACCTAAAAAATTAAATTTTTGAAAAATTGAAGTGTTATTTCTAAAATTTGTACGCATTTTATTAATTTTTACATTGATAACCAAATATTTTATTTTATTTATTAATTTTTACATTATAAATCATGTAATCTACTAATTTTCTTACAGTTGTCAATAATGCATTTTAAATTAGATAATATCAGGGTTTTAAAAAACGTCGAGTCGAATCGGACGAGTCCGGTTCGACTCGGGAATCGCCCGAGGATGCGCCGGTTCTGCACATACAAAGGGAATCGCTCGTGTCCAGAGAGAACCGGGCGATTCCCAATAGTAGACTTGTGATTCTGTCCGAGTCATACCGAGTCACCCGGAAGAACACGGGCTGCACAGTGTTCTTCACGGGATTTCGATTTTTTTGTCATTTTGTGATTGATTTTCAACGTTTTCAACCTTATGAATGAATCTTGCAGGATTTAATTCAAATTTCGAATCATTTTCACTCAATAAAAAGAATTAAAACCACCGTTTTTATCAACAAATTTGGATCGAAGAGTGAGTTTTAGGGTTTCTGCCATTTCAGTGATTTCAATCGAAATAAGGCTTCATTTTTTGTAAAATTTTAGGCTGAGTGATTGTAAGAGTGTTGGTCAGAATTTTATGTCCATAATTTGTGATTATCTCGGAGGAATACATACCAATTTTGAGTTTGAAGGCACGGATGCACGAAGAACAGGTAAAAACTCTGTTTTTTTTTTTTTTTCCGCCATGCGATCAAATCCAGTCAATATTTTACAAATCATGTATTAAATTTATAGGGTTTTGATTCTTTGTAGTGTTGTTTATCATTAGATATATTCAATTTGATTATATTTATTCAATTTCAATTGGATTTTATAGAATATAAGAGTGATGTCTGTTAAAAAAAAGTGGACTGTTCTTTTTTTTTTTTTTTTTTCAGTGATTTCAATCGAAATAAAGCTTCATATTTTGTAAAATTTTAGGCTGAGTGATTGTATGAGTGTTGGTCAGAATTTTGTGTTCATAATTTGTGATTATCTTAGAGGAATACATATCAATTTTGAGTTTGAAGGCACGGATGCACGAAGAACAGGTAAAAACTCTGTTTTTTTTTCTTTTTCTGCCATGCGATCAAATCCAGTCAATATTTTACAAATCATGTATTAAATTTATAGGGTTTTGATTCTTTGTAGTGTTGTTTATCATTAGATATATTCAATTTGATTATATTTATTCAATTTCAGTTGGATTTTATAGAAAATAAGAGTGATGTCTGTTAAAAAAAAGTGGGCTGTTTTTTTTTTTTTCGCGCCAATTTCACAATTTTAGTAAATATTTTGAAAATAATGTGTTAAATTTATAGGGTTTTGATTCGTTCTAGTGTTGTTTATCATCTCATGTATTCAATTTTATCTGATTTATTAAATTTGAGATTGATTTTTGAGATTGAATGACTGATGTCTATGAAGAACTGCGTTTTTTTTTTTTTTTCCTCAATTCAATCGATTTTATTAATATTTTGATAATAATGCGTTAATATTATAGGGCTTTGATTCCTTATAGTGTTGTTTATAAAAAAATGCATTCAATTTGATGTAATTTATTCGATTTGAGGTGGATTTTTGAGTTGGAATGACTGATGTTTGGTTGGTCTATGAAGAACTGGAGTTTTTTTTTTTTTTTGTCATGATCAATTTTTTTGAGAAATTGTTATTTTTGGAAAAAAAATTTTTGATTATCATGAGGAATTAAACAATATTTTTAATTTATATTGTTAAATTTCAAGTTCAAAAAATTACATGTTGATAGATTATTTATGCAAAAAAGTACATGTTAGTATATTTTTAATGCAAAATTCTATTTTTTAATATTTGTTAATGCAAAAAAATACATTAACAAATACATGCTGTTAAACTGTATTATATTTTTAATGCAGTTTTGCATTAAAAAAGTTTTTAAAATTTTTTAAATTTTTAATGCAAAAAATACTTGTTGTTAAACTGTATTATCATGAGGAATTAAAGTGAATATCATTGTAAAATATCATGTACGATAATTATATTAGCTTGCAATTATCAATTTTATTATTAAATTTTTAATGCAAAAAATATATGTTCTTGATAATTGTGTTGTAGGCATGTTTGGAGCTTGCTTTTTTTATTATATTATCTTGCATATTTGTAATTGAGATGTATGAATATTTGGCATGTGTGACTTATACAGACTTTTTTTTATCTGTAATGTTGCATAAATATTTTTTTTTCTTAGTAGGAACTAATTCATATTTGTCGAAATGAAGATTTGTGACAAGTCCATATGTATTGGCACTGTGAATTCCTATACCATGGTAAATATATTTTTTATTGATACTATATCAATGTAAATTTATTGTTCTTTATGTAGTGGCTGATATAGGCTATTTTTATATATAATGTTGCATAAATAAATTATTTTTCTCAATAGGAATTAAAATGTTTTTGTCAATAGAAGTATTTTGCATTAACTAACAAATATAACTTCATGAACTACCCCTACATATTATCACTACACATGGTGATTATTTTTTATGTTCAACTGTCAGGTTAATTTTTAACCTTTTACATGTTAAAGTTGAATTATGGCAAGATCTGCAGAAGACCTTGCATGGCAACATGGGGTCAGACTTAATCCCAACAAAAAAGACAAAATTATTTGTAATTACTGCCAAAGAGTGATAAGTAATGGGGTACATAGGTTCAAACAACACTTAGCATAGGTTAAGGGAGATGTTTCTGCGTGCAATAGTGTCCTTAATAACGTAAGAAAGCAGATGACGGCATTTTTCAAGGCTACCAAAGGAAAAAAAATTGTAAAGCAGAGGATGGATGAAGAGATAGCTAGTTTATATACTCCATCAAGCGGGAATGATCTAGAAGAACAATATAATAATGACTTGGAGATGGCCACAAGAATGAGTTTACATGAAACATACCAAAGGGAACGCGGGTTTAGAATGCCTGGTGGTTATGACATGGGCATGCATGGTGGGCCTAGCTCAGACATGCATGGCGGGCCCAGCTCGAGCATGTATGGTGGGCCCAGCTCAAATATGTATGGAGGGGTTAGTGGCAATATGTATCAAAAAGAATCAAACGTTGAAGAAATTGTTTCTAGGTTACCTAGGAGTGCCAGTATTGCAGGTCATGGTCGTATAGACCAATTTCTCTCAAAGCCTAAGTCACAACAGATGACCCTAAAAGGCATGGTTAAAGGTATAAGAAACATGTTGGGGAGATATGTTAGTAAATAGTTCTACGATAAAGGGATTCCCTTTGATGCAGCCAATAGCCCATAATTTCTACCTATGGTCAGTGCAATCGAGAGAGTCGGGCCCGGGGTAAAACCCCCCCACGGTATATGAGCTCAGTGGGCCAATATTAGATAAAGAGGTGGTGTTACAAAGTGGATTGAAGAATATAAACAGAGTTGGCCAAGGACATGCATTATTCTCATGAGTGATGGTTGGTTGAATAAAGTTAGCAAAAAGGAGTTTTTAAACTTCTTGGTCTATTCCCCAAAAGGTACAGCTTTTTTGTTTAGCAAAGATGTATCAAGGACGAAGAAGGATGCAAACTTCTACGTACGACTATATGATCAGATAGTGGAGGAGATGAGAGATAAGCATGTAGTCCAGTTTATTGAGGACAATACGCGTGCATGTGTTTCTACGAGCATCAAGTTGATGGTTTAAGAGGAAGTATCTAATATGGACCCCATTTGCTGCACACAACATCGATCTTATGTTAGAGGAGATCAGTGAGATCAAAATTGTGACGGAGACTCTAGAGGAAGCAAGCTTTGTGTCGAGATTTATATACATCCACTCTAAAATTTTATTTCTGTTTAGAGAACACTTTAAGAAAAAAGAGATAATCAGGCCTGCCATAACCCGCTTTGCGACCGATTACTTAGTTGTGGACTCCATTCGGGAATCTGAAAGTGCATTAAAGATATTGTTTACCTGTGAAGAGTAGTTAAATGATCGCCTCTCGAAGTCCAATACCGGTATAAAAGTGGACGGCATAGTCTCAAATAGGAGGTTCTGGTCTCGATGTTCCAGTGTCGTAGAGACCACTGCCCCTTTGGTTACAGTGTTAAGAATGGTGGATGCTGACAAGAAAGCTACCATAGGCATCTTTTATGAAGGTATCGAGAGGGCGAAATCAACTATTGGGGAGAAGTGTAGTTTTGCTAGCAAAGTGATCGAGATTATAGAAAGGAGGTGGAACATCAAATTTGGACGTCCAATTCATTATGCTGTTAAATATATATTTATATCATTAGAATGTTTCATTTTAAATCATTATTTTATGAAATCGTAAATGACGTTTTTCTATCTATATATTTTCTAGGTTACTACTTCAACCCAAAAATTTTCTATTTGACACCTGAACATCCCTACAAGATTATATAAGACATTATTGCAAGGTTGGAGAGAAGCCATTGAAACCAAGTAGCAGCAATACAAGAGGTATTATTAAATATTTGGTTAAAAACTTCATTGAGTTATTATATTTATGAGGAATAATATACTAAAACGAAATATATTTGTTTTAGCTTGCTATGTATAGGGATGCTATAGGATCCTTCGAAACTATACTTGTCAGGAATTCTCGAACTAAGATGGATCCAGGTTATCCCCTAGCCAATATTTTGTTCATTCATATATTTTAATCTTATGAATTGTTCTTGCCCTTACAATGCTTTTTGTATTTTAATCCCGCTGAATGGTGGGAGATATATGGTACTGATGCACCTCACCTAAGATGATAGTAATCAAGGTGCTCTCCCAGACATGTTCTGCTACTGGCTGTGAGCGCAACTGGAGTACGTTCCAATGGTTGCACACTAGTATGAGGAATCAACTCGCTTCGAAGAAGCTTTATAAACTAGTCTACGTTCATTACAACTTAAACCTCCGAGAGCAACAAATAAGAAGGAAGCTTGAAAACTATGGGCCGATAGACTTAGATACAATATTTGTCACAGACACAGCAGACCAACGGGTAGTAGAAGAGGAGGAGCCAGTGTTGCACAAGAAAGCATTCTTTGAGGCTATCGGTGAGGAAGATCTTGAAGAAGGTGATGAGCAGCATGAAAGAGGAAGCAGCCAGCCAACGTATCCCCAATTCGTTGGAGATGTCGGTGATATTGCACCTAATGAGGGAGAGTGGGAAGGGGGTCTAAGGGTAAATGAGAGAGATGATGATTCTGAGGTCACCCTATCCCAGCCATATTACAACGACAACAGGGTAGGGATGAGCACGACAGTGTAGGTGAGCATGAAGGATGAACAAGCTTTGGGGATTTTGGATTGGGAATACAACAGAACACTAACACTCAGGGATTTAGGTATAGCCTGACGCCTGCTAATATCGATGATTCGTTTTTAGATCGAATCAATGCATTGTCAAACGAATTCAATCAATAGCACCAGAGTGACCAAGAAGAAGAACGACGTCGTCTGTCATTTTATTTTTAGATCATATGTTACTAATTGTATACTTTATTGTAGTCCATGTATGTTGATATACTTATTCCATGATAATTCTATATTTATCCTTTTGTGTGATGTAAATTAAATGGTAAATAGTAGTTCATGCAAGGAAAGAACATATCAATATTCGCATATTCATGCAAAAAAATGAAAATTCTTAATGGAGTACCATCATTTCTTATTGAATTCCTAAAAAACAATATTTATAATGAATTTTAATAATTTTTTAGGATTTTTTTGAAACTTTAATCTGACCGATTCAACCGATTCCCGATCTGGATCGCAGATTTGCCGATCCGAATCGGTTTTTGAGGTGCCCGATCCGGGTCACCAATCCGCTTTTTAAACCATTGGATAATGTTATAAAATATTTTTAATTTGTTATTATTTGTCTAATAAAATAATTATAAAATTTAAACTAATAATTATAATTTCAGTATATAATATTATAATTAGTTAAGTTGTAATAATTTTGGATTATAGTTAGTTTGACTGTAATAATTTGGGTTTTTTTAGCGGATTAGGGTTTTTTGCCAAAACGAGATTTTAATGGCCATTCTTTTATTGATTTAGTCTACTCTTTATTATAGTCCATGTATAATTATATATTTTATCCATGATAATTCTATGATTTTTCTTTTATGTGATGCAAATTTAATACTTAAGTTTATACAGGGAAAGAGCATCTCAATATTCACAAATTGGTGAAAAAAATGAAAGTTAATAATGTAGTACTCTCATTTCTTATTGGATTCCTAAAAAAAACATTTATAATGAATGTTCATAATTTTTTCGGATTTTTTTGAAGCTTTAATCTAACCGATTTAGCCAATTCCCAATCCGAATAGCGGATTCGCCGATCCGGATCGGTTTTTGAGGTGCCCGATCCGGGTCACCAATCCGCTTTTTAAACCATTGGTCTTATTGCTCTCAACCAGTATTTAAAAAACCGGATCGGTGATAAGAATCGGTCACACCCACATCCGTGTCGGATTAGTGGATCGGATCGGAGAATTGGAAATTTTTTGTCTTAACAGTTTTTCAAAAAGTCACTATAAATCTCTAAAAATAGTGTTAGAAAATAAATTAGGAGTGGTGTATTATGCATTTTCATTATTTTATAAAAATAATTGAGTACTGAGACGCTGTTTTCAATAATAAATTTTTAAATCAAAATGATCATTTTTAATTGAAAAATTTATTGGATTAACTATAAAAGATGAACAATTTAACACTTTATAATTCAAAACACCTATAAAAATAGCATAGTCTCAAGTTGGAATAGTTGCAAATAAGTAAAATATTGAATAATTCATTTAGGGTGATATTTTGATAAATTTTCCTTTTTAATTTATATAAATGAAGAGGTAGGAGAATTAATATTGGGTATCCTTTGTAAATATGTAATTGGAATCTAGCCCCCTATTTTTTTCTTGAAGATTCGGCGTTTCAAGTTAATAACATTCAATGAAAGAGGTGGGGAGGGGTTAAATGCAAAAAAATTAAATCCACAGCAAAGTTTTGTGGGGCGGGCAAGAAATGGTACCATTCCCACATCGAAAATTTAGTTCACAATTCACATTTATAAAATGTTAGTGAGGAGCAGAGGGCTATTTTCAGAGGTGTGAGGTGGGCTATAGTGTTCTATGTTTTGAAGATAATATCGAAAGGGTCCTTAAAAAAACCATACAAGATTGCCCTTTGGTTGAAGAAACTATCGAAAGGGCCCTTAAAAAAAGCATTCAAGAGTTGATTTATTGTCCTACGTTTTGAAGAAAATATCGAAAGGGCCCTTTAAAAAAAGCGAACCAGAGTTGTTATATTGCCCTTTGTCTTGAAGAAAATATCGAAAGGACCCTTAAGAAAAGCATACAAGACTCGCTATATTGTCCCACTATGTTTTGAAGAAACTATCGAAAGGGCCTATAAAAAAAGCACACAAGAGTCGCTACTGCCCTTTTTGTTGAAGAAAATATCGAAAGGGCTCTAAAAAAAAAAGAACACAAGAGTTTAAAAAAGAATACAAGAATTTAAAAAATTGGTCACATGCCACAACGATTCATTATTCAGAATCGTCGAATCATTACATCAGCACACCTAGTCATCTCATTTTATGGCCGGATCCGAAACAGTCCAATCAATATTCGATTCGAATTGCTTGATTTTGGATCTGGATCCGAATCTAATCGATATTCGATCTAAATCGTCCAATTCCAAATCGGGTCACATATTTCGTCACCACAACGATTCACTATTCAGAATTGTCGAATCCTTACATCACCACAGTATAGGAAAAAATAGCAAATCTCATTTTATGAGCGAATCCAAAACGGTCCAACAGATATTCGATCTAGATCACTCGATTTCGAATCTAGATCCAATCGATATTCAATTCAAATCGTCCGATTCTGAATCGCATGACCGATTTCTTAAACATTGCCCTCAACTTTATCTCTATTTTGCTTAGCAAACTCTCTAACTTGAATTGGTCTTGGACCATTGAACTCATTCCATGTTTGTATTAGAATTGGCACATGATTTGAAGATAATTTTAGGAAAGTTAAGGGAGCACAATTTCCTAAGAGTTTGATACCAAAAGCCTATCAAATTTAACTTCATTAACTTATTACAATTATCGGACCAAGTGAAGTGAGAACCACTTGGTGTAACATCAATTAATTCCTGCTGCAGTATAAAGTCATCAAGGAACAAACCAATTGAACTACAAGCAAAGGAAGATTATTCTGGTCATCTGATTACATCAAAATCTTCTCAAATGCAGTAGGGCAGTTCAACATCAACAACTTCATTTACGAAGGTTCATTAACAACCATCTAAAACCTGCCCTTGGATCCTCAAAACTGAAGATATTTCAAAACAATTGGGTTCCACAAAACCTATAGGCCTATAGATAAGCCACCTACATCCTTGCCAAAAAAAACTCCAATGAATTGTTTCCCTAGTTGGGGCACAAACTTTGAATGTTTGGGCGAAGGGAGTGTAGTTTCCTAAAAAATTTAGATATATGGTTTATATTTATAAATCAAAAGCAAAATTTCCCTTTTCTTTCTAATATCTCATCTACCCCACAATTATAGGTTAAGATCTTCATGATCTCTTGAGGGATGCCCCAAGCTTGGTGCTTTCTTCTTCTAAAAGGCTTCAGAGCATAAGAATTAGAGGACGTCTTGATACAGGGAGAATGGAGGGAAGAAATAATTAAAATAAAAATAAAGATAAATGGTGAGAGAATATACGCTCTATTTGGTTCTACAAGGGAGTCCACCCCAATAAAGTTTTTTCACAAGATCAACTCTTTACTAAATTTCAATATCTTCGTTACAATGAAGGGACATCTCCCATTCAAATACAATTACAAGAAATAAATAAAACTCTTATCTAAATAGTCACGCACCATTTTTCATTCTCCCTTATCTCTCTCTCTAACTCCCACGTAAATCTTTCTCTTTCTATCTATCTATCTAAATCTCATGTTATGTTTTGTTTCTAAAAGATAATTTCTAGTTATCTTAAAAGATAAGCTATTTTCTAAACCAAAAGATAGGCCTTCTTGAGGTGATAACTCACACCTCTATTAAAACTCACGTCCCTACTAAAACTCATGCCCCTAGTAAAACTCATGCCCCACCTAACTTATCCCAGCACAATTTCTATTCCAAAAATTTTAAAATAAAATAAAGTAAAAAATTTAAACGACCCCAATTTTTATTTACATCATTTTCCCCAAGGTTGGGAGAAGCTCGATCTCTAGCTTACACCCTGCAAAGTCCAATCAAATAATTGATAATGTAATCCCACCATACGCCTCGGTACTTTTTTTTTAATTTCTTCAATAAACTGATTCATAAAATACATTTTTCTCATCTTTAAGTAGAACATTGGGATCTCGAGCTCAATTGCGATTTCTTTTCTAAGTTCTTCATAAACTTGGGAAGATTGAGTTGAATACGAATATCATGTGGATGCTCCTCAGATCGCGTTTCATGAATCACAATTTGATCGTTACATTCAGGATTGGCACCTTGAATCCGTCGTGGGACTCAATTCATCTCTACGACAAAATATGGTGTTGGACTTTCATGGTTGCGAGCACCCTCTTCTCGATGAAGATTGTTTTCCAACCTTTGTAACCACTAATTCATTTCATGAAATTCGGTTCGAACATCCTTCATGACTTTGGTCAGATTTTCTAAAATTTGTCCCAGGCGATCATCCATAGCAGACTTAGCTTTCGGTAGCATTGCAATGACTGCATCTTACTTGCTATGATACCAACTGATGCAGGAAGAATGGAGGGAATAAATAATTAGAATAAAAATAAAAGTGAGAGAATATACCCTGGTCTGTAAGGGAGAAGTCCACCCTAAAAAGATATTTTCACAAGATCAATTCTTCACTCAATTTTAATTTCTTTGTTAATGAAGGGACATCTCCCTTTTAAATAGATTTATAAGAAATAAATAAGAAAAAAAAAAGGAGCACAAAATAAAAAACCCTATCTCTAAATGGTCTCATACCACTTTTCATTCTCCTTTATCTCTCTCGCTAACTCCCACGTAAATCTCTATCTCCATCTACCTCTTTAAATATCAAGTTATCTCCTCTTTCTAAAAGATAATAAAAGATACTTTATACTAATCTTCAAAATAAGTTATTTCCTAAACCAAAAGATAGGCCTTCTTGGGTGACAACTCACGCCCCTACTAAAACTCGTGCCCCACCTAATTTATCTTAAGGCAATTCCTATTCCTAAAATTTTAAAAAATATAAAATAAAAAGTTGAACAACCTCAATTTTTATTTGTATCACGTTTCCCTAGAAGACTTACGTTGGATTATTTTTCTTCATTTATTCTCTCTCTTTCTTTTTCAAGTTCTCTTCAATTACAACAATCACTTTAGACAGGGTTTCGTTGAATCCAACCCCACTAATCTCAAACATCTTTGCCATCTCTTGCTTGGAATCTACAACTTCATCTCCCAACTTCGTTTTCTTTTTCTTTTGGTAAATTAGTGAGGGAGAAGGCCTTCTACCCATTTTTCATTAATAAACGATATATAAAAAAAAATTCATCCCACCATTGTACAACCCTATAATAGAGTAGTTGCACCACATCATGAAGTAAATGGAGGTTAAGAAACTCTGGAGGCTTGGAGAGCCAAATGGTGGTCTCCAGCAAAAATTGTAGCCTTTTTAGCAAGGACATCGGCAACTATATGAGCCTCACGGTAAATATGCAAATGTACTATGAATGATTATCAAGTCTAACCTTGTAGTTAACATCTATGATATCGAGAGCCCATGGAGTTTTAAACCTGCCTTGTATGACCTGGATAAGTAAGGAAGAATCGCTGTCGATTTGAAAGGGGAAGTCTATTTGAATGGCTAAATCAACACCCCCTTGTAAACCTTAGAATTTTGTATAATTTTTGGAAGCACTTCCAAGAGGAACCGAGAAAGCAGCAAAGAAAGAACCATCATCCCATCTCAGGATGCCCCACAACCAGCTCGACTTGGATTCTAGATAGAAGACCCATCAACATTTAGCTTAACATGATATGAATGTGGAAAGCCCAAGCTATTGTTATGGGCAACTTGATCTTTTGTTGCCGCCACGTAAGTCGTAAGTTCTCAGTAATTGCCTTTTCTGATATGTGATAAGTCCATGCCTTAGTATCTGCCAAATCACGAACATGACAAATGATCCTACGAATCAACTTCTCACGAGTGAGTGTCCTCCCTTGAAACATACGGTGGTTCTGTTCCTCCCAAATCATCCATAAGGTTGTGAAGAAGAAAGAATGCCAAATGTGGATAATACCATCAGACTTAAACCTGAATGCCAACCATTTCATCAAAATAGCTGCAATAGAATAATCTGTAATAAAGCGTTTAGCACATCTCCATGCTATCAACCTCCAAATCCCCTGTAAAAAAACACATTCAAGCAATAGATGGCAAATATTCTCATCATTAGAGAATAACAAAAAGGGCACACATAAACAAGGGTAATTCTCCTCCGCTGCATGAGAGAAGAGGTGGGAAGACGATGGTGAATGCTCAGCCAAGAGAACCATTTAGCGCTTGGATGACACTTAGAAAACCATAGTGCTCCGACAGATGAAATTCCATACATCTTGTACAAAAAAAGATCCATGTGAAGAGTGAATCCATACCAAAAAATCAAGCTGGGGTTTCAGAAGGATTGAAACAACCTCCACTTCCTTCCAAATTATAATCCATTGATTCCAAGTTCTAAGTACGGGGCCTGATGTAGGGGTATAAAAATACCAAGATTGCGAAGAACCATATAAGTAATTTGCGGCCCTAGGCTTAGCAAAATTTCCCAAGTCCTTCCGGATACTGGAACCATAAGATTCCAAAATAGATTTATCTGATAACCATAGATTTGACCAAAAATCAATTGTTCTGCCATCCCCAATAATCCATCGAATATTGTGGCACAAGAGAGACAATCCTGTTTGAATGCCCTTCCATGTATAGGAGTAGGTTTTCCTTTGAACTTCCCAGATAGAAGAATTCCTGAAGTACCTATGCTTAAAGAAACACGCAATAAGAGAAGACAAGTTAGCCAGAATCCTCCATGCTAACTTCATCATGCCTGCATTATTGAACACAATAATATCCCGAATTCTAAGTCCCCCCTCTTCCATTGGTATACATGCATTCTTCCATTTGACAAGGTGAATCTCCCTTTTATGAGTTGTACCAGCCCATAGAAAATTCCCTTAAAGCATGGCTAGCATACTGCATGTGCGCTTTGGCAATTTAGATGATAGAACCCAGAAGATGGCTGATGAACGAAGCAGCGATCTCAACAATTGTAACCGACTTGCATAAGAGAGTGATATAGCCTGCCATGTTCCTATCTCGTTAATAGTTCCCCATGAGACTCTGGCAGTTATGATGTTTTAAGTTACCATGAAAAAGAGGCAATCCCAAATATCTCACTGGAAGAGAACCCTCGCCAAAGCCCAATTCCTTTAAAATCAAATGTTTTGCATTCATGGAGCCCCCCACAAAGAAAACCATACTTTTAGTTACATTCAGTTTATGCCCTGTGGTATGTCCAAAAATAGAGAGAATAGAATTCATTTGCTTTGCTGCACGTAGAGAAGCCTCACAGAAAATAACTGCATCATCGACATGAAATAAATGCGACACCCTATTTTCAAAGCTAGAAGGAAAAACCAAAGGAAGAGCACCTTGTAGTATTGCTTGATCCAGCTGCCTACTCATAAAATCCATCATCAACAGGAAAAGATATGGTGATAAAGGATCCTCCTTCCATAAGCCTATTTTTCCTTTGAAATATCCCCTTAGGGAACCATTATAAAGCACCGAGAATGGTGGAGAAGTGATACAATGTCGATCCAAGATACAAAAAGATCTAGGAAACCCAAAGCATGCAACCTCACAAGAACAAATTCCCAAGTAACTCGATCACAGGAACTACTTAGATCCAGCTGCAAACACATCTTAGGATTGACTGAGTATTTATGACATAAAGAAATAAGCTCATTAGCCATCAATATGTTATCTGTGATGAATCTCCCCTTCAAAAAAACATCTTGTTTGGAATCAATCAAAGTATTCAAGTATGTAGTACTTCCCTCAACTATTCGAAATAAATTTGCTAATAAGTTTGTAAAGAATATTACACAAATCAATTGGCCTGAACTCCTCCATAACACTAAGGGAATTGACTTTAGGGATAATGCAAATGAATGTAGAATTTATCTGCTTAAGGAATTTACCTTTCTTAAAAAAGTCATGCAATTCTAAAAAAAGATATTTCTTAATCACTTCCTAACTAAACTTATAAAATTCCATAGTAAACCCATCGAACCCTGACGCCCTTTCACTCTTTATCCCCCAAATACAAGCTTTGATTTCCTCTATAGAGACCTCCTTTATAAATTCCATTTGTTGATCTTCACTAAGAATTGAAGAAAAAAGAAAGTGATCAGCCAAACTAAGATCAATGTTACTTTCTTGTGCCAGTAGTTCCTTAAAATAACCAATCATGTGATTTTGAATTTCTATCTCACAAGATTAAAAAACCCCATTTTGATTTTTGAGATGATTGAGCATGTCTTTTCTTCTCCTTATAATGGTAGACAAGTGGAAGAACCTAGTATTTGAATCACCATCTTTAAGCCAAGTCTGTCGAGATTTTTGTATCCACATACTCTTCTTATTTGAAAGTAATTGTTGCAAGGCATGCGTACATGTTTTTTCTTCTATCATTAGATTCTCATTAACAGGATACTGATTTATATCATCATGCAAAATCACTAAGTATTGCCGAATATCAGATATCTGGTTCCCACATGACCAAAAGAAAATTTATTCCAATCTCTCAGGACACTTCTTAGCCTTTTCAACTTTGTCACAAAACGGAACATAGGCGTGTCTTCTATTCTAAGTTGCCATGAATCAAAGATAACCTCCATAGATCCTGAGAATTGCTGCCAAGTCATGAAATATTTGAATAGTTTCGGTCCGACTGGAATCTAGTTTGATAAAGTCACTAATAAAGAGCAATGATCAGAATTACCCTTGGGAAGTAATTCTACCTTAAATTCCGAGTATGATAAAATCCATTCCATATTTGCCAGGGCCCGATCAAGACGTTCTTTGGTACATCTTCGCCTAATTTGAATTTTAGACCAAGAGAACCACCTCCTTGTTGAGCCTAAATCAGTTAATGCACAATCAGCCAAACTATGTGCAAAGTCACATGAATCATGTGGTAATGAATTTCGACCACCCATCTTTTCATAATGATCCAATATCGTATTAAAATCACCAAGAACTATTGAAGAACCCTTGGTAGCTGCACATATATCTCTCATATGATTCCAAAGAGGTGCCCTTTGAGCAACTGAATTAAAAGCATAGACACTCGAAACAATCACGGTGCACCCATTGCATAACTGTGTTGCCTGGATAGGATAGTTATCATCTGATCACTAATGTTCAACACATTAACTGAAAATATGCATGGATTCCACAAAACCATGATTTGTGATCTGCCCTATACTTCATTAGCCGTTACGTTACTATAAAAACCAAATTTTCTAGCCCAACTCAAAACCAATTCGGCAGGGAGTTTATTTTTCAAAAGGATCAAAAGCCCAACATTATGATTATTAACTAAATCAATAATATCTGAAATTCTACCAGGGCCTCTCAAGCCCAGAACATTTCATAAGCTAATCGACATAAGATTCGTGATCAGTGAATTTACCCTCCACCAGCTTGCACCCGGTCCTTCCCGATGTGCTGTACCTTTATTGATGCTTTACATAATACCCTATTTTAACCCCTCCTCTTCATGAACATGATCCCTTTCTATTTCATCAACTCGAAGAGCCTTATCTTTCATATTATGGATGACATTTGGAGGCTCTAGAAAAGGTACCTCATCCATATTATAGTTTCATCAGCCTAGTGAGAACTCTGTGCGACTTTTGAGATGGGCCTTCTGAGGTTTCCATGTTTCTACCTACTTGTTTGCTAGTACCATGTGCTCTCTTTCACCTTCTTCATCTCATACCAAGTTTGTTATCAACCATCCTCGCTGATATGGTGGTACGCTATGTCTTTTTGGCTTTGAAAATTCCATTATTCCTTCTTCGTCTTTATTGTTTTTTTTTTTTAATCTTAAAATATAACAAAAAACAATCGAAAAATAAATGGATTTTGTACTCCCGCAAGACTACAATGTACGTGGCATTTGAATAATGCGCCATAGGGATGGAAATGGACCTCGGAGGTAGACCTGACCTCAGCTCCGGATATGGGTCCAAAGTTTGGACTAGAATATTATTCGGGTCCGGGTCCAGTCGGACCCGACTCATACCAGCCCCATACCTGTAATAATAAGATATATGATGGCAATCACGTGCGCTAGGTGTTCATATTGTCACAATATTGACAACGTTTGCAATATTATTGGAAAACAAGAAACTCATACTCATAAAGTAGAGGATGTACTATGGTAAAAAATAAATTGACAGAAAAACTAACAAGTTCATAGTCATATGGTGGCAATGGATCTGACCGAACTCAAGACCGAACAGTTAGACCCAGGACCCAACGGATACGGGTCCGGGTCCAAATTTTGAAAGACGTCCGGCTGGACCCCACCCGTTTCCGCCCCCTAATGCGCCTCACGCTCGAAGATTCAATGCTCCCGAGGGGCACATTGTCCAAACGGCAGCTAGATTCGAAATTGCACGAATGGTCATTTCTGGTATTCGATTAAAACATAGGGGCATTACAGTCATCTCTCTCTCCCTTGAATTCGTGACTTCCACCGTAAGGCTTCAAAGATCTTCTTCGACTCTTAATGTTGCAGAGCCATGAGCCAATGCTCCATTCCCTTCTCACCAAAACTAGGGCACAATTATTTATCTTTAAGGCCGTTTTTAGGGCATGACTCCACTGAACTATAGAGATTATTCAGTATTGAAATCGAAGATGAATTCTTCTTCTTCAGGATGGATCAGCATAGCTGCGAGTGCTAAGAAGCTCGATGTTGATAATACGATATCTCTGCGTTATTACTACCGAATTGCGGATAATCTCCTGAAGCAGGTTGTATATTGTATTTTTGTTTGATTTAATTATATGTTTTGTTTGAAATCTCTGGATTATTATTATTGAATTCTTTTGAGTTCTGATTGCTGGATGGTTCTTCTTGATAAATTGAGGTTCATTGATTGAGAATTTAGGACTTCTGTTTTTTACCTAATTTTTTGTAATTTGGCTTTTCGTTTTCGAAGTATGAATTTAGTATTATGGCTTTTGGGTTAGAGTGAAGTTGCAACATAATGTCCAGGAGTTCGAATCCCATTGCTTACCTAGAGAGGGACTTTTGATTGGAAGGGGGGTTTGGTATTTTATTTTATTGTGAGAATATTGGTTTAATTTATTGTATATTGCAGTAATTAAATGCAAAGAGAATGGGGATTATATTATTGTATACCAAATTTCAGATTGATTGATATTTATTTGGTTCTGATTGTGTTGGTATTTAGGGGACGTATGGAGAGAATAAATATGAATTTTTTATGTGGTTGTTGAATTTCTGTATGAAACGAAGGAAATGATGGGGGAAATTACTTGTTTATGTATCCCCTTTTTATACGTTAATGAGGCTGGATTTGATCCATGAGAGATGATGGATATAACTATTGGGATTTTTCCTGTAATTAGGATTAGGAAGTGTAAAAGTCAATAGTGGTGATGTTTGTAGTGTAGCCTTTCTGTTCAGAAAACGTTTCTTCCAAATTTTTTCCTTGTAATGCAGCTGAACTTACTTTGGGTGATAATATTGAATTTGGATGGGCAACTATACTCAAGAACATATTGAAAATTGGCTTGTATTGGGTTTCATTGCTTGCTTCCTAAAGCGTGAAGTCTTCTCAAAATTTATTACTAGCAAGAATACCAGCATTGAATGGAACATAAATCCTGCTATTATTTCTGCAATACCAATAACTTATAGATGTGGTGCAAAGATAAAAAAAGATAAATTCTCTGAAGATGGAAGGCTGACTACCAAGATATTGTGTCTCCTGGTAGTTTCTAATATTTTCTGCATTATTTACTCTTGCACTTCCATCAACAAGTGAAAGTAATCAAATTAAAACCTATACATTAAGCTAAAAGTTCAAGTGCTACATTTAACGAGGGTCAAATGAAGGCATTGTACTCTGAGGCCTCTTGGTGGAACTTTGGTTGCATGGGAGTCAGAAAATATGGATGCTACTTATTTAAGAGATGCCTGTTTGATCCAATGCTATTTGAGCTATTGTTTTTGGGAACCTTTGAAAATTTGAACTTTTATAGAGATGCATAATAATATGGAGTTTTATCTGAACTAGTAAAGGAAATATATAGCAATATGGAGTGTGTTCAAAACCACAAATCTATGATGTGTATGTTTTGTGTTGGGCTTTTTTTGCTATATGGCTGTGTCACAAGGGCACAAATATGAGAATCCATGTTTGACTTGGATTCAGAGAATCCGTCTCACGTGCCAATTTGTGGCCAAGTCTTGCATGTCATATCCTTACAATACATATGCCTTTGATGCATACATAAAATAAGTTTGTAATTTTTAATAACAGAATTAACAAAAAAAAATAAGATGTGGGTTAAAATTAAATACACGTGCAAATCACATGCACGTGTGCCCAATTGGGTGGACACATATGTTTTACAGAATGGACACACATCTTACAATTTATACATTCGTGCCTTACAAAACGGATACATGTGTCTTGTTTGTCCATTCTGTGGAATAGCGTATCCACCATGCAGATATGCTGTGTCAGTGAATCCATATATTGAAAAATTCCAGATGCACCTATTGACATGGATTTCCAGTGGCTGTATGTGTGTCTTCATCTCAACACATGATCTAGTGTGTTGGCATGTCAGATGTTCCTAAATGCACCCAACATGCTTGTTGTTGTTTAATAGGTACACCAAGTTACAGAGAACTACCAAGAATAACCAATATTGTCTATTTACTTAGAAATTATGGTGGTGTCTTGCATGTGCATATCATGGATAATACTTGTCGTGAGGTGTATACATTGGTCATATTCCATTGGTAAAATGGGCATATAAAAATATTGTGGTTTTGAGTTATGGGTGCCATACAAAATTAACTAAAGTTTTATGCAAGTGACTGAAATGGCCCTACTATACTGTAGCCATACTTGCGATTTGATGTTTATTGGTTTGCCTCTTGGTTAAATTGGATTTTCTCATGGCTTCTAAAACTATAACTCTTGTGCAGGCTGAAATCTATCGTGAGGAGAAAAATCTTGTTGACCTGTACATAATGTTGCTTAGGTTTTCCAGGTCAGTAAAATATCTAACAGTTATGCATAACTTTTAACTATTTTTAAAAAAAAGTTTGGTTTTTGGTGCCTGAAGCTCCATGATTGCCATTGTGCGCAAAAGTGGCTTGACATCAGATACAACTGATAGGCCTTTGGACTATTTTATCTGAAATTTGCCTCTTTTTCAATGAATAGTGTTGCTGAGTCACTCTATCTACTGCAGTTTGGTTTCTGAAACTATACCTTGCCATAAAGATTATCATGTGCTGCTGCAGAAGGAGAAAAGTTTTTACATGCAGGTACTTTCATAAACTGCTGGTTTCGTCTAACATAGCTATCCACGTTTGTCCAGTATCCAATGCTGTAATATCATGTTCTTTTTGCTGAATTCTTGATTGTACCATCACCACAGAAATTATTGAAAACTCTCAATGAGTTGGAGAAATTGAAGCCTGTTGTTCAACAACAAGTTGAAGTACTAAACAAAAAGCATGCAAGTAAAGGGGTTAGGCACAATGATTCTCTTGATTCTTCACTGGAATGGCCTCCTGTCAAGAAGCCAAATCGTACAAACTATGAGATTATGCCGGTATGAAAGCTACATTTGCACCTTCCTGTGTATATCTTGTGTTCCACAGTATTGATTGACCCTTGCCAGTGTTCTTTCTGTGAGAGCCACAACTGTAATAATAACTAGTGAACATACTTGTTTCTTTTATATATTACCTGGTAGGAATGTAACTCTAAATGTCGCGTTGTGGCACCCACTATCCTAACCACCTTTGCCAAGAGCCCGTTCTCAACTATTGAACAGAATATTACTGTTTCATAGTGACTATTGAATTGTTTTATTGCGTTTATCTCATGTATATTCGTTTCACATGATTCTCTAGGTATACAGGGGTAACAGACAAGATGGTGCACTTCATACTTCATGGAAGAATAATGAGTTTAATCGAAACAGCTTCTCAAATTCTAAACAAATAATAGAGCCACTTCGCAAGATGTAAGTTTATATTTCTCATCTATCCTGTTAAATGGTGGGAAATGCTGTTATTCTCTAGCAATGATTCCGCTATTATGAACTCCCTGTGTAGATATTAAGTTATAATCCAGCAAATGTATTGTTCTTGTGTATTTAATGGTTCTTGTAGTGATGGGAGAAACTTGGGCTCTTGGGAATTTTTTTTTTCTGTTTTTTTTTTTTTTTTTGGAGATAATTTGATTGACTTTATACATGTATACACAAATTACAAAAGGCCCACCAAGTAGTTAGCCCACAGATAGGGTGCTCTATTGGCGTAGGTGGGGGAGAGAGAGAGAGAGAGAGGCAAAAAACCTACGTGGAAGCAACCCGCATCTTGAGCTCCAAGGGCGAGAGAGAGGCAAAAAACCAAGGTCGAAGCAACCCGCATCCTGAGCTCCAACACAAAGTATCACCTCAATGTACAAAAACCGGATACCCACATGTCGAGAGCTCAAGTACAAAAAAGGGCCGAGGGATCACTTGTAAAGCTAGTAGCCGCGAAGAGATAGACCAACTACTGCAGAAACAGTGGAGAAAAGGAGACGATGGGAGAGAGAGGGGGCGAGTAGAGGGGAAAGGAGAGAGAGAGAGAGAGAGAGAGAGAGAGAGAGATGGACTTTAGAGGAAAGAGGGAGAGGTGGACAAAAATGCATTATGGAGGAGAGATGAGAGTTGTGGACCCTCTAGCAGTACCCTCCTTGGCCAGCTATTAGCAATGTGGTTGGCTGGTCTCATTACATGGTGGAGTACAACCTGATTGTTCCTACAAAGCATGTAAATGTTGTAAAAAATGTGAGCTAGTCTTTGTGGATGTTGATCAGATCTTAGCGGTCCACAAGATACCATTCCTAGAGTTTCCTTCCACAATGAAGGAATCAATGTTTGGAGGGGCAGGAACGAGATCGTCCAAGATTGCCATTGACTCCGCCCTAGTAGAGTAGGTGCATGCTTGATAAACCGTTTGTCCTTTTTAATGGAACCCCTTTACATTCATTTTATTCATTGCTTCTAATCAATGTTCCCAAGGATATACTAACTTTTCACAACCGTTAATCCCTATGTGTTATCTGTTTTAGGGTGCATTTGCAAGGGGTTGGCATATCATGGATGGATTGTTAATTGCTTAAAAAAGTTTAGATTTCAACAAAAATGGAGGGGAAGCCCTGTCTTATTTGTACATTGTAAGCTAGGCATGGTGAAAGCCTTTGATTGTGTGGTTTGGGACTTCTTGGACTATTTGCTAGGCTTCATAGGTTTCGGAGCGTGGTAGGCAATGGATGAGGGCATCTAAAACTTCTACTTGCTTCTCCGTTATGACGAGTGCCATCCCAAAAGGGATCTTTTTGAATCTCTAGGGGTTTGGTATAGGGGGTTCATATTCAATTATTGTTTACAATTCCTCAAAGGTCTTCATTTACTTGTTCGATGGATCAATTAGTATAGGGAGAAGAAAGACAAAAAATGAGGGAAAAAAAGAAGAGAAAAACTATCTAAGACCTCCCCTTACTCAAGAGGGGAAAAGTTTATATAAGTGCGAGGCTTTAAACAATCAAATTAAGGTGCACCTCAAAATTTTTACTAGAAGAGGTTGTTTCGATACCCAAAAATCCTCTAATTGATCATCTTGACCTCAAGATTCATGGACATGAGAAAAAATGATTTTCAATTTGTGGAAATAGTGCATCTTGTAATGCATTTTTGAATTGTCAATTTTCAAGATTTTCAAATGTTCATAGATCTACTTGATCTACACTATTTTTTAAGCTTTAAATTTTATAATTAGAGATGAAAATAATTTTTTAGGTCATCACAGATTTCTAGTATGGAAACTACATCTTTCGACACTATTTGAAGGTGCGCTTTACTTTGTTTGTTTAGAACCTCGGCCTTATACAAACCACACCCACTAAAGAAAATTATGTGAAATCCACTAGCGGAGTGCTATAAGAGGAGATAATGTTGTGGAAGGGTCAATCACCTACTTACCCTCATCAAAGCCACTGTGTCAATCTCTGTCCATTAGTCACCTGCTTACCCTCATTAAAGCCAATGTAGTAGACAATCTAGTTTACTTTGTATCCTTATTTGACATTCCTATTAGCATGATTAGAAGGTAGAAGATATTAGACATGATTTTTTTATGAGAGAACAAAGATGGGAATACATTTGGGGGTGGAGTGGTGGTCAATGGGCTGCTTTGACTAGACCGGGGTTCTTGCCCGGACCTGGCTATTTGATATGACTAGTTGTGTCCAGGTCCACTTGACCTGGCCTTAGATTAGATCGGGTTTGGGTCTTGTTGATCCCACCCAATTGACTCCAGTATGCATGTGATATGTCAATTAATATAAAAAATGTAAAGTTTTTTTATACACATTTAATGATTTTATTTTATCTTGACGTGCACTTGGCTGTTGGGTTTGGGGCCTCTTGACATGGACTCCGCTACCAGGCCGAGTCCGGGTCACACCCCCATTAGGTCGGGGTCGACTCAACCCCTTTACAGCCTTAACTATATTGTACCTTTTTCATTGAGCGACATCTAAATCTAGAAGGGATTGGATTAGACATCCGAAGCCAGTGACAGAGAATTGTATTGGAGTTTGACTCATAGTTTTTGGGATCTCCTAACCGAGTTGGCAATCTTGCTCCAGAGTCTCACTTCAACACACCAGGAAAGGAATCTTCAAGGCATCTCGATTTTTAAATTTCAAAATGTTGATCTCCACTATTAGGGATCTCGATCCCCACCTTAAAGACCGATGTCATGACCAAACTGATGACTTTCTTTATATATAGCCAGCTAGCAATGCGACTATACTTTTGATATAATTGCATCGCTTGTTCGCTATAATAAAGAGATCCCTTCTTTAAAGTGACTATATGTACAATTTAAGGTTGGGAGCAAGGTCCCTATAAGGTTGGGATCGAGATCCCAAAAGGTCAGGGTTGAAATCCCCAAAAGTTGTTATTGAGATCTCTAACATTTGGGGATCTCTATCCCTAACATATGTGTTGTATGGACTACGCTCCCAACTATACGGATCTTCTGGCCTTTCACGACCACTTGCTCTTGATCTAGATCCCACTCCTAATCCTGCTCCCACCTCAACAACTACGGTTTGACTTCACCTAATGGATGCCCTGGATTCAAGGTGAATAGGGAAAGGCAAAAAGAAAACGAAATAAAATTACCTTTGGGCGTTTGGAGGAGAGGAAAGCGTGGTCTACTATTACTGGAGATATGTGAGATTGAAAGAATGATCTGGGGTTATTAGATCAAGAACGAATGAAACACATTAACTTAAATAAGTATATCTAGATAGCCTATTACCAAAAGGGAATCATTTGAACATAAAACTTTGGATTATGGCTCAAAGGAACGTGATGCAGTTAAGAGTTTTATTTGGGAGGCTGAAATTAGGATTAATTTGGTTGTTTATTATTGTGGAGTTTTTTGGAGTATCTTTTTCTTTTGTTGTTGTAGAGATTCTAGCCCATAGATTTTTCTTTTGGGGAGGGGGGGGGGGGGGGGTTGTTGGTTGTTATATTTCTTGGGGCTCATGAAGAAACACATTTGTTTTCTATTTTCTATTCCTTTGTCTCATCTTTATATTATATGGTATTAAAGATTGAGATTTGGTGTTGTGATTCCACCAAAACCACTTCCTATAAGCAGGATTGATCAGTTCTTTGAGCACTTGGATGAACTAGTTGAAAATTTTTGAGAGGACATTTGAAAACCATTCAACGTATTTAGGCACCATTTGGGACATAGTAGAGGTTATGGAGAGTGTGCCCTCTCTCTTGCTTGCAACGGAGTCCATTGCAATATTTTTTTTTTTTTTGACAAGGTTACATAGGAATGGAACTTGAGACGATGGGCTATGAAAACCTAGTCTCTAACGTCTTGACCCAAGCACGTTTCCTAGTCCATTACAATAGTTGAGAGATTTTTGAGAAAGTTAAACTTTAATATATGGGAGAAGAAAGTACAACTGTCCAAGAAATATAGGCTATTTGCAAGGTGGAAGCTCCATATAAAAGAAAACCCCTTTTAGAAAAAGGGGGAAAAAACGAAGAGAATAAAAAAGGCATGTTTTAAAGAGTTACAAAGATGTGGAATCATAACAAACGACAACAAGAAGCCAATCAATCCAAAAGAAAGATACTAAGAGCCGTGCTGGGCGGCCGCCTCCATAGCCAGAGTGTCCGCTTCTTGGTTTGGCTCCCTCCAAGTATACCTCCATAAGATGTGCATATCCTTGCAAAGGTGATTAATCTCGTCTAAAATGTGCGCCAAAGACCAAGGAGGGGGGATGAATTTGAAGGCCAGACAATCACATTCTTAGAACCCCCCTTAGTAATGAGCGAAATGATCTTGAGGGGATGGCCAAGCTTGAGTCCCTCTAGGAGAGCTGTGGCCTATGTGCTTGGAGTCAAGGGCGATAATTGCTCTCGAGTGGTCCTTGAGAATAATGCTTACTCCCACAAGCCCGGGATTTCCTAATGAATACCGTTGAAGTTAAGCTTGAATTGCGTCGAATCAGGCGGTTCTCCAATTAGACACTTGAGGTTGGCGCATTTGATTATGAAGTAGGTCGCAGTCCAGTCCTGATAAAAGGTAGATAGAGGAACCTCTTTGAAACTTTAATGGTTTGTTGCCCAGAACACAGCCAAGGATTTGAGGTTGGTGAATGTCTTGTACCACGAGGAGCACTCGCCTCAGAATATCCTATTGTTGTGATCAATACAGATTGACCAAATAGTTGCAGCCATCAAGGATTTCCACAACAAAATTCCCACTTTAGGCCAAGGGAAAGGTTGGATGGAGTTTAAGATAAGGGGGTACGGTAGCAGGAAGAACCCACTGAACTTTAAAAAGACTGAGAAGTTCCCCCCAAATCCTAAAGGCGAACGGGCAATGTAAGGAGAGTTGGGCATTAGTTTCCTCATTTGCCAAACGTAGGGCACAACGATTAGGTAAAGGGATACCTCTTCTTTGTAGCTGGTCGACCATGAGCACCCTCTGGGAGAGGGCTAATCACGAGAAAACCTGAATTTTAGGAGGGGTGAAAGAGGACCAGGCTTGTGCTACAAGGGAAGTAGGGGATAGAGGAAAAGTGGGTGGTTGAATAAGCTTAAGGTAAAAGGAGGAAACAGTGAAAGCACTTGATACACTTTGGGTCCAAACAATACGGTGCCATGAGAGGCAATAAAACAACCTTGGAGGGCAGCAGTAAGTTTCAATAAATGAGAATTTTAGGACTCAATAAGCACCCGTCTAAAAACTGGGTTCAAGGAGCGTGAAGACCCAGCCTCAATCATCTCGTCAGCCACCGTTGCCTCTTGAGAATGAGCAAGCGAGTAGCAGTCTGGGTATCTCACCCGGAGAGGTGTTTGACCAAACCTAAGTGTTTATCGCTTTGTGAATGACTCCTCTAGAGTGAAACTCATCGAAGAGAGCAAGCACATCGGTATGGAAGGTATCCCAGAAAGTTGCTATAGGGTACCTGTCAGGGTCAGGAGTCTTGTTCGAGGCAAGATGCGAAATAGCTTCCAGGATTTTAACTTCATAGAAAGGTCTCTCGAACCATAGAGCGTTATTGGGGGGAAGCGAGAGGAAAGAGGTCACCCATTAGCGGGTCTTGGGCCCTGGGGGCCAGAGAATAAATCTTTGAAGAAAGACAAAATAGCTTCTTCAATCTCCTGAGGTTGATCGAGGAGTCCCTCACCTACTAGAAGGTGGGAGAGAGAGTATTGTCCATGTGCTTGCAATTTGCAATTTTATGGAAAAAACCAGTGTTAAGATCACTAGCTTTTAACCATTTGGTCCTAGACCTTTGGTGCCAAAAAATCTCCTCTTTCTTGAGTATCGCAACATAATCTAACTTGAGTTGAGCTCTACATCGACGTTCAGGGTCCACGAGAGGTCTAGTTTCCTCCAAGACATCTAAAAGTTGAAGTTCCTGAAGAGCTGATCTTTTTCGATCTCGAAAGATCTGGTAACAGTTGACTCCAAGCTTTTAAATTCCCCTTCAAAAGTTGAAGTTTACATTGAATTCTGAAATCCGCCCATCCTTCGACCAGGTTGGAGAAAGATTGCCACCAGGAAGGGATAAAGGATATCAGGGGTCTTTCTTCTAGCCAAGACCGTTCAAATCTAAAAGGTTTGATACCTCTAGCGGTAGGGTTTGTGTTCAACAGTAGAGGGCAGTGATCAGAGGTGGGTTTAGGCAAAGCTGCTACATGAGATCTAGCAAAAGTGGAATCTCAATACAGGCTTACGAGGAAGTGGTCAAGTTTTGAGAGAGTATGGGAAGAGGAGTGGTTTGACCAAGTGAATTGGGTTCCCTGAATGGGGAGGTCAAGGAGGTTGTTGTGGTCGAAAAATCCGAGAAATGTCTCGTGGTTGGAGTAATCCTAGAGGAATTGTTTCTTTCAAAAGACCAACGGATCACATTGAAATCCCACCTATACACCAAATGGGGTGGGCGAGAGAGGCAACCAAGTTAAGTTCGTCACATAGTGTAGGCCTGAGAGAGTCTACATTTGGTCCATAGACAGCAGAAACTTCCACAAAAGGTCGTTTGGGATTCTAGAAAATAGGACAGTTACAAAAAAGAATGGAATATGGGTAGAGGTGATAGAATGGGTTGTAGGGTCCTAAATCACTTAGATGCCCTCCGAAGCCCCTTCTGCAAGAAGAGCTTCCCACTAACAGGGGCAACGACCCCAGACTTGCCTAACCTGGAGAAGGGAAGGCAAAGGTAACTTGGTCTCAGTTAACGCTATGATAGAGGGGTTGTATTTGAGGCAAAAGTCTCTAACAACTTGTTTTTTGTGGGGTAAACCTAGCCCCCACACATAGTGTAGGAAAGAATTAACATTTGGGAGAGATAGAGAGAGGGATGTTCCTAGGGGAACGCCTCTAACAGAGACCACCGGGGGAAAGCTCAGTAGGGTAGGGGGAAAAAGAGAGGGGTAGAGAAGAGACCGATCATAGTTAATACTGCAAGCGAGGTTCGCAACCTCTCGCTTGCACTTTCGACTTACCCTTAACTTGAACTGCGCATCAGCTTTGAAGAAGGTTCAGGACCATTGTAGGGGAAGCCCATAACCTTAAAGACATTTCGAATGCCACCTTGGGCGACGTCCATATCGTCGACAAATGAAGAGTCCATCGACATCAGAAACGGATGCCATCAAACATCATCGGAAGAAGCAAAGGCACCCCAACTCGCTAATGAACCAACACCAAGGAAGTGATCAAGAGGCGAAAACGCAGGGGAGAGAGGGGAAGGCAGACCGAGTGGGGGGAGACGGTCCAAAGTGTTGGGCAGAAAATGGAAGAGGTAGGCCCAAAGGGATCCACCGGTAAAGAGAACCCCAAAGAAAGCGGAGTGGACGAAGGTTCAGTGAGGTCAACAGGAAAAGGAGGCGGAAAAGAAATAGGTGACAAAGGGGGGGCGGGGGGGGTCCGGGAAAACTAGTTGAGAGATTTTGTCCTCTTTCTAAGGCTATAAAGTTCTCCACCCCAAAAGAAAGGTCTCTTCACAAGACTAGAAAAACTTTCAAACTTCTTCCTCCTTTCTCTTTACAATAGTTCACTTCTTACCTTGGGATGGGTAAAGTGCAGGCCATGATGGTTTTTCTGTGACATTATTTCAGCAGTTCTGGGACTTGTGTTAAACTGAAAGTAAGAGCCATGACTGCTTGTTCCTCACTTGCAATTTCATACATCACATTTGTGAAACAGCATTCTGGAAATTCAAAGATATAAATGACCTAGTCGGGTACCCAAAACCTCATTGCAAACTGGTTCAGAAGGAAATTATCAAACAATTTCCATATTGACAAGTTAAAGGTCTCTCTTCCTACCATAATCTAGAGTCACTTGGCAAAAAAGAAAGCAGTGGGTAAAAGAGAACCACAACCAATTGATTCAAATAGTAATGGCATGTAAATTTCAAATTTGGCCTGGGCATATCACTCACAAAAAATATTGATGAAAAAAAAACTTATCTAAAAGAGGTGCTACTTGTCCCCCACACAGAAAGCCTGGAGTGCATAATTTTTCAATTGCTGAAGTGAGGAGACTCGTTCATAGTGATCTATTTAGAGCTCTGTACACCTCACCTCTTGTAGATTCACTTCTCACATCTTAACACAAGGGGTGGCTACTTGCTCAAACACTTAGCTGATGGAGTGAAAAAAAGGTATCATGGACATTTTCTGTGGATTCAACTCTAGAGGATAGTGCAATGGGGGCTTCACTCTACTCGCATCTTGCTTATTCCTAAGAACATTGGAACCATTGATATCGTGGATTATAAACCAATTAGTGTTGTGGGCACCTAGCATAAAATCTAGACTACAGTCAACTTCCTGTGTGAAAGATGTTCTCCTTAATATTATCCCTTACAAGGAGATTTTTTGAGAGGGAGCCAAATGATGGGTGGTATCCTAATGGCCAATGAAGTAATACACTCTGGGCAAAATGGAACAAGCATGGTAGTTAAGGTGGATATCGAGAAGGCTTGTAATCATTTGATTTGCGCTCTCCTCCCCTAAGTGTCGCACTGGATGCTAGGGTAAAGAGGTGAGGAGGATCTATCATCATTCACCTGATTTGAATGTTATGTCCTTGGAGGCCTTTAGTCTGTTCAGTTGACTATGGGAACCCTCGAGTCTGTCTACTTCATGGGCCTTTGGAGGTTTCTTTAGTTAGTGTATTTTTTCATAATGGAGCTAGCTCACATTGTCTGGATGGTTTGTTTTGGACACCAGTTGCTATTATTGGTTTCGTTTTTTTTTCATTATCACTTTTGGAGTGGTCTTTGCCATTTTATGCTCCCTTGGGAGTATACTGTACTCTTATTCCCTTGGGCGAAAGACCTACTAGAGATGATTTTTTCAAATCTGAAATTTTGGGATCCATTTAAGAATTATCAGATGATTGTTTTCTGAAAAAAAGGGTTTTGAATTCTTCAACACTTAAATCTCACATTCAAAATTGGAAGGTCTCTGTTCAATCTCGGGACGTTGTGTTTTTTGAGGAATGCAGAGAAAGCGTTTTGAGTTTTTTTCTTTTTTTAGGTTAGTTGTTTGGTTGAGAGGTTATTCCCCAAAATTTAACGTCCTAGAAAACACCTAGATTGGGTTTTACTGTGGGGAGTAAATGGACAGTATGCTCCCATGGGAGCATAGGATCTTTTGATGTGTTATATTTCATTCTCTCTGCTTATCCCTGCCTTCTGGAAAGCTTATGGTGGAAGACACTCTCGTGTAAAATTATTCTTGGTCTGATCCAGTAATTTATCTAATTGTGAATGTTATGCTTCAAGTGTTTGTCTAATTAGTATTTTCATATCTAGTGGTTTTGAATCAATATTACTGTGAATGATAATATTCTATTTCTGTTTAATCCTTAATTGGTCTTTAATGACTGACATATTGCATCTTGATGGATTTTGCAGGTCTTTGAATGTACCTCTACCTAAGGAGGAAACACTTTCAAGACACTCCATTTTGGGTCCAAATGGGCTTCATGGACAGTGGCAGGCACCTTTTAGTGACAGAGGGGTATAGACTGCAGAAATATTGATATATGGGAAAAGATCCTGTCAGCCCATGGGCTGATGGAAAAGTGTAAGCCCAACGGCCCAGATTAAATCTGGGCGGATTTGATGGTCACAACTGCATTTCGCATTTGAATTGTAATATTTTTTTATAAATTCAAATCATATGAAATTTGGGGCGTCCACTTTTCTCATCAAGGAACACCTAATAAAATATTAAAATAATAATTCACAAAAAATAAATTGACCAAAATAACGCTGAAAGTTTAAGGGGTAGTTTGGTTAATTTAATTTTTATGAATTAGGGTTTTGCTATTTTTATTAGATTTTTTTATTTTTTAAGAATAGAAGCTCCATAGTTCAAGTGATTTGGATTAGTAGAAAAAAAAACTAAAATTCAAATACGAAATGCAATCGTGACCGTTGGATTGACCCATATTCAATTTGGGCCATTTGGCGTATGCGGTAGTTGTTAGCTAGTGGGCTGACCTCAGACTCTCCCTTGATATATTGGTATTTTTTTTTTCTGTTGTACACTTATCTATTGACTGATTATCATTCCCCATTTGAAACCAGGTCCAGTATCCTCGCAATCTTGATTTGACTCCAATTGAAATTCCAAGGTTGTATGAGTTTCCCTTTTACCTTCATGGATATGCTCCTTGATCTTTATATAGGATATTCTCATCTGATGTCATGTGTCTTTATTTGCTTTACAGATTATTTTAGTCATTTGATGAAGTTTCTTCTGTTTCTCACTATTTGTGGATGGTAGCCCGAGTCAAACTGGACAAGATGGAGTTATGATTAGGGACGGTACTGGATCAACCCTTCATAGCTCAACCATTGAATCAGTTCTTTCACTCGATGATGGCAGGGGATTTCTTCATAGTGAGGAGCCTTGTCCAATATCCATGGCTAACACACTTGAAGTTCCTGTTAAATTCGATATTATAAGGCAACCTTCTCCTCCACCTGTTCTTGCTGATGTGCAAGATTTGATACCTCCTGCGCCACCTCAAGTCATTGACTCAAGAATTGGACTTGCAAAGCCTTCACAGGAAGAGCTTGTTCAATCTGAATCTCCTTTGCAGCTGCATGTTGTGAGATTCTCGCCGATTTGACTTTCTTCTAGTGCCTCTTTTGTAACCTTTTTTATTTATAACTTTTCTTTTCTGTTAGAGGTGTTCTTTGTCTCGTTTCTTTTAATCCATTTTGTGATTTGGACTTTACCACTGGTCCTTAAGATCCTCTTTTGTATTCTTAAATTTGATTTTTTGTGTACTGACTTATATAGTGTTTGCAGTCAGTGACTATGATGGAAGAGTTCATGAGGCTGGCCAAGTCAAATACACAGAAAAACTTAGAAACATGTGGTGTTCTTGCTGGTTCACTTGTGAGTGTTTTACTATCGAAGTTTTTCAGCGTTTTTGTGAATGTTTTGCTATTAAATGTTTGTTTCTTGCAAGAAGGGCAATCAGGCAAGCTGTTATAAGGATAAGCCCACCCTAATTCTGAGTTATGCTAGTCTCCTTTGGCATGTGCGACCTGTTTGATGGCTTATTTGCCTCCCTATACCAGGGACCAGTGCCAACATTATTAAATTTCTCATAAACGTCCAAAAATATCTTTATGGAGTTTCCTCACCTTCCATAACAAAACACCCATCCTCAGTATCATCACATGTACTCTCCCCAAAGTTTATCAAGAACCACAAGAATGCCCTAAGTCTTGTCCATAGCGGTGTGACACTGGCAACTGTCTCATCCATCTCCGAAGTGGACCTACAAAGTAGGATCCTCATAACCCCCTCATTGTGGCATATCTTGGCTTCTATATTTTGGCCTGCCTTGTTTCATGCTTCAAAAATGTTGTGATGAAAGTAACACCAGCTGATCTTGCGTTGTATTATCACAATTCAGGTCTTCGATTTTTTTCTATTTCCTGCTGGCTTATATTTTCTTGTAGTCATATATTCCTTTTCAAGTATTCCAAAAGGACCATATAAGTTCAACATTGATGCTCTCATATTTGGCCTCTGCATTGCATATGTTTACTAAGCTGCTTACAGTTTTTCATTTTAAATGATAAAATTATTTTAGCTACATGTACTGAAGTGCTTATTTTATGGACAGAAAAACAGAAAATTCTTTATTACAGCTCTGATCATCCCAAAGCAAGAGTCCACTTCTGATTCGGTGAGATATATGATTGTTTTAGTAATCTTTGAGATCCTTCTAGCAGGTCTCATGAATAAAGTATATTCTGATAGGCATGATTTCATTTGAACAGTGTCAAACTATGAATGAAGAAGAAATATATGAAGTTCAAGATACACGGTCTCTTTTCCCTCTTGGATGGATACATGTGAGTATATGAGAGCCAATTCATTTCTCTGCTTACTATAGCCCTTTCCTTGGTGATGCCTTTGTAGTTAGATGGGCTTGTATTCTTGGTGTTCTCAACTGTGGCAACTCTTCATACACACCCCCCCCCCCCCTCCCCCGCCCTGCCCCCTGGCCTGATTGGTGGCTATTTCTTCGTACTGCTGAGTTTGACTGGCTACTTTCTTTGTCAATTGCATGACATATTGGCTTCCCCATCCCAACCCAATGCACAACCTGCTGTAAATCTTTAGGCGACTGAGCGCCTGGAAGTTTTTAAGTCTGTGTTTACATGCTGTGCAAAGCTGCTTTTGCAGCGAAGTCTAACTGACTATCAGACTTGAAAAGTGATGGAGATACCCCAATGCATGTCTATTGACCCACACTATTATCTGTATGACCTACTGAGGATAACCCGTTGTTGACATTGTAGAAACGTGACATAGCTAACCTCTCTGACCAACCTAATCATGCGTTTCAGATGGCCCCATGTTGGCAATTCACCCAATTCAGAACCTGCTGTAAATCTTTAGGTGACTGAACCCCTGAAAGTTTTTAAGTCACTGTTTACATGTTGTTGAGAGCTTCTTTCACTTGCTGCTATAATGGCATTCCACAAATCTAAATTCATGGTTACATGATTAAGGACAATCTTTAAAGAGTCCATCCAATATACCCATTTCCAGGCCATGGAATTTGTCTTCTTTGTCTCCCCTGCTCAATGTTCAAAAATTCGGAGGCAGCCGCCTAGGCGGTTTGGTCTCTTGGCAGCCGCCTAGGCACCTAGGCGGCCGCCCAAGATAAAGGTGGCCTGCCTTTTGGGGAAGTGCAGATCCTTGTGGATTTTGGCCCCCCTTCACCACCCCCCATTTTATTGTATATAGAAATGACTTTTTAATTTAATAAGTAAAATTTGTATATAATATATTGTTCAGAACGCCGAAGTCAGAAATGCAGATCAAAATTAAACCTTTACGACTTTAGACTGTAAATTAAATACTTAAAACTCAAAAGCAACATTAAAAAAAACTAAAAAAAAGGTAAAAAAACAATATTTGTTTGATTTGGGGCCAATGGACTTTTTTATTGTATTGCTTTCCCAAAGACTCAAACTACATATCAATATGGGAAAATAATAATGCAAATAGTCAATAACATATCAAATATATATAATAAAGTATCACAAAAAAAATACAAATAGCAAAGAATAATATCATAAGACATTGTGAAAACAACAAATACATAACTTAATAAAAACTATTGAAATATACCAACCTTCTTGAAGTGTAATCGATATCGGGCCAAACCCAAATGTTTTGGTTCCCAAATCTCCTCTTTCACAACTACTAAAAGCCTCAAAAAGATTGGGGATGAATATCCTTTAATTTCATGACCATTCGAGGAGGTCGAAAAAAATTTTGATCTCCCTACAAATCTTCAAAGTCTTGTTTTTTTCAAGTTTTTTCTCACTCTATACTTCACTAACAATGTTTTTGGGAGCAAGAATAGCCCCAAAACCCTTTTCCCCCCTTTTTTAGGGGGTAAAATGATGATTTTATCCATTACCCGAGTTTTTTTTTCTGCCATTGGGTGAGGTGGTGCCTAAGCTGGTGCCTTTTATGCCATCCAGATGGGCGCCTAGGCGGACACCTTGAAGGACCCGCCTTCAGCGGGCCGCCTAGTCCACGATTAGTTGTTTTTGAAAAAAAGCCTCCTAGGTGGCAAGGCAGCTGTTTTTTCGTTTATGGGCTCTGCAAAGTGAAGCCATCGTCAGTGAACAAGAATTAGGATTTGACCACCTAGGCGGGCACCTAATTTCCTAGCCTGCCTAGAGGAAAGCTAAGAGGAGAACAATATGGGCGTTTGTGGGGGAAAGAGGAGTGGCAGGGTTTTGGGGAAGAAGAACAGGTGGAAGGGGGAGTACTACCAGCAATTAAAGATTGACGGACAAAACCCCACAAAAATATGACAGTCATGTGATAAATGCCCTCATTAGAGGATTGCTTCCACCTCAAACCCATGACAAGATATATATAACCCTCTAACTGCTGTCTCAACCATTTCAAAATTTAAATAATTCCCCTTTCCTACCCCCTACAAATTTACCAAATTTCAGTTTAACTCCAAAACCAGCTTTGGACCCCTCACTCCGTAGTGTTCATCTTGATCGGATGGCTCCAACCTGAACAGCTGTCCCAACACATATCCTTACGGACTGTGGACTAAGTAGCCCTCAACCTTTGACTTTCTTCTTCTTATTTCTCAAGGCGGGCCAAGGCTTTCACTTTGATGGCTTCTAGGCACCTTTTTATGCGGTGCATTGGACCAAAATGCATGCATTAGTCATCCTCCTCGAGCTATTCTGTATGGAATGGTGCCTCAACTGCCTGGCCAACAAGGCACGCGTATTTGTTAACTCATTAGCTTTCTATAGACATATATTGTAAGGAGATTTAAAAAAGGGTGCGGTTTCTATAAGGTTGCAACCTTAAACAATCCAATTAAGGTGCACCTCAAAATTTTATCATAACATGTAATTTTGTTGTAAAACATTCTTAGTATTATCTTAAAATCTATTTTCATACCTAATTAGAAAATTTTAAAATCCAAATATGGTAAAAATCAAGTAGATCTAAAAATATATGAAAATCTTGAAAATGGACGGTCTAGATAATGTCTTGCAAGATGCACTATTTCCAGGAGTCAAATTTTTTTTTTTTTTTATATTCATACATCTCGATGTCAAGATGATCGATTAGAGGGTTTTTCAAACATTAAAACAACATTTCCTATAGATTTTTGAGGTGCATATGTGATTCTACATTTTAAGGTTGCAACCTTATTAAAACTTTTCCCTTTAAAAAATTCTTGAGAATCTCTTTTAATATATCAGCTACCTTTGATAGATTTGTAATGGAATTATATATATATATATATATATAGGAAAAGTCTTCCCAATGCCTATAGGCGAAAATGAACAGTGATTTTTCCTACCCTCATCACCGTCCAACGTTCATTGCACGGTCACGATTGTCCGGCAGTGTTTCATTTTTCATTTTTTTTTTCACAAGTCGGAATGATTTGAAATTTGGAACATATATACATCTTAGTGAGGTGCACCTAGTAAAAATATAAAAAAAATAATTCGTGAATTTTTTTTGACTAAAATACCCCTGAAACTTTTCAGGGGTATTTTGGTCAATTTATTTTATGTAAAATATTTTTTTCTATTTTTGCCTATGTTTTATGAACACACGCTCCAAATTTTAGATCATTCCGATTTGTAGAAAAAAAATAAATCTGAAACACTACAGGACAATCGTGACCATGAGATGAACTTTGGACGGTGATGAGAGTAGGTAAAATCACTGTTCATTTTTGCTTATAGGCGTTTTGTAGTATCTTCCATATATATATATATATATATATATATATATATATATATATATATATATATATATATATATATATAGAGAGCGAGAGAGAGAAAGAGAGAGAGAGAGAGATTACAATAGCTGGGCAGCTATAATGAATAGTAATATAGGTGGAATCCCAGCCATCAGATCTTCATCAAGTGGTTCAAAATGCATATCACTCTATGAATTTTAAATTTTTTCTACAAATTTGATTAAGATGAAATTTTGGGTGTATATACTTAATACTATTGCACACTATATAAAAATATAAAACAATTATTTTCAATAATTTAAAATGACCAAATTACCCCCATCATTTTTCAGGGGTATTTCTGTCATTTTATATTTTCGGAATTTTTTTTTTATATTTTTTAATTGTGCGCCCTATTTTTTAGTACACACGTTTAAAATTTCATTTTGATCTGATTTTTAAAAAAAATATTAAAATTAATATAGTGATATGCATTATGAACTACATGATGAAGATCTGACGGTTGGGATTCCACTTATATTACTATTTATTATAGCTGTTCAACTATTTTTAGTTTTTTCCATATATATATATATATATATATATATATATATGAAACTTCGATAAGGAAACTTGGTGGTGGAATGATGAGGTTCGAAAGTCTATTAGCGAAAAATGATCTTGTTATAAAACTTGGCAGTAATAAAGACTATCAAAACTTAGAAGAATATAAAAATGTTAAAAAAAATGCTAAAAACAAATATTAAGTAAAGTTAAACTTAAGGCATATGATAATTTATATAATAAACTGAAAACAAGAGAAGGTGAAAAAGTTATCTTCAAATTAGCAAAAATAAGAGAGAAAAAATGTAGGGATCTAAACCATATTAAATGTATTAAGAGTGAGGATCAAAGAATCGTGGTGTAGGATGACGAGGTCAACAAAAGGTGGAGAGTATTTTAAAAAAGTATTAAATGGGAACATAATGGTAGAAAGAACTGTTGGTACAAGTGACGACGAAGGTTGTAGATATATTCGTAGGATTAGGATGTTGGAAGTGAAAGAATCTTTGAAAAAGATGAAGATAGAAAGAGCTTTAGGACCAGATGGTATCCTGAAAGAAGTTTGGAAGTGCTTGGGGAAATTGGCATTGACTGACTGACAAGGCTATTCAACAAGGTGTTGAGAACAAAAAACAATGCTAGACGAATGGAGGAAAAGTATTGTGGAACTTATTTACAAAACAAAGCCGACATACAGAATTGTGCAAATTTTCGGGGGATCAAGCTTATGAGCCATAAAATAAAGCTCTGAGAGAGAGTCATTGAGTAATGACTAACGCATGGAAAGAGTGTATCTGAAAACCAATTTGGTTTTATGTCGGGAAGGTCAACAACTGAGATTATTTTCCTACTTAGGCAACTTATTGAGAAGTTTAGGGCAAAAGGAAAAGACCTCCACATGGTCTATGTTGATCTAGAGAAATCTTATGATAGAGTACCTCAAGATTTGATTTGGCTGTCATTGGAAAAGAAAGGCGTCTCTAAACACTACATTGACTTGGTGAGAGATATATATGATGGAGCGCTAACTAGTATACGGACAACTAGTGGAGAGACGAGTGAGTTTTCAATAACAATAGATTTACAGCAAGAGTCAGCATTGAGCATGTATCTCTTTGTTTTAGTTATGATGACTTAACTAGGCACCTACAGGATGAGGTACCGTGGTGCATGTTGTTCGCAGATGACATAGTTTTGATTGATGAGACTCGAAACAACATCAACACAAAGTTATAACTTTGGAGGGATGCTCTAGAATCTAAAGCTTTTAAAATTAGTTAGACTATGACAAAGTATATGGAGTGCAAGTTTAGTAATAATAGGAGTAGAGATGAGGAACTAGTCAAGATTGACGGCTAGGAAGTACAAAAAGAGCGCACTTCCGATATCTTGAGTCAATAATTCAGGAAAATGGAGAGATCGAGGAAGATGTCGCACACAGAATTAGAGCTAGGTGGGCGAAGTGGAGACGTGCAACTGAAATTTTATGTGATTGTCGCATACCACTGAGGCGGAAGGGTAAGTTCTATAGAACAACGGTGAGACCAACTTTGCTCTATAGGGTGGAACGTTGGGCGGACAAAAAATTATATACCCATAGAATGTGTAGCAGAGATAAAGATGTTAAGATGGATGAGTGGCAAGACAAGAAGGGATAAAATTTTAAATGAATCTATTCGAAAAAATTAAAGCGTGGCACCAATAGGCGATAAAATGAGAGGGAGTAAGACTTAAGTGGGTTGGCTATGTGTGGCGTCGACCAAATACAACACTTGTTAGGAGGTGCGAGTTAGTTCCAAGTGTAAGGACTGAAAATGGCAATGGGTAGGCCCAAAAGGACGTAGTTGGAAGTAGTTTGAAAAGACATGGGGACTTATGGCCTCACTAAGGATATGGTCTTTAATAGAGCAAAATGGAGAACCAAGATTCATGTAGCCATTCCCAATTAATTGGAAAAAGGCTAAAATGATGACGATGATGATACACACACACACACGAATGAACACGCACGAACGCACGCGCGCATGCACACACAAATATATATATATATATATATATATATATATATATATATATATATATATATATATATATATATATATATATATATATATAGTCCATTACAAATCTATTGAAGGTATCTCAGTCGTCGGGTCTTGATGAAGTTGTTGAAAATGCATGTCACTATTTAAAGTTTAATCTTTTTTCTACAAATCAAATCGACATAAAATTTTGGGTGTATATAATCAACATCGTGGTGCACCATATAAAAGCTAAAAAAATATTTTCAAGAATTAAAATGACCAAATTACCCGTGCCAGTTTTCATAGGTATTTTGGTCGTTTCACATTTTGAAAAATATTTCTTTTATAATTTTTTCTTGTGCACCATATTTTTTAGAACACACGCCCAAAATTTTATCTTGATCAGATTTGCAGATAAAAGATTAAAATTCAACCAGCGACATGTATTTTCAACCATCCGATTAAGATTTGACAGCTGGTGCTCCACCTATATTATTATTCATTATAAATGCCACCTTTTGGTGTGTGTGTGTGTGTGTGTACACATACATATGCCTACCAAGATTCCAATTAATTGAGGCACAATACACTTTTTTTTGTCCGAATTTGGAACATTAGAGCTTCCAAAAGGATGAAAATCCCTAAAATGGAAAAATCCAATACCTGAACTTCTTCAGGAGATGGTTATGGTGTTATTTACCTATCCTGCCCTTTCATCCCAAAGAAAAAGAAGAAGCAAATGCTATATAAAATTCTATCTTGTCATTGGTATTTGTACAAAATGTCCACAAATGAAAATGATAAATTTTGTGGTGCACCTGGCAGTCTTAGTCTACCGATTGAGAAATTTAGCTTGCAATTATTGTTTTTCTTTCTTTAGCTCCTTTGTCTCAGTTACAATATCATGTGCTCATGGTTGGCATTAATTGAGAAATCATGATTCTTTCGTCATTTTGTCATTCCTGACAATCTTCATCTGATGCCACTATTTGAATTCATTATTTAATGTGTTAGTTTGCCAACAGACATGATTTAATTTGTTTCTTTCCTAGGCCCAGTTTGGACGGACCACTAAATATGAATTCTACCTTTTTTTTTAGCATGCTACTGTGGGGTGACATGTTTGTTTGTTTCCATTTATGAAATTGCTTGTGCGAAAATTCCACAAAGCCCGAGTAGTATCACCTTAAAAAGAAGCTGTTATCCTTTGGTTTTGTAATTGTGTGCAGAAGATTACACCTGTATTGTCCGTCCAAACTTAACACTCAAAATTTCTCTTGTAGCTTCAGAATGTAATCATCTGTGAAGTAGTGTGTTTTGTGTTTTTATTTTTTTTATATTTAAAGAAAAGTATGTGAAGAAATTTGTGTTACTGTGCTTCAAGCCTGTTCCTTTGTACTCTATGCACCTGTTATTTTCACAGTAGATACAGATAACAGCAGAATAGAATAATCATTCGTAAGTTAATGTAGAGAAAGCATTTATTATGCTTTTGAAAATTTATCTAAGGACCCATTAGAGATGAACTATTTAACATTCTAAGCATATTGTTTGATTTAATTTTAAAATACCTGTCAAAATTCACATGATCATGACCTGGAATAGTTGCAAATGGGTAAAATGTTAAATAGTTCATCTCTTAGTGGTATTTTGATAAATTTCCTTTATGCTTATTATAGAACCATATATTATACTCAATGCTTCTCCAACTATGCAAGCTGCCATGAGGAACCTCTCGTGGAACTTTGCATGCACGTTGTAAATCACTGCATTTAGGAGTTCAATGTCCATATTGTGTCCAGCTGATCAAGTTTAAAATAATAAGTTGAAATTGTTGAAACACTAAAATAAAAAGTTTGAATTTTTTTAAATTTTGTGATTCAGAAAGTATCCTATTATATATGCATAATTGATTGCATTCGAAAGGTATGAACCATGGGATGATTCTATCAAAATTCTTCTTGCATGTGGCCTATACAATTTCCTGCCAAAAAAACCCATTTTTTTTGTGATTGCATCAAACTATGCATGGCTTGTATATTCTCAGGTATGTTGTCGTCTATGAAATCATGTAAGCAATCTAACATCACGAAACACATAAATTTATGATGGAAACTGGTTTAGACAACAAGCTTATCTAGCAAATGGACAATAGAACTATATATTCCATTTAGCATCAGTAACATTCCAAACTTGATTGTATTTGACTACCAACAAAGGAAAAAAGAAGAAGGATGTTAGCTAACTGGTTATTTGGACATGGTTAACATTTACTGTGATTCCTTGTATGCCCTTATGCATGGCTTGTTAGGTAAAGCTTACTCATCACTGTAAGCCCCTGCACCACAACTGGAGTTGGGGTGTTCTATGGCATACTAAAATCTAGGTCTGAAGTTCTTATCCACCATCAGTGCTACGTGGCCCTGAGAATAAACCAGCCTCCTCTTATCTCTGTGCTTTTTTTTTTGATAAATTATGATCCTTGACTTGGATTTCTCTCTTATCTCCTGATTGGGAACTAATGTGATAACCATAAGTTTTGAACCCTTATTTATATTCATATCTCTGCACATTGGATTGAAATATCACAAATCATTTATGGCATCCTTCCATATTGATTTATCTCCGTATTCTTTTTCTTTCATGAGGTTTCAAAATGATCATTTGTTTGATTTTGTATTGGTTGGTCATGTTTGAGTCTTATCCTTTTGCTATCTTCCAATTAGAACTCAACAAGCTTTTGTTTTGGTAAGAGAACAAACATGTGCATCCTGTGGACTTCTTTCACGAGGAGAACATTGATTGGTCTGCATCATGGCCTCCACACTCCTCAAAAATTCAGATAATCAATTAAAACAACATTGAACTACTTATAAACTCTAATAATTATTTGTTCGTGTTTAGTAATATAGACTGGCTTATGGTTGTTTGGCCACATGGTATTGACTTCATGATTTGGTGGTTATTTGGTGTGTTATCTTTTTTCATATTTTGTTATTGTTAATTTGATCGATCTGGACTATTCTAGTCATGTCCAATGAAAAATCAGATGGAAATTTGCCAATGCGTTTGCCATGGTTCCATGGACTCTTCAGTGTTTTTCCATCATGTCCTTTTCTCTGTTCATATATTTGTCTTCCTGATTTCTGTAATATTTGGATGAAACTAATGACATCTGTGTTCTGTATGTGTTTACTTGTGTTTCAGACACATCCTTCTCAGTCCTGTTTCATGTCATCTATCGATCTTCACACCCATTATTCATACCAGGTGATGAGTGATTGTTATGCTGTCAAGTGTTTATCATGTGTTACATGTTAAGGTAGCAACCAACAAGCACAACACTCTCAAATGAGTGCTGCTCAACATAAAAGTACAATTTTCGCTGTTGCGAAGCACTCGTTTGAGGTCAACAAGCAAAAGCGCTCTTCCACATTTCTGCGATGTTCCCCCAAAAAAGAGAGAGAGAGAGAGAGAGAGAGAGAAGAAAGCGAAGCACTCGTTTGAGGTCAACAAGCAATAGCGCTCTTCCACATTTCTTCGATGTTCCCCCAAAACGAGAGAGAGAGAGAGAAGAAAGCGAAGCACTCGTTTGAGGTCAACAAGCAAAAGCTCTCTTCCACATTTCTTCGACGTTCCCCCAAAAAGAGAGAGAGAGAGAGAGAGAGAGAGAGAGAGAAGAAAGACTACATACCATTTCAAGTGGCAAAAACAAACTCCATTGGAAAGTTTTTTGAGCTTTTAAAGTGAAGAGGAAACCAGTGCAGCAGTCCTCTGAAGCTGCACGCTTTGATGTCTGTGTAGACCATGTGGAACATCAAAGCAATCACTTGCTCTGCTAGGTAGCAGTGTTTGACTGTTCTATTGACTTGTGCTTTTTGCTGTTGCAAAGCTCCAACTGTTTTGATGTACATCACAGGCTACACATCAAAGCACTCATTACTATGGCTGCGCATTTTATGGCCTTTCATTTACAAAACTTCCACCTTTTTTTTTATATTAAAAAGAAAATTCCATTGTGTGTGTTTGTGTGTGTGTTGCGTGGTGTTTGTTCGTTGTTGGGTTTAAAACTACTATCCGGAGCTGCCTGCAAGTCAGGACAGGGGCATGCACTTGAGGTGAATGATATTGGAAGGCCTCGTCTTTTCAATGTTTGCTTCTTGAAACTGGTGGCTTAATTCTAGATGCATCAAAACTTCATCTCTTTGGCATTCTTCTGAATCTGAGAAAAGAAAAATACAATTTGACTCAAAGCTCTTAAGCCTGAGATAGATACTGCTACTGATGCACTGTTGTCATCAGATCATGTTGCCGGAGGCGATTGCGATTGTCATGGCGCCCACGGATACTTCAAGGTTGGTCTTACTTCTTACTCCTCTATCATGTCATTCTGCTTCATATAAAAGGAAAACTAAGGAAGAAAAAGAATAAGGATTGTACACAATAAGGCCATTTAGCTTCGGAACAAGGAGGTCACGATTACTTATAACCATCCGATGTGAAATCTGATAGCTTGGGTGTCATAAAGTTTGAAAAAATTTCTTTTGAACGTTGAGCTTGGTCAATAGAACAAATGCAGCCATACAATTCCACATCCAATGGTCAAGATCAATTGTGACGATATGACCACCTTGTATCAAAAGAAAATGGTCTCATTGTATACTTTTCCAAAGAATATGATCCTGTAGTGTTTTTGTACAAAAGGCTGCGAAAGAGCATCTAGTGACTTATTTTGAAACGATATTGAGATGGTTCTTTCAGTTAGACTCAGTTAGACTCAGTCAAACTTCTAAGTTCTTTTGAGAGGATATGTCTTTAATATATTGTAAGGCTCGTCCTTAACTTTTTGTTGCAGTTTGAAGAGGTAAATAATTATGTGTTTTAACCTAGAGTACAAGTTTGCTTGAAATATATAAATCTATGCAAATGTCCAAGGCCATAATAAAATATGGAGAATATATTATGATGCATTTAGCTTACAAAAAGTAACCTATCCATCGCATCAACTGTCTATTGTCGACAATGGATGGCTGATGTGAAATTTCTCCCCTCAATATAATCTGTTCATTGAGTAGTTTACTGTCTGTAGGCTACATTGCATACCTTTAAACAACCTACTGTCTGTAAGCTACATTGCATACCTGTAAACAACCTTTTAGGAGAACGTTGCTTAAATTTAATTTGAAAAATCAAAAGAAAACTACTTTCCTTCATTTTTCTCTATAAAATTTGATAATTCTTAAAATTAAAAAAAATTCCTTTCATTTTGTCAATTCTTACTTTATTTATTTTATTTTTCAGGAAGCATGGTATTTTCCGTCTAACGGATCCAGGTGGGATAACAGTGATAAGGGAATGCCAGCAACGTGGCTTTCATCCCCATGACGAGCCATCCGATGGGAGCCCGATTTATGACCACTGCACTCACGTGTATATGAACCCTACCCTTAAATTTGAGGTAATTGATCTTCGGTAAATCCCCACATCTTATTTATGTTACCGAATTGATTCATATCAGGAGTGTTTTCTTTTTTTTCCTTTTGAACTAGTCTTGTATGATGATTTGTTCAGTTTAAGGGTAATATGTATAGCTAGTTGAATATGATTGATTTTTACCGGAGAAAAGAAAGAAATATGGTGTAATTTAGATTTCCAAATGCATATTGAATTTTGTTGAAAGTTTCTAAGTTTTGAGGAGAGAGAGAGTGGTGGTCAAGGTGGCGGGTGCCATTCTAGAGTTTTATTCTTATCAGGTTCTAAGTTATTCTCAGAAAGGATGGGGCTTTTATGAGTCAGCGGATTCATACTTTGTATATGCGGGCCCCCACTCAAACCAATATTAAAAATGGATTTTTAATCTAAAATTTTAGAGATTCATGATCTAAGTTATGATGATCATGAATATGAAAAAAAAAATTAATATTTAAAATTTGATTTTTATTAAGAAAAGTTTTTGCACGGTGTAAATTTATTTTAGCCCCATGGTTTTCTTTACAACATCAAGATAAATGTTGGTGAGTTAGCAGGCTCTTGCACCTCCTTAAGAATAACTTTTCTATAAATAAAATAAAATAGCTTCTCTATTAAAAAAAAAAAGAAGAAAAAAAACAATTAAAAACACGGTAGAGAACTTGGTAGTTTCTCCCTCACGTTTTGGTTCTGGTTATGCTGCCATGGCAGTCGACTGTTATATCGGGAAATTTTGCTTTTAACTGGCAACCAGAAAAAGCCGTAGGAAAAAAAAAAAAGAAAGGAAAACTTAGGGGAAAGTTGAAAATTAGAAAAAGAAAAGAAATTTTTTAAAAGATAATTTTAACAACCTCTAGGGTTTTTCAGTCACTACCAATCAATGGTGCCCATCCGTGTTTGATTCAATGTTTGAAAAATGCCCATTCGTATTGGAACTAGTCAATCTGGATCGAGAATTGTTGGGGTTGGTCGGGCTCTTGTCATACATTGGGATCCGAATTGGTTCCTTTTTGAGCCGACCGATTCTTCGGCAGGATTGGCCAACCTATCCAACATTTATATTTTTAATTTTTTGCATTGTTGTTTTTATCATTAATTTTTTAATTGATGAGGCTTCTATTGAGCCCAGGCTTTGTGAAAACAAAATAAAGCCTTAACCTGGAAAGCACTATTGGCATTAGAAATCTTCGTGATAGCTCTAAAATTAATCTTCATGATAGCTCTAAAATCATTTTCTAACACCAACAATAAAATTTGGAACTAAAAAATGGTATAGATCCTGTGGATCTATAAACAACAATGGATGGTTTAGATGATTTGTTGTAATAATACACGATTTTTAGAATTGGAAACCCTAATTTTTTGCACAACCATAATTTTCAAGTTGAGATGATAGTTTTTCAACACTTGAATTGCTATGAGGTGTTCAAGTTGAGATGATAGTTACACTCGAATTTCTACGAGGTGAGGCTTTGATTATTTTGACTTTCCTTTCTTTTATTTAATAATTACTCATTTGGTGGCACGGGCCTACCCATCTTACTCTTAAGTGAAACGCGACAATCCATTCCTATCGTTCCGATGTGGGACAAATAATACCACCAAACCAACTCAAGAAATAAGGTGTGAGAAAGGCTTAATGGTGTGAGAAAGGCTTAAAAAGAACCTTGAATAATAGAACTTTACGTATCTGCTCACTATCAAATACATGAATATATTGTTAACTATGATTACCAGCTCAACACTAATACACTTACCATAAGAAATGATGAAAATAAATAGGAGCTTCCCCAACCAAAGAAAATAAAGGTGGTATCGACAAAGAAAAGAACATATCTGTTTCTCTAGCTCCAATTCCCCTCTGAAAGATGGGTTACAACGCCCCTCTCTCTCTAAAGATCCGAGCTAGTTCTCTCTTTATCTCTCTCTAAAAGCCTACGTCTCTAGCTCCAATTCCCCTCTCAAAGATGGGTTACAACGCCCCTCTCTCTCTAAAGATCCAAGCTAGCTCTCTCTAAAAGCCTACATTCTTTCTCTCTCACGTTGGGCTTATTAAAACTCTTGCACTGGGACAATATTAATAAGGTTTAGGGTCCAATAAATTTGTCACCAGGGAGACTCACCAATTTGACTTTTCAAAAGCATAATATAACGATTCAAAATTAGAATACAAAGGTACAAGAGGCTATTATGCAATTTTGGGAGTCTTGGTGTTTTCATTACCTGTTTTTTGGTTCTTTTAAAAAGAATGCCATTTTAAAGTATATCCACTTAAGAGTGGTGATAAGAAAAGAAAAGAAAAGAAAAGAAAAGATTTAGAAAAAATGAAGCAAACAAAAATTGTAACCTGCCACTCTTGAATAAGAAAATATCAAGTTAAAATGAAGTAAGAAATTTTTTTAAAAAATTAATTGAGTAATGTAGCAATTGGAGGAGTTCCACGAAAGAAAGATGGCAAAAAACAAAAAAACATTAATCCCTAGATTTGTACGACTTAAATACGCTAAAATACAAATTGAAACAAATGAGTAGGCAAGCTCCCTATATTTACGTGCAAGTAGTAATGGAGATTATAAAAATATAAAAATAAAAAATATCAAAGCGATCTATTTTATTGCAATAAGTTACATTTTAAACTTGATTTTGAATATGAAATGGATGCAGTGGTTAACAAACCCTAAACATATTATCAGTATTTACATATTTCCAATGAAATAATGAAAATATACAATGCAAGAAACTAGATTTTAAAGAAATTTTAATATTTTTTGAAAACTTTTTAAGGCCGGATTTGGCCGATCCAAACTGCTAATCTGCCGATTTGGCATGGTTTTATGAATGGACAATCCAGGTCACCGACCCGTTTTTTAAAACTTTTATTAGGTCTCTCTCCTTGCATGCTAACATAAAAAACAAAACAAAATGGACTTCTAACAAACGAGATTTCATGCGTTCAAGGAATCCTTCATTTATTGTTGAACTTTAATACTTATAAGAACTAAACAGAGTAGATTTCTAATAAACAAGATTTCGTTGTACGCTTAGGGCAAAAAATAAATTTTTCATTTTTTGGTCCTCTCTAAATTTTTAGTTCAGTTCCATGCATTGAGGGGACGTATTTCAACACTTGTGCCCCCTGAGGTATAAAGCATCCATCTTAAAGATAGATGCAAATGGGTGGTCTATCTAAAAACAGTTGAAACTAACCGTCCAAATGTATTTTTCATAAAACTTTTATTTTTAATTTTTACAATTTATTTATTTTTCATATTCATGATATCCATGTTAGAGATTATGTGTCCTTCAAAATTGGGTCTAAAAATCCGTCTCAAAAACAAATTTTTAATAGGGCTCATTTCTACTTGGACTCGTAGAAAATAAGTGTTCGGTAGAGAAAATAAGTGTGACCAAAGAAAATTTGTCCTTTCGGATTTCGTTAATGTTTTGCTTTTCAAGTAAAATGTCGGGGACATGATATATTCATATTTTTTAGTTTTTAATTACTGTTTAAAGCCAAATCCAAGAAGATCTCGAGAAGAAACTCTCTTTGATTTGTGCTTCAACTGAACAATTAAAAATATTAATTGAGAAAAGTAGGATCTATGGAATTACAGTGTATAAGCATAAACTGAAAATTAAAGAAAAGAAAAACTTATATAGAATTTGGTCCCTCTTGCCTCGCACCCAAAGTTGGTCTGCCAATGAGACTAGCGGTTGAAATGACTTCATCCTCAACTAGAGCATTGTTTGAATTGAGAAGTATCGAGGGCATGTTCTTCCTAGGGTTTTGATTAATTTGGGGCATCTTCATCCCAAAGCTTATGAATTAGGGTTTTGAAATTTGTAGAGAATTGAAATTTCTCTCTCTAAGGTTTTCTAGGCTCTAAGGTTTATTTGGGTTTTCCTCTGACCTAATGGTTTTCTCTAGGGTTTGTGGAATATAGGGTTTTCTAGGCTCTAGTATTTCTTTGAGTATTCCTCTAGCCTAAAGGTTTTCTCTAATTTCTAAAAACGTTCTCTAGGATTTTAGTTATCTAAGGCATAAAGGCTTATAGGTGTGAATTATGAGAGACTAGAGAAAGGTCTATATAGCCTACAGTTTGATTATGTTTAGAACTTCTAATTAGTTTAGGATTAGGATTTCTTAGTCAAAACCGGTCAAAATATAATCTAGTAGTTCCAAAATCTTTGATCAATATAAATCATTTTTTTTTTCTGAATATTCTGGATTTTTTGAAAACCATATCAGTTAGCGACACAAGGCGTGTCGAAAACCTGATCAATCAGCGACACGAGGCATGTCTCTAGGCCCAGTGACACAGACCTGTCATTGGATCATATTTAGCCCATGGTTGGGATGTGCCTGACCTCTTGCTGACCTCAACATCGGTGATTTGGTCCAAATCTGATGGGTTTTAGGGTTGCTAAGGGTTCTTTTATTTTGATGTAATTGCTCAATCTTACCCCTGTGAACAGTAATGCATGAATAGTATCCATGAACAATACCCATGAATAGTAATATGAATAGTAAATAATAGAAAAAAATAATAAACCCTAACATCTCAAAAAATTTAAAATCTTAAAAATAAATCCTAAAACCAAAATCAATATATATATATTTTTTTTTTTTTTTTTTTATTTATTTTTTTTTAAAAAAAAAAATTTATATAGAAATTAAAAATAAGTATAATTTTTCCGTCCTTCACTCTCCCTTAGTTGGAGAAAACTCGTCATCGAGTTTGAAGTGTGCTAAGATGAATTCAACATTAAATCTCCTTTCTTCAACATTTTTTTTTGTTGGCTCAAATATTATTCAAGGCAAAAAGAATTCTTCAACAAATGGATCTTGGTATGTATATTAAAGAATCAATGCAAATTTATCATGGTGTTATTGAATAGAATGCTAGGAGTGGCCGATGTGTGGTCCATAGCATGGCTCCAAGTGGAGTGTGTGCGCCAGAGTTGTAATGAGTGGGGTATATGTGTAATGTGATTTGTTGTTAGACATAAGTGTTGTTGCTAAAGAGTGTATGTGCATGAGAGTGTGCACATATAATATTGTGGGATAATTTTTGTGTTTTCTGAGGATAGTAGTTATTAGAGATGAGGCACATTGATCATGTAAAGTAGTGTGTTTTGGACCTTCAAAGTTCAGATTGATGGGCTCAAAAATGAATTGGGACACCATTTGATATGAACCACAAGCTATCAATGAATGGGGTTACATTATAGAAGAAGCCAGAGCATAGAGATGTACATAGCTTAATTACCTAATCGACACTTGACCAAATTTAGCATATACAATTGGGTCATGAATCAGACATAGCTTAATTACCTAATCGACACTTGACCAAATTTAGCATATGCAATTGGGATCATGAATCAGTTTATGCAAGAGTCAAGGATGTTGCAAACAATGCAATGCAACATTTGTGCCCCAGCTAAAGTTTAGGGTTTCATTCTCACTTAACACACTTAAAAACCACTAACAATTTCAAAAAACGGATAAGGGCTTGTCATCCTCACTGAATTACCCCAAAAAACAAAAATCAATGATGGTATGTTCTATGAGCAAAGTCCTATTAAGCTAGCAGGTTATTGTGGTGCCATATTGGTAGGTTACTTGAATACCGGTCTCCTGAAGTTTGGTACAATTTCCATTTTGGGATCCAAAAGTATGTCATGGATAAGTAGAAGCAACCAACAATAATATTGTCATCCACAAAACAGAGCAGCCATAGCCACAGCCATGATAGCCACATTCAAAAGGGTGTGGTTTGACCTAATTCATCAAGGAGTTTTGAGAAGTCATGAACTGCAGTGTCTTAATTCGGAGCAACCACATGAATTCAATCATGTTGGCCTCAAGCGTGGTCTTTTCATGCACATGCAAAGCACATTAAGATGTGAGAAGGTGTTGAGTGAGAAGATTGACTTGATATACATACTAAGCGATCATCAAAACCATTAAATCAAGGGAAGACAACAAAATTGAAGCAAACTTTAATTTTGAGAGTAGAAGATGCTAGAACGACTTGATAATAAAGGAGGTGCTAAAGATTCTAATATGAAGTTTGTACCAGTGCTCGCAAACTCGGCTGGTCCAACTTTGGAACGGCCGGTCAAACCAGAACCGGGTATTGGTCGATCTGATTTTGGTTGTTTGGCTAGGTATTTTAAACAAAAATTAAAAAAATTATATAAAATCTCAAAAAATAAGGGATTTGTTTGTAATGTGTTTTTTATTTTATTTATTTATTTATCATTTTGGCAAAGATTGTGAAGTGTTTTGGCCTTCAATACTTATTTTTATATTTTTCATCTTTTTTAAAAAAATTCAACAATATCCTTGGACACATTGATTTTTTAAAATCCATTTTTTTCACTAATTTTCAACTGCATTGGTATGTACTTTGTTTAATCATACTTTCAATTTAATTTTTTATATTTTTTTTGATTTTTTTATTTTTCTAAACACTTTTTGGACCAGCCAAGACTCACCCGATTAAGTCAGTTAAACCGGCCGGTTTACCGGTTACTCAGAACTAGCCATTGGCCGTTTTCCGAGGCGGGTTCAACTTTTCGAACACTGGTTTGGACTTTGGGAAAGGTTGATGGAGCTATTTTTTTGTAAACTCATGGTTGTCAAGAACTTATTGGAAATAGGTTAGTTAGATTTGCCATACCACTTAGTTCTATTAGGTTAAGCATTTGATGTTGGATAAGGTTAGATGTTCAAATAGGAGTTTTACTGGATAAGGAGACTTTCATACAAATAATATTTGTCTCATTATCTAACCTCTGTATGCAGGTGGATGGGAATGAGACAGAGTCTAGTTGTCAGCAAGATAAAATAAGAGAATTTGGTGGAGAGCCCCATAGTAATCCAATTATTTGAATAAAAATTCATGTTTTATCCCAAATTATATGACTTTTGTCTTATGCATAGTAGGACTAGCATGGGCCAAGCGCCCAGGCTGACCAGGCCTAGCGCTCAGGCTGAAAAACTAAAGCTTGGGCTACAAAATGTGACCCAAGAGTCGGACCAAGTCCATGAAAAGGCCGGCCCAACCCATCTCTGCTCTTTGTTTTTAGAGGGTTGTCAGCTTAAGGACCATGGAATGGTTGCTCTATCGCTCTCACTAAGTTCGACATAGACCGTCATTGTGGTCCACAGCACTGTAAGCTTTTTGTCGGTTTGCTCTCTTTTTCTCCTTTTAAATACCAGGCGGGAAAGGCAAGGTTTCCTCCCAAAGGGCCCATTAGGTAAGTGAAAAGTGCAAGATTAAATGCTCCCGCGGGAGCAACTCTTATATTTCCATCCCTTGGGCAAGATCCTCGTAAGGTCTCTTCCTTTGGGACCTTAAATTTGGGGAACGTAACCTAGCTGTCAGCCTAAACATAAAAAACAAAAAATAAGAGAAAAAGAAAAGCAGATAAACTCACACCATATTTTTAGATGAGATTGTATAAAATGCGATCATACCTTTGATACAAAGAGATCACGATTACTTACGACCATCTAATATGAAATTTGATAGTTTGGATACGTCACAAAATTCGAGAAAATTTCTTTTAAACGAAAACATTTAAACTTTCACCAAAAATCTAAAAAGAAAAATATTACGAAAAAAAATTCCACACTAGGATTAAATTCAAATTGTCCAATTTTTAGATAGTTAGATGTAAGTCACAAAAATTTCCTGTCCCTTTTGAAAATACTCGCTTGGTTATTCTATAGTGGATCCAAAGATAGAGAAAATTCTCCTCCATGGGTCATTTTCCAAAGAGTGCAGTGTTGTTTACCGCAAGACCATAGCTTACCTTTCCATAAAGATATCTTGACAACTATTCATATAGCTATGTAATATTTGACAATCTAAAATTTCACCCAAATTTGTGATACTTGAAAATAAGGGGTGCTAATGCATTGGGCCGGGCCGGGCCGGGTCAGCACTAACCCTATTAGGGCCGAGCTGGGCTAGAAGAAAAAGAAAAGAGAAAAAAAAAAAAAATGATAAAAAAGGGTTGGGCTAGGCCAGCACTGGTCCTAACCCGGTCCTCAGTCCACAGCTTGTGGCCCATGCCCTACCTTTTTAGGGGCAGCTGACCGGGCTGGGCCCGTGTCTATTGGGACCCCTATTCGAATTAGGATAAAAAATAGGGGGGATATGTGGATATAGTTGAGAGAGGCAATGAACATGTCTCTAAGGCCAATAATGCGATGAAAACGCCTCACTCTATTCATAGTTGTAGATTAAGAGGAAAACGACGTCTCATCCTGTCTCACCTTTTCCAAAAGAGGACTACAAAAAGACTAAAACCCTAGCGACCAAAATGTGTGGAAATTGATTGTTTGATTCCTGAGATAGGGACAGTCCTGGAATGTGTTGTTCCTAGTATCCTATGAGACACTCAATTCATCATATATATATATAAAGAGAGAGAGAGAGAGAGAGGCAGGATGATTCTAATTATCATGAGAGAGAGAGAGAGAGCAAATTTATGTATCACACACAAGGGTAATAATTATGACTAACATACTCTATTCCTAGAGAAGGAACCCTATGCAGGTAGAGAGAGAGTATACTATACTCCCACAGGAGCATTATGTGCATATATTTCCTCACTCAAATGACCTATTTGGGAGGATTATTTTGTATGAAATTTTGGGAACCCATAAAGAATCACTAGATGATTGCTTTGATAGGTAAAAAAATTGAATTTTGAGTTTCGTTTCACTTAGATCTTGCCCTTCAAGAATTGGAAGGTCAGTCTTGGACATTATTTTTTCTAGTACAGAGACAATTTGGAAATTTAATGAGATTAGTCTAAAATTACTCCTATAGCGTGTATTGCATGGAGAAATTGCACAATATACTCATGTGAGAGTATAAAATCTTTTGGCAAATGGATATCCTCAAGAGCAGACACCTACCCGTTTTTTCAAATAGTTTGGGAGTTAGTTTTATGAAGGTGTTCGCATGGTGGTGTCAGTAGGAATGGAACGTAGTGATCAGGGTGTGAGGGTGCTATCGCCATGACCACATCTAAATTCTTGATCCGCCAATGCATTGTTATAGAATTTGGTATTTATTATTTACTATTTTAGCCTTAATTTTAGTTTGTGGAATAGCTTTATTGATTAAAAATGACGATCACAATGCCATTCTAGTATTTGTTTATCCTCAAGATTTCATAACCTAGTGGTACAAACACAGGCTCCTACCCGTTCTTTCAAATAGTTTAAGAGTTGGTTTTTTAAAAGTTTTAGTGTGGTGGTATCGGTAAGAATGGAACGTGGTGTCTAGGTGTGGGGGTGCTACGGCCAGGATCTCATCTGATACTTGATCCTCCAATGCCTTGCCACAGAATTTGGTATCTATTATTAACCATAGTCAATTTTAGTTTGTGGAATAACTTTGATTGATTAAGCATGAAAGTCTCACTGACATTATAGTATTTGTTTAACTTCTATGTTTTTTCTATTCCTCCTCATAAAAATTCACCTAAAAGCATATACATATATACTCGTTTTTTAGTTCTGATTTTCAAGCTAAATCCATAATATCCACAACTTTTTCTCAAAGTTCTTTGATCAGTCCATGAATTTTGACAGGGACCTATTCCACGAAGTGGAAAATTGATCATTTAAAACTCATGATGTATTTCCTAATAACTTTTGTTGCAAAGGAACAAGCAATTAAAGCTAGATGTGATACATGACATGTTTTCTTGCCCATGCTCTTCCACTGTGAAGGAGTCCCATCATCTGATATATTTATTACCAAATATGGAAAGTCCAAATGCAAAGTAACATAAGGGGAAAGAGCAAGATGGCCCCTACTTATTAAGGTTGCAACCTTATGCAAATCACACCCTTTATTTATTTACGAACTACAAAAATGTCGAAACATCGGCCACGAAACTTCATTTTTATCTAAATTGGGATTATCTAAATCAAATTTGAAAATTAATTTTGTGAATTATTTCCTTTGAAATTTATCGATCTAAGCCAATCTCTCTGTTGATCTATTTTGAGCTAGACAATTTATCTCAAACTAGGCCAGACTTCACAGTGTAAAGCTTCAACCAAAAAATCAGGCACTTCTTGTTGATACAAGGTGGCACAATTGTTGATGTGGAAATTTTATCGACTTTATTAGAAAAAGAATGGTCAACTCTGCAGGTCCAAATTGTAAGTTTTAGTCCTGATGATAAACTACCACATTAGGGGATTTGTTAGACCCCAAGGCCTGAGATCAAGACTCATAGGTCCATGGATTGTGAGTATTGGGTAGAGGAAGCAATCACATTGTTAGAAAATTGGAATGGATAAAAATTACATTGTTTGTTCTCTATCCGCTCCAATAGTCTTCCTCGTTAAGAATATTATTGAACAGTGGAGATCAGAAACAAGTTTCTTAACAGATAATAAATTGAATTTTAAAGAAGGAATTATATAGAAAATTTTGTAAGGATATCTGATCAAGAAGGACAACAATGCTAATATATAAAACAGATGCGATGCTAGCATCGGGCAATTTAACATGATGGGTACGTAATGAAAGTTTGATAGATGAAAAAAAAAAGATGGTGATGAAATAATATAGTTTGTAGCACTACTATCATTGTCCAAAAATCAATGGAGGAAGGAAAAGTAGAGCAAAAAAGAAACTTAACACCGATATTGGCCAACTGGTTGGAATGACCTATTTAGAGGATATTCAACAATTGGCAATGTTCAACTGTGAACTGTGGTGCATTACGTAGAGATGGTTGGCTAGGTGGAAATGTCGCTGATGGCATGTTGTTTGCACAAGGCTTGACTGCCATTTGGGATAAACAATGAGATTGTAACAACGGTCTTTTATGCGGTTATCCTTATGACAGTAATCACAATGTAATGGTGGTCGGGTCCTACCCTTCGAGCTGATGGATCCATTAGTGGAGGGTTTTTTTTTTTTTTTTCGGGTAATTAAATAGTGAAGGGTTTGGTTGTGGCAAAGGCAACAACCTCCATGCTTGGTGCAGTAAGATGAATCTCACTTTGTCTTTCCCCTTGAAGAACAAGAGAATAGGCTTTGGCAACAGATAGCGATGGTGAAATAATTGGTAATAGATAACAGTTCTTGTTGAAAAGTAGCAAGAAACTGTCTAAGTTGAAAATTGCACGGATAATTGCTATGCGAAAAGTGGTCTCTTAGATCAGACCAAAGTTCAGAAGCAGTAGATGCATAAACAACACTCTCTTGGAGGTTTTTTGACAAGCTGTTGAGTAGAAGGCTCTGATTTGGACATAGTTCCATCCATAAAAGCCAATTTGTTCTTGGTGCTCAAGGTCATGCATATAGCAGGAGGCCATGTAGAATAGTTATCCCCTTTGAGAGGATGATACAGGGACAGTGCCTGGACTGTCAGAGTGGTGTAAAAAAAAATGGAGTACTGACATTGGGAGGAACAACATCGGTTCTTTTGTGTGAATTATTGGGCATGGTCAGTGAGAGGAGAGAGAGAGAGAGAGAGAGAGAGAGAGAGAGAGAGAGAGAGAGAGAGAGAGAGAGAGAGCAACTTACTCTAAAAGAGAGACCAAGAGAGATGTCACTCTTGCATGGCCATGAGAGAGGAGGTGCATGTTACCCCGGCAATACCTACTCTGATATCATGTGAAGTTTGGAAAAACTCTCAAGAGATAACATTTCATTCTACAATGCACATAGAGGTGCAAAAGTTATGATTCTTTGATCGTAGAGATTTATACAAAAAATTTAAATTGTAATCCTTGACTATAAGGATTTGAAGTCAAATGCAAAAATTTCCTTTAACTGTAGGAATTGGAAGCCAAAGGCAATAATTTCAATATGAATAAATAGTTGACACAGTGATTCCTAAGAACTCCTTTCTAGTTCTAATTTTCAAGGTAAATCCAAAATATACACAAACTTTTTCTCAAAGTTCTTTGATCAGTACATAAATTTTGACAAGGACCTTGTCCATGAAGTGGCAAATTGATCATTTAAAACTCCTGATGTAGTTCCTAATAACTTTTGCTGCAAAGCAACAAGGAATTAAAGCTAGATGTGATGCATGATATCTTTTCTTGCCTATGCTCTTCTACTGTGAAGGAGTCCCATCATCTTTTATATTATTTCGAAATATGGAAAGTCCAAGTGCAAAGTAACAAATGGGGAAAGAGCAAGATGCCCCAAATTGATTAAGGTTGCAAGCAAATAACACCCTTTCATATTTATTTACGAAGTACAAAAATGTCGAAACATTGGCCACAAAACTCCATTTTAATCTAAATTAGTATTATCTAAGTCAAATTTGGAAATAAAATTTCTGAATTATTTCCTTTTAAATTTATTACTATAAGCCGGTCTCTCTGTTGATCTATTTTGGGCTAGACAATTGATCTCAAAGTAGGCCAGACTTCATAGTGTAAAGCTTCAACCAAAAAATGAGGCACAGCTTGTTGATGTAAGGTGGCCTTATTGTTGTTGTAGGAATTTCACTGACGTTATCAGAAAAATAATGGTTTGTTCCGCGGGTCCAAATTTTAAGTTTTGATCCTGATGCCAAACCACCTTATTAGGGGATTTGTTAGACCCAAAGCCTGAGATCAATTAAAACAAAAAATAAAAAATAATATGGTTTGGAGCTCAAAAAAATGCTTCAAGTCTATTTTTATATTAAAATTGATCACAAAGTGAATCAAATATTTTTATGAAACAAGGAAAGTCAAGGATATCTCAAAAACTTTTAGGCCATAGAATCCCCAGACAAGGTGTTTTAAATGTCAGATTAAATGGTCAAATTGGTAGTATGGGACCACTGTACTTGCCCTAACTTTACTTTATGATGTAACTTTTTAGTATTAAATTTGGGGGTTTGGTTTCGGCAATCCCTGTGGTGCTTGAGGTTCGACTACAAATAGAAAAGAGGGGAAACTAATCCATTCTCTTAAAAAATAAAAAACTAAAAAAAATAAAAATAAAAACAAAAACAAAAAAGAGGTACCCTCTTCTCTCTCGTGCCAGATGAATGCAACCTCTCTCCCTCCCAGTTGACATATGAAAAAATAAAAAAATAAAAAATAAAAAAATAAAAATAAAAATAAGAATAAAAACAAAAATAAAAAAGAGGTACCTTCTTCTCTCTCGTGCCAGATGGCAGTTGACATATGACTCCTCTCTCTCTCGTGCCAATGGGTGTGGTTTCTTTAAGGTTGCAGCCTTAAACAATCCAATTAAGGCGCACCTCCAAATTTTATCATAGCGTGTAATTTTGGTGGTAAGACTTTTTAGGATTATTTGAAAATCTATTTTCATTTTTAATTATAAAATTTTAAACTCTAAAAATGGTTAAAATCAAGTAGATCGGTAAACGAATGAAAATTTTGAAAATAAACGATTTAGATATACACTATTTTTGGGACTCAAAATATTTTTTATTTCATATTCATACATATCGTTGTCGAGATGATCAATTAGAGGGTTTTTCAACACTAAAACAACCTTTTCGATGGATTTTTTTGTAATTCTACATTTTAGGGTGGCAACGTTATATAAACTTTTCCCATATATATATATATATATATATATATATATATATATATATACCCAAGTAATTAGATCTTATACGAAAACATGTGATAGGTGTTCAAATTTGAACTTTAAAATTACTTATATATGTAGGTACTTCTAGTAACTTACCTGTATGTTTTCAATGTATGTTGGAATTTGTATTTTTTAATTGCCATTTCACTTTGTCCAGTAAATGGTTTATTAAGTGCAAATACCACTTGTGGCATTTCCAATAAGAAAATGTTTTGATAGGGCAGCCCTATCAAAACAAGTAAAGTTTCACTTCAAAACTTATTAAAAATTGTAGTTTTGGTGTCGAAAATTATGAAATTGATCATCTCGGTTTTGACTATTATGGTTATGAAAAAAAAAGAAGAAAGAAGTTAGAATTTAATTCCTATATATAATATAATAACATATTATCTAAACCGTCTATTCTCCCCAAAAATAAGTGTTCATGGATCTATAAGATCTGTACCTTTTTATCGCTTTAAGATTCATAATCGGTGTTAAAAATTGCTTTTAGAGCCATCATGTGGATTTGTGTCCAACGGTACACTTTCGAAACGGGGATTCAAGGTGAGGCTTTAGTTTATTTTTATAAAGCCTAGGCCCTATAGAAACTGCATCCTTTCCATGTCATGAGTGAGCAAATCATGAAGACATCACAACTACCGAGGGTGTGTTGGTCCTTCTAAGACATAACGGCCCAACTAACGTTATAATATGCTACGTAAACATCTCTTAATAAGAGCTACATAGGTACTAACAACTTCATGAATAACTACGCAGTACAGGGTCCTTTCATGAGATGCAAAAACTAAAAAATTAAAAATAAGGAGTAGAAGAAGAAAGAAATTCCATTACTCTTGAGTTTCTAGATTTATGTCCCTAAACTGGATTGTTCATTAAATCTTTCTAGGGAAATTGATTTATGCATGAGTTTAGAGATCTAGATATGTCCTTTTTCTAATGTAAATGACCCTTTGAATGATCAAATAGCCCATCTATATATGTCAAGGAGTTTGGTTACTCGAGTAGCTGATGGAATAGTGTGAGTCTAACAATGATGCATATTCATCCTTTGAAAAATTGACGACGATGAAACATAGATATGGTTTTTTTTTTCATTTTATTTTTTATTTTTTAAAATACACTTTGCCCTAAAATAGAGGACATGTGAGTGCGACCTACAGATGGAAAAACAATTTGGCAATAAAAATTATTAAAATACCCCTAGATGATAACTCGAAGGCGAACATGTCTTGGAGGTGCTCAGTCCGACTAAGTACCTAATATGCGCTTTTTATTTTTGGATAATTATTTCAAATTTTGATTCCTTGATGCCCTTTTTTTTTATTCCATCCTACTTTTTTTTTGGCCAAGAATGATGCATATTAACATGTATGAAATTGTCAACAAAGAGACCATTTATCTTTTGTATATGGAGGTCACAATCACCTCCACTCATTAGATGTCAAATTGGATCGCTTAGGGTGAGTCGCGAAGCCGGAGAAAATTATTTTTGGAACTTTGTGTCTACACAATGATATTTTTACAACCACCTATTTCAAAATTTAACGGACAAAAATGATTGTGACTTCTATGTACAAAAGATAAATGGTCTCTTTGCAAACAATCCCTATAACCATTTGCATTAAGTTGCATTTCAAAAGGGGTTAGACTTTGGTTAAGTTGTTCGTTGTTTTAAGGGAAATTATCAGAAATATACTTTAATTTTTGCCTAATTGAAAAAAAAAAAAAACCCAACTTTTATAAACCTCATCCACATCCTTATAATTTTTTTTATCAAAATAGCCTTCATGATAGTCGTATTACCGTAATGACTACCGTATTACAGTACTCTAAGTATCGTAATGACCAAGCTAAGCATTACGGTACTTTAAAGACTGTAATGCTTAAATTTTCAATAGTTTTCCAGTAGTGTTTCAGAACTTATAATATTTTAAGTATCGTAATGATCAGGCTAAGCATTACGGTCAAAGACCGTAATGCTCAAATTTACAGGTATTTCAGTACTTTAAAGACCATAAGCATGCCATAATGCTCGAAATTCAAATTGGTTTAAATGCAACAAAGTACTCTTGAAACTTGGTCAAAAAAAAAAAAGGGGGAAATATTTCTTACCTCAAAGGAGAAGTCTAATGAGATATAGCAAATGAGGGAGAAAAAAACGAGCATTACGGTCTTTAAAGTACCGTAATGCTTAGCTTAGTCATTACGGTACTTAAAGTGCTGTAATGCAGTAGTCATTACGGTAATATGACTACCGTAAAAGCTATTTTGGTCAAAAAATGTTAAAATTAAAAAAAAATGATGCGGACGAGACTTATGAAAATTAAGAGTTTTTTTCTAATTAGGTGAAAATTAAAGTATATTTTTTATAATTTCCCCTGTTTTAATCGTTCACTTAGGAGATTAGGATTCCATTATTCCTAGAGACAAAAACTTCAAACACTACATTTCTTGTTTGTAAAAGTTTATTATTTTTTTGAGTTCTTAAATCCACTATCCATGAATGAGCGGTGCACCGATGTAGTTGGAGCGGACTCATTAAGATCACATTTAATTTCGTAATTCAAACTGTTATTTTAGGATAATAGATGAGATGAGTAAAGAGCATTTATGAGGTTTTTAGGCCAATGCAAAATAATCCCCGGGGTAGGTTTTGCTTGCAAGAGTAAAGGAACACATTGTTCCTGTGGGGGCGAAAAACTCCTCCCCAATCATCAAGGCCTAGTTTGTCAAGTTAAAAAGTTAACAAACGTGCTAGAGCATGATATTTATTATTGAAAACATATCTTGGTACATCTTAGTTTTAGGTTTTATATCTTCATAGACATAAAGTTTCAAAACATATTCTAAAACATAGAAATTTTAGGTTTTATATATTCTAATCTCCTGACTAACTTTACATTTTAATTTTATTTTTTTAACTCAAATAAATCATAGAAAAACAGCTCATTCTAAACCCCATCCTCTCTCTTTATGGGGAAGTTAACAACCCCATCTTCTCTCTCTTTATGGGGAAGTTAACGCGAAGCGAGATGAGTAGAGAGAGAAAGGGTTAAGTTGAGGACAATACAGAAGAAATTAGAGGAATACGGGGAAGTTAACAACCCCATCTTCTCTCTCTTTATGGGGAAGTTAACACAGAGAGAGAGATGAGTAGAGAGAGAAAAAGGGTTGAGTTGAGGAAAATACAAAAAAAATTAGAGGAATATCATATAAACAGATAGGGTTTAGAAAAGGTTGTCTTTTTACGATTTGTTTGGATTAAAAAATAATATTAAAATAGATAAAATTAATTTAGGGGGTTAGAAGATATAAAACCAAGAATTTCTGTCTCAAGATATGTTGAGTCTATGGAGATATCAAACTTAAAAATAGAGAGTACAAAGATATTTTCCCTTTATTATTTAGGTGAAGTTTGTATAAGGTGTCAACCTTATACTATTGAATAAAGGTGCACTTCAAAACTATGCCGAAAATATAGTTTCGGTGCCACAAAGCCTTACAATGATATGAAAATTTATTGTTAACATTCGTCAAATATATATATATATATATATTGTTGCACCCAATTATGAAATTTAAATGTTGAGAAATGGTAACGATCAAGCATATCTATAGACATTTGAAAATTTACAGTCTAAATAATGTGCTAAGAGATGAACCATTTTAAGACTTGAAACCATCTTTTTTTCGAATCACAATGTTGAGCTGATCGAATTTAGGGTTTTCCATTATAGGAACAACCTTATCCGGTGAGTTTTTTAAGTCTACCTTACTCGTATAGTATAGTATAAGATTGACTCCTTATATTAACTTTTTCCTCATTATTTTACTCCAAAGAGATCATACCGTATCAATGTTTTAGAACAACCATGTAGAACACAACGATTTCGATCCAGATTGCCAACCCAAATACAAACTGATTGGAATCGCGAGGGGTTTGGGGTGTTATGAGTCCTGTCCGGTTCCCCCCTACAACCTTTTTTTTTTTTTTTTTTGAGTGATTTACATACGGATTTTAATATTTTAGATAAAATACAAAATGTTCTATGTAAATTACAAAGAATATCAGTCAATTTTTTTTTTTTTTTTTTTTTTAAATTGTTCCTCAATCAACCCGAATTTTAATTTTTTTGTTAGTAGGGCGGGGCCTTAAAGCTTGGAGCACTCCCCTACTAATGAAAAATAAAAAAAATCAAAATCAAAATCAAAATTCGGATTGACTAAGATGCAATTTTGAAAAAAAAAAAAAGAAAAAAGAAAGAGAAGAGGTTCGATCTTCTTTGTAATTTACGCATATAAGTGGAGCATTTCTTATTTTAATTTGAGGTCCGTATGTAAATCACTTTATTTTTTCTTTTCTTTCTTTAAACTTATCTGATATCTTTTAGGTCCCCTTAAAATCCTACCCCACAAAATTTTATTTCATTTATTTTTAATAGTTTTTACATCACCGATTCGGACCGACTGAGATAGGAACAGGATAACCGATCCTCGGACCGACTGAGATAGGAACAGGATTACCGATCCAGTGATCTACAATGCATTTGTAGATAAACGATCCGCCCCATAGAGCTGGGTTTCAAGATACTAAACCTAGCATTTAAAAGGAAAAAATAAAATTGTTAACATTTGTAAAAAAAAAAAAAAAAGCTTAGACGGTGGGAGGGGGAGCGGTGGGAGTATTTAATCTGCGCTGGCAAGCGGCCCGTGAGACTCTTCTTTCCCATTGTTTATAAATTAATTTCAAAAATTATTGCTACAATTTAGTTTGTTTTCCATCCAATAATATATAACTTTTTCAATAACTTGTATGAACAATACAATATATCGTCTCCATTTTGTTTTGTTTTGCACTTGGCCTCTTCAGGAATTGGAAACCTCTAAATATTTTTCTCTATATTATTTCTTCGTTGCTTCTTTTGGTTCGACATTTCAGTGCTGGCACGTAAATTAATCTTTTCTTCTTTCTCTAGGACACTAGTACTCTATCTCTCTCTCCCCATTCATAGGGGTGGCAACGGATTGCGTTCCGATTGACTCGGACCTGAATAGCACTCGGGTCTAAAATTTGGATCCGTATTTGGACCGTTGGGTCTTAAGTCTGAGTCTGGTTGGATCCATTGCCACCCTATAACTATGAGCATATTATTGTTTCTTTTTTAACTTTTTTTATCATCATATACTCTATGACTATGAGTTTTCCATTCTTTTTCTTTTTTTTTTTGCCAATAATATTATAAATGTTGTCAATATTTTGACGATATAAACAATTAGTGTGTGCCTAAAGACAAATGATTGCCATAGTATACCCCAATGGTTTAAAAACCGGATCGGTGACCCGGATCGGGCTTTTCAAAAACCGATCCGGATCGGCGAATCGGCGATCCGGATCGGCGAATCGGCGGTCCGGATCGGAATCGGGTGAATCGGTCAGAATAAAGCTTCAAAAAAATCCGAAAAAATTATTAAAATTCATTATAAATATTGTTTTTTAGGAATTCAATAAAAAATGAGGGTACTCCATTAAGAATTTTCATGTTTTTGGATGAATATGCGAATATTGATATGTTCTTTCCCTGCATGAACTGTCATTCAACATTTAATTTACATCACACAAAAGGATAAACATAGAATTATCATGGAATAAGTATATCAACATACATGGACTACAATAAAGCATAAAATTAATAACATACGATCTAAAAATAAAATGATAGACGACGTTGTTGCCATGTTGCCATGCAGGGTCTTCTGTAAATCTTGACATGATTCAACTGTTTTAAGATGTAAAAAGTTTAAATTAACCTGACAGTTCAAAAAGAAAAATAATCACAATATGTAGTGATAATATGTTGCGGTAGTTCATGTAGTCATATTCGTTGTTATTTGTTATTGCAAAATACCTTTTTTGACAATAATATTTCCTACATATCAATTACAAACATTTAGAATAATACAAAATGCAAGCTCCAAACATGGCAACAACTCAATTATCAAGAACATATATTTTTTGCATTAAAAAATTAATAATAAAAACAATTCTTCAAAGAGCCGGCTAACATCAGTCATTCCAACTTAAAAATCCATGAACAACAGATAAAAAAAATACAGTTTTGTATTGAAAATATAATAACATGCATTTTTTTGCATAAATAATCCATCAACATACAATTTTTTCAACAAAAACTTTAACAATAAAAATTTAAAATATGGTTTAATACCTCATGATAATTAAAACCTTGTCACGATTTTCACATCTTTTCGGAAAATCATCAATTTTCAAAAAATTCGATGATGAAAAAAAAAAAAAAAAAATTACAGCAAACTCAAACAATAAAAATTAAAAATTAGGTTTAAATGTTTAATACATCATGATAATCAAAACTTTATCACGATTTTCACATCTTTTCGAAAAATCATCATTTTTAATAAAATTCGATCATGGATAAAAAGAAATAAAAAAAAAAAAGTACAGCAAATTTTCAAAAAATTCGATCATGGATTAAAAAAAAAAATTAACTAATTTTCAAAAAGTTCGATCATGGATTAAAAAAAAAAATTCATAAATTTTCTAAAAATTCGATCATGGATTACATAAAATTCGATCATGGATTACATAAAATTAGATCATGGATTACATAAAATTTGATCATGGATTACAAAAAAAAAAAAAACATAAAAAAACAAAAAATTCGATCGTGGATTACAAGAACAAAAAAAAACAATTCCATCATGGATTACAAAAAATTCAATCATGGGTTACAAAAAAAAAAAAAACACAAAAAATTCGATCATGGATTACAAGTAAAAAAAACAAACATTTTGATCATGGAGTACAAAAAAGTTGATCATGGATTACAGAAAATTCTATCATGGATTACAAAAAATTCGATCATGGATTACATAAAATTCGATCATGGATTACAAAAAAGTCGATCATGGATTACAGAAAATTCTATCATGGATTACAAAAAATTCGTTCATGGATTACATAAAATTCGATCATGCATTACAAAAAAAAAAAACAAAAAAAAACAAAAAATTCTATCGTGGATTACTAAAAAAGAAAAAAACAATTACATCATGGATAACAAAAAATTCAATCATAGATTACAAAAAACTCTATCATGGGTTACATAAAAAACAAAAAACAAAAAATTCGATCATGGATTACAAAAAAAAACAAACATTTCGATCATGGATTACAAAACATTCGATCATGGATTACAAAAAATTCTATCATGGGTTACAAAAATAAAAAATAAAAAATAAAATTCGATCATGGATTACAAGAAAAAAAAACAAATATTTTGATCATGGATTACAAAAAATTCGATCATAGATAACAAAAAATTCTATCATGGGCTACAAAAAAAAAATAAAAATAAAAAAAAAAAATAAAAAAAAAAAATAAAAAAATAAAAAAATTTGTTCTTCACAGAGTCGTTTTACATAAGCGATTTTAACTCAAAAATTCACCTCCAAGTGAATAAATTACATCCAATTGACTATATTTTCTGATAAACAACAATATAAGGAATCAAAAACCTAAATTTTTAACACATTATTTCTAATATATCATGAAAACAAAATCAAAAGGCGGAAAAAAAAAAAAAAAACAGCGGAATTTTTTTCCGCAGACATCTCACTGTTCATATCAAATTTCTTGCTGTAATTGACCAGATTACGTAAAATTGAAAATTTTAAATCATACTAGACACAATAAAGATTAAAAACCCTAATTATTGAACTCATTTTGTTCAAAATATGCCATGAAATAAATCAAATGGCGGAAAAACAAAAAAACCCAAAGTTCTTACCTGTTTTTGTGAACCGAAGCCTTCAATCTCCAAAAAAGTCTGTTTTTCTCAACGATTATCACAAATTAGTAACAAAATATTTTGATTCACAGCTTTAAGATCAATATGCCTACAAATTTTGAAAGATTCATGCCCTATTTGGCATGAAATTTCAGAAATGGCGGAAACCCTAAACCCCGATTTTTTCTTGATCCAAAAACAACCAATTTTTCCACCATTAAATCGTTAAAAAAGCTGAATAAAGCTGTTTACAGCCTGAAAAACAGATCACGTGCCGAAAAAAACAAAAAAAATGATCAAAAAATGACAAATTTGAAAAAAATCCGTGAAGAACACTGTGCAACCCGTGTTCTTCACGGACTCGCCGATTCCGCACAGTGAATCGGCGAGTCACTGTGCGGAATCGTCCGGTTCTCTCTAGAACCGGACGATTCCCGGTTTTTGAACCCATCCGGTCCCTTTTTCGTGAATTCCGAGTCGAACCGGGCGAGTCCGGTTCGACTCGGCGATTTTTTAAACGCTGGTATACCCTCTAACTACAGGTACAGGTCGGGGCCGACTAGACCCTGACCCAGACTCAGACCCGAATAGCATTTGCGTCCAAAATTTAAACCCATATTCAGACCTAAAGTCAGGTATACCCGTCAGGTCTTAAGTCTAGTCAGGTCCATTGCCACACCTACCCATTCACTACTTTATGCTTTGTAAAATCTCTGAGATACCTTCTCTATCTCTCTCTCTTAATAATGTAGAATACTTACAAGGGAACATGCCATCTCGACCGTCGATACTCAGACAATGAGGGATCGAGGCTGGTTGTGCCAAAATGGCGGATTTGAGTAGAAAAATGGAGCATCTACACTATCTATTGCTGAAAATTGACGATGGATGTGAGAGGTCTCATGGGTTGGAAAAATGAGTTTTCTAGCACTTACATCTTACCATCTAAAAATTGGATGGTCTTTGATAAGTCCCTGTACATTATAATTTTCAAAGTGGATAGAGGGTGCAAAAAGGAAATTTTTTATATTGAGGTTAATTTATGGGCTAAAGGTGTTACATTCCCCGAAATTTAGCATTCTAACATTAATTCTAGGCGAGTTTTTACATGAGGGAATAAATAAATAATACACTCCCGCAGGAGTATAATATCTTTTGGCCCTTGCTATATCCCTTTGCTCTCCACCCTTCTCTCTGGTATTTGAGCAACAAGAGGTGAACTTAGGACCTAATGTCCGCTATGAGGTCCAAATTTTTATATGTCATTTCTCTTATTGTTTTGTCTTATTTGTTTAATATTCGGCTCTAAATTCAATTAAACAATTTGTTGAAAAGAAAATTCTTCAATAAAAAATGGGGTAAAAAGTGAAAGAAGAATGGCGCATATTTTGGGAACGCAGGTATTTACCCGAAATATTGCTGAAATCCGGCCTAAATTCGCGGCAAAGCAAAGACCATTGTGCTTAATATCAATTTTAAATTGGAAAAAAGGCAAAAAAAAAGGGGGAAAGAAAGCTCCACCATCTTTCGGTAACCTGTCTGTATATTTGCCAACCTTCCGTTCTCCTCTCACCCCCCATAGAAGTTCTATCATCCTCTTTATTCAACCGTCCATTTTGAATGGGGGTTAAGATTGTCCCAATCTCGATGTCATGTCTTTACACTATTTTTTTTTTTTTTGTCTATAAATTATTTTCACACCAAATTTTGGATATTCATTCCCCTATTAAACTCGCACTAACAAAAAATATAAAAAAATATTTTCAATAAAATAAAATAACCAAAATACTTTTGAAAGTTTCAAGGGGTATTTTGATCATATATTTTATTGAAAAAAAATTAAAATATTTTTTATAGGTGCGTCCCGATGAGAAGATGATGCGTACCAAATTTCATATTCATATAATTTGTATAAAACAAACCAAAAATATACTTTGAGAATGTTTGGAGAAAATTCCAATGTTGAACTATGGTATGAGTGTGGACTACAGATTAAATATGCCCTATAGTTCACTAGGCTAGTGTACTCCTAGATTAAGAGACTCCGTAATAAATCTAAAATATGCCCTATAGTTTAGTGTACTTCTAGATTCATAGACTCAGTAATACATCTAATTTTAGTGGGGATGTCCTCGGGTTTTCAAGTTTGTTGTGGGTAGTTATGCAGTAGGAATTTAACTTGAGATACAATACGCTACACGTCAATTGGTAACCATTTAAGTCCAAACCCGATTCCTAACCCGCATTTGTTGTTGTCACAAAGTATACAAAAGTTTTATTCTTTCTTTAACATTTACTCGTTTTGAAGAATTATAGGGGGCCCATATTGTCAAAAAAGAGCCTCTATATTAAGAAGTTCTAGAAGTAAAAATTATTGTCTAAACTTCTTAGAAATGACAAGTCAATGCCCCTGCCAATGAGGATGATTTTGGGCCCAGTTTTTCTCGATGATTCGAAGTTCAAACACGAAAGACGCAGAAAAATATGTTCAGAGAGGAATATGAATCGATGTTGAATAAGATTAAGCTTTCTTCTAGAAATCAATGGAGCTCGAAATTGTCAAATGGCACAAGGAAAAAGGTGCAACCATTTTGTTACAGTTTATTAGTTTATGTTTTTTATGACATTTTTTTCAAATGGACTTTTCTGCTGTTTACATCAGACGCATTCCAACGCAAAGTTTTCTCTTTTTGCTTTTGCATGCATTTTTAGGAAAGGACTTAAAAATATATGGTGTAATCGTTCTACTCTTTCTAATAATTCAAAAGCTTTTTTTTTGGGTAAGTATAATTTAAAAGCTTTTAACTCCATACATATATCACTGTTATCATGATTGGACTGTCTACCGAATTGGTGAAGGTTATGGTTAAGTGAAAATTGGTATGCCTATTGGTTGAACAGATTGGATTTTAAAAAAAAGAAAAAAATATTTGATATAATAGCTTAACCGAACAAAATCGGTCAAAGATTAGTTTTGACTAGTTTTCGATCAAACTCAATTTGTAACTTGAGAGCAACTATTTGACCGATTGGACCATGTGTTTGGTTTGGTCTGGATAACTATGATTTCTAGATGAAGTTTCTATAAAGCTTGAGCTTTATAAAACAAAACAAAACATCACCTCAAATCTTCTTCCGGAAAGCACTTTCGGCAACAAAAATCATCATGATGGCTCCAAAATCAATTTTTAATACCAAGAATAAAATTGGAAACCAAAAAAAATACACATCTTGCATCTCTATGAACACTTATTTTTAAGACGAAATGGACAATCTAGATAATTTGGTATAATACATTTTATTTTTAGGACTTGAAACCCTAATTTTTCTTCATGACTGTAGCGTTGAAGCTGAGATGATCGGTTTTCCAAAGCTTGAATTACAATTTTCAATGACTTATGAGGTGAGGCTTTACTTATTTTGATAGGGCTGCAGCCCTATCAAACCATTTTCCTTTATATATATATTCCTCTCTTTTCTCTCTAAATTCCTACTCCCCTTACTCTCTCTCTCTCTCTCTAAAATCCGACTGCTTTCTCTCTCTAAAAATTCCTCTGCTACTTTCACAAGAAAGGGCATCGATTAAAGTCATCTCTCATCCCAACTTCCACTCCACTCTTTCTTTACAAGCCTAGGACGTGTGACTCACCCCTGTTGCAGGTCGTTTTCCAATCCAAACAGACGCCCCAGATCAAATAGACGTGCCCTGAAAAAGCATCTCAACCGTCGGTTCCATCGCCTTCTCAATAATACTCTTGTTTTGCCTTGGCTTTTTTATGTTGTGTTCTGCTGAGAGAGAGATCAATGGAGATCTGAGTTACCTCTGCAACTTCAATACCCATCTCTCCTTCACTGTGGGAATTCCTTATAGAACCTGAAGAAAACTCTAGAAGAAAAGCTTCGAAAAAGAGCCGTTGGTGTTCTTGTGGAGCTCTTTACAGGTGCCTTGGATTATGTTTTCTGATTAAAAAGGCCTCTGCAGCTTCTTCATTTTCCATTAAGAATAGAAAAACCAGTAGAATTCTAGCTCCTTGTCCACATTGAAAAGCCTTAAGGGCCACATTACAAATCCATTTCTTTATGCTTTAGGAAAATGCTGTTCTGATCAAAAGGCCGAATTCCCTTTCGGAAATGGTAAACCTTGGCAAACCCCATTAAAGTTATATTTCTTCTTCTTGCTCTGCAAAAAAGAACTAGAAAAACCCATCTACCATGGCTATAGATTTGTGCTCTGAGAGCTCGGGATGGCCTATAAGCCCAAGAATCTCATTCTCATATGACCTCTCTCAAAACGACTGCAGCTCTCCTCATAGAGAAGACACTACTCTTCTCAATCGCGATCCTTCTTCGGACTTCGATTTCTGCATCTCCTTGAGAGAAGAAGTAACCTCCTCATCAGCTGATGAACTCTTCTTCGACGGCAAGATCCTACCCCTTCAACCCAGAAAACCAGAGGCCCCAAAAATTGAAGAGACTTTGAAACCACCAGTAGTGGAGGATCCCACGCTGTCGAAGAAAGAAAGCCTGAAGGAAATTATGGAATCAGAGACCAAACCAGCAAGCAAATCGTTTTGGAATTTCAGAAGAAGCAGTAGCATGAACAGTGGGAATAAAGTGAAGCAGGGATTGATGGGTTCCATTACTGGTCTCTACAGAAGCAATTCTACTGGTTCTTCGAACCCCAAAGAGAATTCAAAGACTCCTAGTAGAAAACCCATTAAAGCAATGGTTTCACCAGAGGAACCCAAAAAGGAGAAGCTCTCTTTTAAAGAACCCAAGTTGGTAATGGGGAAGAAGAGGCAGGGGATTCCCAGGCCCCCATTGCAGGGGAATTACAGTGGTTACAGTGGAATTAGGATTAGCCCTGTTCTTAATGTGCCTTCTCCATGTGTTTCTAAAGGTGTGAATGGGATTTTTGGGTTTGGTTATTTCATTTGCAGAAAGGAGAAGAACAGGAAAAAACCATCTGAAAATTCTCCATGAATTTATCAGAGTTGTGTGTTTGAAATCGTATATTGAATGTTGGGTTTAAGCTTGTGATTTTATGTATATTTTTATTCTTGTGTTGCAGAGTAGTTGCTCTCTTCTCCCTTCTCTTCTTTCTCTGAGAAAGTTTCAGAGCAGAGGGTTGAATCTGTGAATGTCGTATTTGATGCCGATGGGTGGGGAGACAGAGACTGGTAAGTTCTCTGACTCTTGTCTGGCGATCTGGATTGGATCTGGAGGAGTGTTTTCTAGAATGGGATTTCCATGATCAAAATTCTCTCTCTCTCTCTCCCTCTCTCTCTCTAGAAATACTACCTCCTCTCATTAGGAGTTGCTTGTTCCTACTTATTTTGAAGGGTATTGCGGCATGGTGAATGGTGCTTTTGCCTAGTGGGAAAGGGACCCCAAGTGTTTCAAAACTCAAATGGGTAGGACGGATCGCTCACCGACATATTTACGATGGATTGTTGGATTGATAATCTAGATCGGGTTTGGATCAGTATGAATTGGTGATTTAAAAAAAATAATAAAAAAAATAAAAAAATCTAAATTGGGGTTTATGGGGCGGGGATTGAGAGGGACCGGAGAAAATATTAAATAGGTTTAAAAGATAAAAGGGAAAAAATATATAAGGGGCTTTCGGGGAGAAGGAACGTATACCATATTGGAACCGATCAATTCCCATTGAGATCGATGGTCCAAACCAAAAATCATTGGGATTTAAAACACTGTTCTTATTCATCTCAAGTAATGATTAAGGATATTTTTTTATTTGCTATGGTTAAAGATTTATTTGCCCCGTAAGGTTTATAACTTTATAAATTTGCCAAAAGATTTCCTGATCCTTTGGTTGTAAACTACTCATTTACTTTCTAAGAGTATTTTCAGGATCTTAAATTTTGGAGTGTACCATCTTCAACCGTACTATCTTCAACCCAGACCTCAAAAGAAAAAAAATTTAAGTCTCTCTTAGGTGCTTGAAATAGATAACATGACTGAATAGAGTCTATTCAATTTTGGTGTGAGAGATGTTGAAGAACTCAAAATACCAATTTACTTTCTTGAAAGTAATCATCTGATGATTATTAAGTGGATTCAAAATTTTGATTGAAAAATATTCTTAGGTGATCCCAAAATTTCATATCAAAAAATGGATTCAAGCCCTTTGCGTGAGGGAGAGTTTTGCAGTATGCTCCATTTCATCGTTTTTCAGAAAGCATAAACAACATTTAGGATATAAAGAGATGAGAATGATAGGAAAACCCATACCCTTCCCATCCCCAATAATGTGTGGTTTATTTTGTTGTTTCTTGGTATCCTAAGTATCCCTCATGCCCAGCCTGTTCTAGTGTTGGTTGTCTTCAAAGGCGTCTCCCGATCTCTATTCAATATCTCAACCAACCGATTTGGATCTAAAACCGATCAGGCCATCCCAATTCTCAATAAATATCAGGAATTGGCCGGTTCCCTCTATGAACCAGTTGGGTCTATCAGATAACCGGCGAAAAGTAATTCTAGTTTCAATTTCTTAATTTTTTTAATTTTGTATTTGTATATTCACTCGACTGGAGATTCTGTCATAGAACTTGTCAGAACTGGCCACACTTTCATTTTTAATGGCTGGTTCACTTGCCCAAATAGCTAACAAGGACTACTGATCCACCGAACCAGACTGGTTTTTTGGATGGCCGATCTGAATGACCAATCTAATTTTTTTAAACCTTGTTCAAGATACATGGGTGATATTATTACGAGGCAAGTAGGAATCCAAGACCTTTAGGTTGTAGCATGAATCTAATCAACTTTAATGTTGATGATGATGATGGACACGAGAGACTATCATTTTAGAAAAGTTAGAAGATTGGGCACATTTAGTTTGTGTGAAAATACTTCTCCATATGATTAGGTACAAGAGTACTTTGATATCAATCGGTCTCAATGCATTTTGTCACACCAATTAGCAATATGTAAACATACTTCCACACTTAATCACACGAGAGAGTTTCGTCTAGTAAAAATACCACTTAGAAAGTACTTTCACCCGAACCAATCGTGCCCTGGATTTTGTGTTTTTTCTCTTTCTTTCATTACATATCCTTTTGGATGGCGAAATGGGAGGTGAGCCTTCCGCACAAGAATGTCACTCCCATTTTCCATATTTTTTGCAAGAATCATGACAAGTTTGAATATTGGGTGCGGTTTGTATAGAGCCTAGGCTCTAAACAATCAAATTTGAGTGCACCTTCAAATAGTGTCGAGAAATGTGGTTTCAATACTAACAATCTTTATGATAGCCTTAAAATATATTTTCATTTTTATTTATAAAGTTTAAAGCTTCAAAAATAGTGTAGATCACTAAATCTATAAAACTTGAAAATATTGAAAATTGACCGTAAAAAAATGCATTAAAAAATACACTATTTTCAAAACTTGAAATCCATTTTTTTTTCATGTCTATGCATCTTGATGTCGAGATGATCAAGTTGATGATATTTGGGCATCAAAACAATTTCTTCCTGTAAAATTTTTGAGGTAGGCTCAAATTTTTTTTGAGGTAGGCTTAAATTTGATTGTTTAGAGCCTCGTCTCTATATAAACTTTTCTCTTGAATATTTGGGAAAAGGATGAGTTGTCTTTGTCATTTCTTCTTCCCATGTGAGAGGATATTGGTACTATTTCCCCTTCCTAAGGGAATCAAGTTTCCTTCAACCACAACACATCTCTCTCTCTCTCTCTCCCCAAATGTATAAGTATAGTCGAAGTATGTAGAGAGAGAGAGAGAGGGAGTTTTGGTTGAAATATCTTAGAGGAAGGATCAAATGTAGTTGACATTCTCCCGTACTTGGGTGTTGAGTCGATTCCAAGTAACATATGTTGTGGATACTTGCTGGTTTTGAATTTCAAGAGAGAGAGAGTCTACATTTAGAGAAAGAGAGTCTACATTTAGAGAGAGAGAGAGAGAGAGAGAGAGAGAGAGCTTGAAGAAATGTCGTGTTCGTAGTTCATTTCCTTTGCTCGTGTTGTGAAATCTAAAATAGAAACCTTGTTGATATTTTGATTGTTAAAAAAACAACATTGTTGAGATTTTGATTGTTCACTCTTTTGGGTGTCAAGGTTGGCTCTACCTACTTCTCCATGGCTAAGCTCTCTCTCTTTATGCATACCCCACTATTGTAAAAGAGCACATATACTATGTTCCCTCGAGACCATGGTTTACTTCTACTCCCTCGGTCAGATGATCTCGTTGGGAGGATTTTTTCAATCTAAAATTTTGGTAACGACTTTAGAATCACTAGATAAAATAAAAAACTAAAAAAAATTAAAATTTGAGTTTTCTGTCACTTAGAGCTCTCACTTTAAACATTGGACGATTTCTATTCAATCTTGAGATGTTATTTTTTTCAAGTGCTTAGATGGTGCAATTAGAAAACTATTTTCCTTAAGGTTAATCTCTATGTTAAAGATGTTATATCTCCAAAGTTTGGGTCCTAAAACTAATCCTCACTGCGGTTTTACCCGAGGGAGTAAATAGACAGTACACTCCAGTGCCAAAGTAGAATATATTTTGGCCTTGTTAAAAATAGGTGTGGTTTAGACATTCTGGAAGAAACGTGAATTTTGGAGGGTAGGAAACATGCCTCTTGATGACTATAAATAAATAATGGTAGGAATGAAAATTCGTCATTCTTAAAAGATGAGTGAGATTAGGTTTCAGTTTTAAATTCAAATGATTGAAAGGGGATCTCTCATTTTGGGGTTTTCGTAATGATCTTATACGAATACGACGTGAAACCAACACCTATTTGTGTTAGGTGGAAAATCTAGAGCTGTGCTTCTCAATTAATTGTGAAGTTTCTTTAGTAGACTAGGTCAATTCTTCTCCATTCGATAAGGTGAGGGGTCATTGAAAAGAAAGGAAATTTATGTTTTTTAAAAATGGGTGGGGTTTGTATAAGGTTGCAATATTAAACAATCAAATTAAATCACACCTCGAAATTTTATTATAGATATAATTTTGGTGTAAAACATTATTAGGATGGCTTGAGAATCTAATTGTCATCTCTAGTTATAAAATCTTAAACTTCAAAAGTAGTTCAAATCAAGTAGATCTAAAAACAATTGAAAATTTAAAAAATAAACGATCTAGATAATGTGTTGTGAGATAAACTATTTTTAGGACTCAAAATCTTTTTTTCTTTTCATATTCATACATCTCGACGTCAAGATGATCGATTAGAGGGTTTCGAACATCGAAACAACATTTTATGATGGAGTTTTGAGGTGCACCTTAATTCTACATTTTAATGTTGCAACCCTATATAAACTTTTTCCTTTAAAAATACAAGCAAATGAATGGTTGATTGAAAGAGGGAAATGTGAAAGTTACCATGTGTGGCTTTAAAGAAGAAAAGAAAGGCAAATTTAGAGAAATGAATAATCTTGGTTTTTATTGGACTTTAAAAATAAGCCCTTTATATTTTATATTTAACACTCAAGTCTCACTCTTGTAAGCCCGTATTGTATTTTAAATTTAAGTTTTTAATACACCAAATTAAGCTCAAGTTTTAAGCATCCATATTGCTTCCTATCATACAAAATGTAAAAAATATAAGAATAATTTAATAAAAATTATTAAATATTCCTACAAATTGCAAGGTATTTTCTCCATTTTGGGATTTCCTTCAAATTATTTTTCTTTTGAACTTTTACAGATGCATAATGATGAGAAGTATGGTATTAACACTTCATTCACTTCATTTTTGGTCGATTGGGTTTCATGGTGTCCCAAATCTTTGATCTAAGAATCTATTATATGTATTTCGTTAGTCATCCTAAACCCCTTTTTATTGTACCTCCCTTAAAAAGCCCCTGTATATTAGACTGACACCTATTAATTTTAAAAGGAGCCTTTTAGCTATAACTCCTTCAAGAATGGCTTGAGGCCTTGGCGGTAATATTGTCGAACCCATGATGAGGTTTCTAATTCCATTATCACTAAGGGTAAGAGCTCAAATCCCTACTAACTTTACCACTTTAGGGAAAAGAGCCCAGGCTTAGTTGGTTAGCGTTCGACAATTTGCAACGCTACGTCTTAGGCTCAATTCTTACCAGGGTAAGGGCCCTCTTTCCACTGACTCACCCAAAAAAAAAGTGCTATAATCCCTTCGAAAAGATCTAAATTACATTAAAGGTTCTAGGTTGCAAAGGACTTTACAAGCTTTCGAATAATCCAAGAATTACTCATTTCTAATATATAGCTTGAAAATTTTGGGCAAAATATGATTTGTTGGCCAAAATGCTAGTGCAGTTCCTCATTGACAATATGTATGTAAGCAGAGATCTAGGATTAGGTGGTGAGGGTCTCAATTCTCAACCTTGTTCCAGATGCCTCTGGGTTCATTTTCAAGTCTCTTTTCCAAAGGGATTTGGTGATTTTAAGTTTTGATTGCCCCTGAAATTCAATATTCATGGTTCTCTTATGGCCCGTTTGTTTCCTTGGATTCAGATTTTTAGGAGCCGCTATTCTTGGAAAAGCTAGGCCAATTGTATTTAGTTCGATTAGAATTGACATTTCCTTTAGAATTGAGATTTCGGTAGGACTCCTAAATGCTCATTTTAAGCCAAAATTTTGGAAATCTCAATTCCACCAAAATTGACATTTCATGAAAATGACCTATTTTGTTGCTGAAGAAAAAAAAAATTAAAAATTTTAAAGAGAGAAACTGTATCAAATATTAGAGTGACATAGCATATTAAAATTTTATAGAGGAAAAACTATATCAAATTTTAGAGAGAGAGAGAAAGCATACAAATTTTTTTAGATAGAGAAAATATATGATTTTTTTAGAGACATAAACTATCTTAAATTTTTAGAGAGAGAAACTATCTTAAATTTAAAGTTTTAAAGAGATCAAATTAAAATTTTACAGAGAGAAACGACATTAAATTTTAGAAAGTGGAACTACTTAATTTTGTTTTAGAGAGAAGTATCTCAATACATTTAGATAGAAAAATTATCTTAAATTTTAAAGCATATTGAAATTTTAAAAATCAGAAATTATATCAAATTCTAGATAGTGAATCTACCTGAAAATTTTTAGTGAGAGAAACTATCTAAAATTTTAAGGTTTAGATAGAGAAAATGTCTTAAAACTTAGAGATATAAACTATATCAAATCTTAGATAGAGAAAGTGCTAAAATTTTTAGAGAAAGAAACTATTTAAAAAAATTTAGATAGAAAAATTATCTCAAATTTTAAGTTTTAGAGAGAGAGCATATTAAAATTTTAGAGAAATAAACTGTTGAAAATTTTAGAGAGAGAAACTATCGCCAATTTTAAGTTTTAGGGAGAGAATATATTTTAAAATTTCAGAGAGAGAAACTATATCAAATTTTAGATAAAGAAAGTGCCTTAAATTTTTAGAGAGATAAACTATTTTAGAATTTTTCGATAGAAAAACTATCTCAAATTTTAAGTTATAAAGAGATAAATTACTTAAAAACTTTAGAGAGATAAATATCACAAAATTTAAATTTTAGAGAGAGAAATCGTCTTAAAATTTTAGAGAGCCTAACTATATCAAAGTTTAGAGTAAGAAAGGACCTAAAATGTTTTAGAGAGAGAAGTTATATTAAAGAAAGTACCTTAAACTTTTAGAGAGAGAAACTGCCTGAAATTGTTTAGAGAAACTATCTCAAAATTTTTATAGATAGAAACTATCCAAAGTTTAAGTTCTAAAGAGAAATTATCTCAAAATTTTAGAGAACAAAACTATATCAAATTTTAGAAAAAGAAAGCATATAACTTTTTTAGAGAGAGAAACTATCTCAAATTTTTTAGAGAGATAGACTATTTCAATTTTTAAGTTTTTGAAAGAGAATGTATGGAAATTTTAGAGAAAATTTTAAAGAGAGAAATTATCTCAAAAATTTTAGATAGAGAGATAAGGGATTTGTATTTCCAAAAAAATATATTACAGGGAATCCAAACAAGGAATTTGCAGTTTCTTGATTTCTACCTGATGCACCATATTTCAAGAAATGTCAATTCCAGTAAATCTCAATTCCAGGATTCACTTTTCCCAGAATTGAAAAATCCTAGATTCGAAACGGGCCCTTATTGCTTTTGAGCTTATCCATTTCCAAATTCACTATAGTCAATTATGTTGAGACCTTAAATCTTGGGTACCTCTCCTCTTCTCTCATACCTGTTCTGATCTTAAATTGCATAGATAATAATCTAGGATTCTAAAGATGCACCTTCTTTAGAAAAAAAAAAACCTAAAAAATCATTAGAAAATAACATCTAACCTCAAGCTTTTTGGTTAGGGACCACGATTGAACTATCGCCTAATGCAAGGTTTATTTTAGCTCTTGGTTAGCTCGCCAACATGGTACAAGTTGACATCAATGTGGTTCACGTTAACTGGATTGACCCCAAAAATTTTGAAAGTCTTAAGGGACCACGCGAATTCAATCATGTTGGCCTCAAACGAACCACCAGTGTTCCTTCAAACCACATCATGCGTTTGCAAGCGATTCTCTGCGACGAGATACAAGTTTTTTTTGAAACCCAGCTTCAGAGCCATTGCAAACTGCCATTCGACACATTGAGAGACATCTACTACTGTTGCATTTGTACTCTCTCTAAATTATTGAGAGAGAGTTGCTGCGAATTGCTACCCACCTGCTGTGTTACTGCTACCTTCTTCTGTTGAATTTTAAAACTCCGCCTGATCTGAGTCCTAACAGTCACCTACTGCTGCCTGTGATGTTAGTGCTGCTGATGTGCCGTTATTGTGCTGCTACTGTGCGGGCTATTAGAAATCTCATGCACACCAAAGCGCTCTCTGGTTAGTCAAAGAAAATACACCAAGGACCTAATCGAAATGGTTGGACTCTCAGATGATAAGAAAGCAGACACACCATTGGAAATAAATGTCAAATATAGCAATACTAATAGTGAGCCTATAACTGATCGAAATGTGCATAAGATGATTGTTGGTAGCTTAGTCTATCTTACTGTTACACAGCCAGGTATAGCTCATGATATTCAGTCAGGTTGTTTCAAATCCTCAATGACTCCATCTTACTGTTGTTCGTCGCATTATTCAATATCTTCAATGTACTACTGATGTAGCTCTTTCATATGATTGATTTTCGTCCCTAGTCTTAAAGGCGTACTCTAAAACAGATTATGTTCGTTACCTTGACATATGCCGTTCCACTACCGGCTATTGTATCTATTTCGTCCCTTCATTAATCTCTTGGAAATCCTCGGGGTCACTTCAGCTTCTCCAACCTCTCTATTTTGTGATAATGAAAGCGCCATGAAAATTGCAAGCAACCCCGCCTTCCTCGAATCCCTTCCAAGGATCAAATTGCTGACATTTTCACTAAGACATTATCTAAAAGGCGCCACAACTATTTGAAGAGCAAACTGATGTTGTTACATCCCCATCAGTTTGAGGGGGAGTGTAAGAAAATACATCAAAGATAAACTTCTTATGTCCTATTTTTAAGGAAATTGCACATGGTAAAATAACCAAGGATTGCATATGACAAAATAACTCCCAATAGGAGGGAAAATTACAAAAAAACCAATACTACACTTTCTATGCAACTTACCCCAATCTAATTTTTTCTCTCACTTTTTTCTCCAAAATACACTTTTTATGCAAATACCCTCTCAACCAAATAAAAAATCAAAAAATGCTTAAACTACCCTCCCTCCTTTATACCTTACCCACCCTCTCTCTCCTCTATCCCACCAAAATAGGTGTTGGCTCTCCTCTATCCCACCAAAATAGGTGCCAGACCGCCAACACTTCCAATAGTAGGGTGCCGGCACTTCCAGCAGTAGGGCTCCGACACTTCCGGCAGTAGAACTTTGGCCCTTCCGGCTCTAGCACTTCCAACAGTAGCTCCGACACTTCCGGCAGTTTGGCAATAGGGCTTTGACATTGTGTACAGTGCACGGTCCGGCAGTAGGGCTCTGGCACTTCCCGCAGTAGGGCTCTGGCACTTCCGGCAATAGGACTCTGGCCCTTCCGGCTCTAGCACTTCCAGCAGTAGGGCTGCGGCATTGTGTAAAGTACAGTGCTGCAGTAGATGTGTGTAAAGTACAGTACTACAATAGATGTTACTGGATTCTAGGACTCCGTGGTCCGTACGTGCCCTTGGGGGTATTTGCCTAGAAAAAAAGTGAAGTTGGGGTAAGTTACATAGAAAGTGTAGTCTTGGGGTTTTTTATAATTTTGCTTCTTGGTAGTTGTAACAAATATGTTTTTTTTGTAGCTGTATCGAATCCCTCTTTTGCAGGCAATAACGCATACACGCGTTGCGTCTCTGGTGTAAGTATATGTGATTTCCTCCCATTGGAATCATAAGGAACTATAATTTGCTCCAATTATTCTCAACTTGGCCCAAGGCATCCCATGGTACACTAGAGTAGACAGCCCTTGCATTTAGTTGTATTTCTAGGTCTCTAACTTTGAAAGCTAAAAATTTAATCCTTCGTAAAACCCTAAATCTAAAGTCTAAGCCAATTAATTCCTAAAGAAAAAAACAGAACCTAAAATAGTTTAATAAGCTGGTGGGGACTATAATAGTATAGTAAACCTTAGTGTATCCTAACTTAAAAACTAAAAATCTAATCCGTCATAAAACCCTAAATCTCAAGTCTAAGCCAATTAATTCCTAAAGGCAAATGAGAACCTAAAATAGTTTAATAAGCCGTTGGGGACATACTAGTATAGTAAACCTTAGTGTATCTTCATTTATAGTTTCTAGGAAAAATTTCGTATAGAACCCGAATTCATCGTATCATTTCATGGTAGACCGTCTTTCTGTTTTTCTTTCAAGCTCTATAAGGTAACCTTGAAGATTTCACCATACCCCATCATCTCTTATCTCACTCTTTTATTGCCTTTTGATCATAAAAATTAACCCCAAAAATTCTTTTTATACAATTTCAACCTAAAGACTTATAGAAAACTTTGTTAATGGCCAAAAGTAAATAAAAGAAAGAGATAAGAGATGAAAAGTAGATAAAAGAGGGAGATAAGAGATGAGAGGATGCAGTGAAATCTTTAAGGGTTTCTTTATGCCGCTTGAAAGAAAAACGGACGGAGGGTCTACCATGAAATAATATGAGGATTTAGGGTTCTATATAAAATTTTCTCTAGTTTCTATACCTTACTATTTTAAAACCTGGCAATTTCTAATGCGGATCACCGATATGGATGGGACTTGTTTAGGATGGTACCAATTTTAGGATGGTATGGGACTTGGCCAGATTCCCCCCTAAAACCCTTATATATATATATATATATATATATATATATATATATATATATATATATATTTCTAATTTTTAAAATTATTTAATGTTTTTTAGGTCCCCTTTATATCCCCAACTTATAATCCCTAATTTGAATCTTTATCTTATTTCAGTTATTTTTTAACTTTTTTTTTTTTTATCACCGATCCTGTCTCGATCAATATCATCGATCCAATGATTTGACACAAATTTGTGGATGGATGAGCCACCCAACGGATTTGGGTTTTGAAACAGTAATATACCCTAAACGATGGACCTAAAGCTTCTGGAATACCCTAGAACATACCTAATAGAATCCTAAAACGGTTCGGCTTATCCATAATCAATCGAGGACTAGGACAATCAGAATTTAAATAGGTGTAGGACTGTTTTGGATCGAAATTGTGTTAGAAATCTATCCAAACATATCGAAATCAACATAGGATTAAAGCGGCCAGCAAAATGAGGCTTGATGCGTTAGCGATGTTAGAAATCTATCCAAACATATCGAAATCAACATAGGATTAAAGCGGCCAGCAAAATGAGGCTTGATGCGTTAGCGATGATAATCGTCATAAATTTAGTGACGCAAATTACATCACAATAAATCTGACAACCTGATGTTTTGGAAACTTTTTAAATGATTAGAAATGTTTTGATTTCATATAAAGCAACCAATAAATAGACCTTTTTCTAGGCTTAAAATAGTTGTTCAAAGAAGTTCATAAGAGTTCAAGAGAGTCCATAGGTTCTTGAGTTTTTGTAGAACCTTGTATTTTGCCTAGTCTTTAGGATAAGTTATTGTAAGTTATTGTACATATCAAATATAGTTGTGATTGGGATTACAACTATCCATGTTTTTATATTTAATGCTGACATAGGAAAGAAAACATTATCTTGCCTTTTCACCATTTCCATTTTCAACATGGTATCAACCTAACACGAGATTTTGGGCCTTCTCTAACATGTTGCTACAACTGCACTTTGCAGCGAAACGTTTACACCAGCCCCTCAGTTCATGGCTGAACAATATCAACAACTGCTTCACACTGCAAGCAAGTACTCCAAGTTCATTTGCCAATCTAGCACTATTTACGCTCTGATCTATTCAAATATTAGCAAATGTGAGTTAAATATGGAAATATAAAAAAATGGGATCGCTTGAATTATGGGCTCAAAAAAATCACAGATCTATACAGATCCGGTCTTTTTCTGAGTCCACTGACAGCGCTAGTTCCAAATCCGTATTTTAACTTAAAAACGTTTCTAAATTTAACTAAATATAATAATAAATTAATTTCTAGAAATAAATAAAATAAAACAGAAAATTAAGTTAAACACAAAAATAAATATTTATCTCTAGGGATCCGAAACCCCGAGTTTCGGGCTTGGATCAGGCCACTCTTCTGATTTGCACCACTATCTCCTCTTTTGAATGCTTTGTGCTTATAGGAATTAGTAGCTCTAAGGCTCTTTGATCTAGAACTAGGGTTCCTAGGCATGGGGAAAAGCTTGAGCATTTTAGGTAGGATTTACCTAGGCTTTTCTTGGGATTTAAAAGATATTTTCCTTAGTTTTCTAAGATTTTGTGGTCTTCTAAGGTAAAATTTGGGTTCTCAGGTTTTTTGGAAATTTTTGGGATTTTTTCTACTTTTTTAGAAATTTCCTAAAACTTTCCCCTATTTTTGGGGCATTTTTTCTAATTTCGGGAATTGTGTTCTATTTTCTAAGGATTTCTTGGGATTTCTGATGTACGTTTTGGATTTTCTTGAGGGAAGTATTTATGGGCTTCAATTGGTGATCTTTCTTGTTTTTTTGAATTTTTTCGAATTTATCTTGATCTTTTGGCTTTATCTAATTAAAAAAACAGTGTTTACTGCGTTTTCAAGCCGCATTTGACCTGCCGAGCCGTGACATGCTCTCTCAAAAGCTTGACACGTGTCTCACAGGAACCAAATTATCATTTTTTGGATATTTTTTACCGTAGATTCGATTTGGGTAATTCTTAGACCGTTGGAAAGCTCCCGAGGTCTACTTCAACTTGGGGTGTGTTTTATACAGGTTTGAATCAATTATAATGAGTCTAGGTTGTCTATGTTATAGTACGATTTGTATGGCCCTTTAGACTCAAAATCAAAGTTTTTAAAAATTCCCTTAGTTAGAATTTCAAGAGGAGTGTCTATAAGCAGGTACAACACTTTGCTCAAGTCTTTCATCATTGCACACTTCTAGGATTATAGACAGTGGCACAGCAAACCATATCGTGTGTTCAGTTTCTTTACTTCCTTTCATTTATCCCACTGCACATTCTGATTCTGTAAGATTACGAAATGGTCATTTTGCTATTGTTGCTCACGTTGGTATTGTCATTTTATCCAAAGATATCACCTTACATCATGTATTATGTGCTCCATCCTTTTCTTACTAACTTAATATCTATTCAAAGCTCATTCATCACAGCTACATACTATTTGTGTTTCCCATTCCAATAAAATAACCAGAATTGATCTATGGCAGACACCATCTCTGTGATGTATGCATTTCCTGCTAGTACTACTACAACTGGTTCTGCTTTTACTGTATTGCTATCTGATATTTAGGGATGAAGTGCTACTCCTCTCGCAGGAGCACATTACTTCCTCACTCTTGTTGGTGATTACAATCATACTACTTGGGTTTTTCTGATGAAACACAAATCTGAAGCAAATAAATACCTAAAATATTTATTTTCCTGTGTTCAAACCCAGTTTCCATTGAGCAATCAATCCATAAGGACTGATAATGAAATTGAGTTTTTGACGCCAAAGGAGTCTGGAAAATTAAATTCGGCCTTCTTTCAATCTTAAGCAAGTAAAAATTTAGCAACTATGGAGAAAATAAAGTTGTTGTAAAATCAAGCCATGGGAAAAAGAAACTCTCTTTTCTCCATTAAATTAATAAATAAATAAACATCTCGGATGCGACTTGCATCAGTTTCTCTCTAATGATATTCAACATTTCTTCCAAACAAATGAAGTTGTACACCAACACTCTTGTGTCACCAGGCCAAAACAAAATGGCATAGCTGAATGAAAGCATCGACACCTACTAGAGGTTGTTCGAACATTGTTATTTCAAGCAAACCTGCCCATTACCTTCCAGGGAGATTTTCTATTAGCTGCAACTTATCTAATCAATCGGTCATCATCTCAAATATTGAATGGAAAAATTCCTTATGAAATGCTTTTCAATAAACACACTGATTTCAGCCATTTTAAAGTTTTCTTGTTCCCTTTCATGTGCCCATAATATCAATTTTCAGCACAAGTTTGATTCTAAAGCTTGTCACTGTCTATTCATCGGCTATCCACCATTTCAAAAAGCATACAAGCTTTATGATATGGACACCAAGAAAGTAGTTACTAGCCGGGATGTGGTATTCCATGAACATATTTTTCATTTGCCTTCTAACCTACCCCTATACCTTCCAATGTTTTACCCTTTCCCATACCTGACAACCCCAATCTTACAAATTCTCTTTTTCATTCACCTCCACCAACCACTACACAAAATCCACCAATGGATATTACTCCAACTATATCCCTTAGATTTTCACCAACACCCCCACCTACCCATATATCCAAAAACACCATTGATCAACCCTCACACCCAATATCTGACACCACAATTCGGCTTTCGACCACCACACACACCCAATACCCAATACCATTGACACCAAGTCTTCTCCAAACCGACCACATGTACCCATATGTTGTTTTGATTGACCTCAAACTAAACCATGTTATTTAGAAGATTATCATTGCTCATTGCTCACTAATTCTTGCCTGGCCACAAAGTCCTCAATTGAAATTTCTTTAAACAAATTTTTAGGCCTATTTACGCTCTAGATAAATTATATAAAATTTACAAAATATCTAAAAATTATATTTCTTATTTTAATAACAAAAATTCATTTGGGCTTCCAATATTTAGGATATAAAATAAGTACCTTTAGAGTTTGAAACACAAATCTAGGACACTCCATGGCTTTATTCCGAACTCCACAACCACTTTCTCAAATTGAACCAACAGAGCCATGACCTACACTCTTCTCTAAGGGATCATGCTTCCTCTATCAAAGCTGACCAATAAATGATAGAATTTTGAGATCTTGGTGATTACATGTGCATCCCCAAAGACATATGAACTTGTGACCATAGTCGCGTATAAACTATGGTTCAAAGGTCCTCTCTCAACACATACGCATATCCAAAATCTGTAGATCACCCAGAAAGGGTTGCTTCCCACATATGGCCATTGTTATATGCACATGTCATTGGTAAGTTATAGATAAGTTGAGGTTTTGGCCCATGTACTCATATAACACCAGCTAACATGCAATATCCTTTCTTCCGACTTATATCTCATCAAGATACCTTTTTTCTTGATCTCTCTTGGTCACCCCTATGCACCGAGATTAGCATATGGTGTTTAGTTCTAGGCTAGCACTAACCTAGATATGGGATAACCCCAACCCATGCAGTTCCTCCCTAATCCTATGAACCAAAAACATGCGGTGAGCATTTTGCATTGTTTCAGAAAAGGCCTGCCTATTGCCTAGGCGCCCAAGAGGCCATAGGCCGCCTCACATAGACTTGGGCGAGCCCTCTTGGGTGCCCGCCCAGCCTGCGAGAGCCTAGGATAGCGCCCAAGAACTTCCATGAAAATCGAGGGATTTTTTTTTTTTTTTTTTTTTTTTTTTTTTTTTTTTTTTTGTGGGGTGATTTTTGGTTATTTTGACCCATTAAAAGGGGGTATTCTAACCCCACAAAATTGACCGATTTGTGATTTTTTTGAAACGAGAAAATTTTAAGAGTCTTGTAGAATCATCTGAAACCTTACCATATTTTATTGCAATCAATTTTAGGATCCAAATGAGGTTCTTAGAAGATTTTTGGGGTGATTTTGAGCTTGTTAGACAACCGAATATTGAAGATCAGACATCCAAAACATTGAAGAACTAAAGATCTTCTGTTTCTTTTCATTTCTATAGCATCTCTTTTACAACATGTTTTTGTATTGGTCATTTGGTCTCATCGGAAATTCGGAGTCTATGAGTATATTATGTGAAGTATGGACTATAGAGTATGTTGTAGGGACTCTAGATCATCAATACGCCATGTACTTCATTTTTCCACTGTTGTAGTTATTCAAAGAAGAACAATTTTCAATGATTCGAACATGTCTCAACATGCACACTCATATATTTGCATAAAAGAGCTAGTGGCCTCCCATTGTTTTATAAACCTTGGTCTTTTGTGACTCAAGACACCACTTCTGGACCCAATACCACCTAGGCCCGGTAAGATATTGGGTACCCATAGTGTCCCACCCTCCCACTGGAGTCAAAATCCACTTTAAGTTATAAAAGTTACAATGTTTTAAGTCCTTCAAAGGCTCTATAGATCTAACAAAGCCTACACCCAAAACTATCAACATATATATCAAACCTAAGCAATTCACAAGTCTCAAGCAGTCAATCCATCACGGCTAGCTGGTCTACAAACCAGAACATGTCGTCTATCGATTTCATCCTTTTGCTTACCTTGATTATCATGTAGGAAGTCTACCCCTTCAACCTCGCTTATGGACTCAATTATCTAAGTTACTCCCCTAGTTCAAACTTATGCTACTCAGACTCAGCCAATCCCACTTGCATCAGCTAACCTAACTCCCTAACCTGCCAAACCTTGTGTTGTTCAGCTAACTGGCATGAAGGGAGTTTTAAGGTGAATGGGAACATGACTACATGCCCCAAGAGCCATATGTTTAAAAGTAACTTTGGGGCATTGATGATCTTACCACAATGTTTAACATTCTTGAATTTAGAGAAAAACATTTAGCTGGAAAAGGTGATCTTGTCTTACATATCACCACTTATTTGCCCATCGTCTCTTTTCTTATGCGATAAGCCAAACCAATATGCGGCTCTGTTTTCACACAACTTAAAGGGGGAAGCTCTCACACTGTTTAATGAATTGTTGAGGGATTCCATAATCGCATGTGATGAACCATTTCATAAGTTTTTCTCTCATTTCAGGGAGAATAACTAGTTTCACTAAGGTGACTACTACAATAAGCCAAACAGTTGATGAGTCATTTACCAACTATATTGAAAGTTTTTAAGGATAATACTATACAGGTCATTGAGGCTTCACCTTCGAATGGTATGAAGATTAATATGATTCTATAAAATGCTACATTACAGTACAAAGTCTTTTTAATCCATGGAGGTATACCCTATTCCTTTGACTCCATGATGGAGAGAAAAAGGGAATTCGGTTAGCCCGAAGTATGTAGAAAACAAAAAGCTAATTGAGTCCTCTAAGAAGTTCAAGAAAGAAAACTATTACATATGATAGTGGAGTAAGTTAGATTGTTTGGACTTGACAGTAGAATCCACAAGGGTAGTCTAGGGCATTTACACCCTTGAAGCAACTTTTATCCTGGATACACTACCTGCTTCTCTGGCATCACCTGGTGTTGGTACATCCCCTAAGGGATCCTGCTTTTGAGGTAATGGATCAGATAAAAGGTACAATAGGCATAGGAACCATGGTCATGCCACTGAGAACAGTATCGGGTTTAAGCATGTTGTGCAAAAGCTTATCGATAAGGGAGTCATTAACGTTAGCGATAGTAGCAAAAGTCAAATGCAAAACTCTAACCAAAATATGAATATATGTGCGGACCCGTTACCCAAACACATCCTAATGTAGCCATAATCACTCCTCAATTGCTTAGAATTGAGAATTCACGAGGGAACATTGTTATATCAGTTGTCCAATCTGACCAAGAAGTAGAAGATCCATTCTCTTTCATTGTTCGTAGTGATTACTTTGTCGATAACCTCTCAAGAGTCATATTTGGATCTTTTGTGAGCACTTCCCTCTCAAGATTATGTGTAAGTGGGATGCTGAACCAAATGATATGTCTATAGAGGTTGATATGATTAGGATCGACCAGTATGTCTCTAAGAACAAACTCGTTCAAGGCTAAGAAGATAACTTCCCTAAAGGATTAAAAACCTTCATAGGATGCCACAATACCTGGTTTTGTCAGATGACTTAGTTTTTATTTTCTAACAAGGAAGGGTTGTCACATTAAACCTGCTTGATTAATGGCAGACACCTTAAGAAAGAGGTAAGGTAACCATGTTCTTTAGTCTAACCAACAATTTCACTTTGTCCAACACTGTAATTTAGCTTAGTTGGGAAGCCTAGGATTCCCCTGACCTCCCAAGACACTACATCTAGGTATCATCTTCTTTCACCGAAATGTGTACTAAGGAAGATCTGAAAGAAACTAAGAGCTTAATCAAACAAACCAGAGAAGCACACAATAAATGAACAAATTCACTCAAGAGTCACATAAATCAACAGCTTTTATTAAAAGAAAAAGTTTTATATAAGTGTGAGGCTCTAAACAATCAAATTAGGGCATACCTCAAAATTTTCACTAGAAGAGGTTGTTTTGATGCCTAAATATCCTCAAATTGATCATCTCAACCTCAAGATGCGTAGACATGAGAAAAAAGTGGATTTCAAGTTTCGGAAATAGTACACCTTGTAATGCATTTTTGGACAGTCAAAATTTTTAAGATTTTCAAGTTTTCATAGATCTGCTCGATCTACACTATTTTTGAAGCATTCAATTTTATAATTAAAGATGAAAATATATTTGAGGCTATCACAAAGATTTCCAATATTGAAACTGTATTTATTGATACTATTTGAAGATGTGCTTTACTTTGATTGTTTAGAGCATCGGCTTTATACAAATCGCATCCTTTATTAGTGCTCTCTCTCTTTCTCTCTCTCAGAGAAGCTTAATCTTTGCAAAGCTTGTAGATCATTGTGAAGCTCTTTATATTTGGGAATTTCTAGACAAGTTAACAAATAAGTACTCAGGAACTTCCAAATATCAACAATTCCAACATCCAGGAAACTAGGACTTCCAGGTTCCAGGGAACCCATAAAATTCAGCTACTTAACATCTCATTGGAAGTTTTTTATTTAATGCAATTATTTTGGGTAGTTTCTTCTAAAATTTGGCACATAAGCACCCCCTCCATGGTAATACTCGGTGAATTAACTTAAAGCTTTCTAAATTAAATTTATTGGTTGATGGCTTGTCTGCTAGGATTTAAGCCTTTCAAGGTTGTAGGATGACAAATAATTTAGACTAATCACCTCGAAAATTTGACATTTCCATTCCTAGAAACCTTTTTTTTTATTTTATAGGATTAGTCTTTACTCATAGGACGAGTTTTTCAACCATTAAACCTAACTTGCAAAGCCAAAGGAGTGACTAGAATCTTAAGCATGATGCTTGTAGACATACTTTTGACATTTGCTTAGGGGTGGCAACGGGTCGGGTTAGGTCTGGGTCCGGCCAGAGCAGACCCAAAAATTAAAACATCTATATATTTACCTATATTTAAATATACTTCATATATTGAGATCCAAATAATATTATGGGACCTGGACCCAGACTTGACCAGACCCAACCGGATCCAAATGTTTGGGTCCAAGATTTGGACCCAGGCCCGACTTGCTGGGATCCAATTTTTGGACCCATACCCAAACCCGGATTGGGTCTACTGCTTGGGTCCCAAGTGAAAGAAAGGCCTATGTGATCTTTTACATGGGAATACATTTTTGCTTTTTCTTTTTTATTTTTTGTTTTTTGTTTTTTTTTTTTTTTTTTAAACCCTTTCTTTTGCAAAAAGATCACCTACAGGTAGTCTTTATTATAATAAGATAAATTTCAAAATAAAATCAACATAACAATAAAACCATGATCTTAACAATTTGATGCCATTGAAACAACTGTGCACTATGCTTGAGAATAAATGATAAGAATGCAAGGAACAAAAAAGAAGAATACCGGAGATTACATCAACCGGGCTTATTACACCCCACAACGAGTCACTACCATCTGATGGCGTAGGATCAACGGTCTAGCTTCAATCTCGAACTGGGAAAGTAAATTTCTGCCAAGCCACACCAATAGAATATGAACCCCTTTGATCACACACTCAAATCCTAAGTGAATTCTCTTAGCAACCTAGTTTGAGAGAGATAGAGTATCTTTTTGCTAAACCTTAAAACCCTTACCCGTAAATCTATATTTGATAGATAGGAGAGAAGAACTCCATAACCTAAACCCTTAGGTTCTTTTACAATGTGAGAGAGAGAGATCAAACATGAGAGAATGATAAGTGCCCCTTTTTGGGATATGAGATAGAAAGATGGGAATTAGGTACCAGTGACAAGGCTTTTTGGGATATGAGAGAGAAAGATGGAAATTAAGTACAAAAGATAAGGTGTAGAGATTTTGGTTAGAGACAATCATTTTTTATAGGCTTTGAATAAGATTATGGTTTTTTAGGGTTTTCTTTAGCTTGTCTCTTCTTGTGAGAATGAACATAGAACGTCAATCAAAGGTGACTTGTAGGGTGAGAGATCTGAGCCATCCATTCCATAGATGGGGCATCAACATAATGGAAGGTGCATAAACTATTATCCCTCTTTTCTAAACCATTTTTCCATCAATATATTTAAATAAAATAAATATCATGCATTCTATAAATTTACACGATCCATGTCACATATTCCATAAGGATATGTCAAATAATATCAAGTAAATAATACTACCAAATATAAATAAGATAAAGATCCATATCAATTCAAATTGACCATATCTCTTTAAAACAAACTTGCTGCAAAATAGATAAAGCCATGGTCAATATATCCCTTCCAAGATTTGACCACATGCCACAAATCAAACTAACATTATCTTGAAAGCAAACAAGAGAATCCAAAGAGGGTGGGGCGTGCCACCCATTTGTGGCACATGTGGACCCCCACCCACATGCCTCATAATGGGCCCATGTGCACTATAGGCCCCCACGGAATATTATAAAAAAATTATTATTTTTAAAATTGAATAAAAAAATTTAAAATATATATTTGAATTTTTGTAACTTTGTAAGAACAATAACTGTATTTTTATAAGTGTATTTTTATAAGTCCAAAAATCACAAATAAAATATTGAGAGATTCATAAAAAATCAAATAATAAAACTAAAATCATTTCAATAATAAAATGAACACAATTAAATTAATATGATGGGAAAATAATCCATATGGTTTTAGAAATCCAATCTGTAATAACGGGGTACTCCACCTTCAATTGTGGACTACAAACCACACTAGCTTTGTTGAACCGACCCAATGTTTCCCATGACCCACAGTTCAAGCAGGAGCTCATTAGCGGGTCACCAAAGTCCAGCCGATGAACCCAGGGATCGCAATTCCAGTCTGTGGATTTCAGGTCTTCCCCTAGAGACGAGTCAAGGTCACCTAAATCTAATACGACCGAGCTCTATGGCGCATAGGGGTATTGCTCGTACATGCATATGCTTCACCCAAAGGTGGATATCTGGCTTTCCAGAATGATCTATCAATATGCATACCGTGTGATGGAACATGGATGAGGTTTTGGCCGCCGTCTCAGTAGGCCACCACACACACAAGGGTCACACAGTCCCTCGGCTCACTCATTCAGGTATGTTCTCTGACCTTCTCAAGGGCTAACCTATAAACCCGCATTGGTTTGTTCTTCATGCTCAGGTAACATGGGTTTTTCCCAACCGACTGCCCTAGATCGTTATGCACATATCGATATCAGCAAACTATCGTTTGCTTAGTATAGTCCACGAGGGACCACACTCCTACTGAGTTCACGTTCTACTATATCATTTCATTTTACAAGCACTCATAAAGTACTTAAAGGCTACATAAACCGAACACCAAGTCGGGTCCGGATCCATTGCCACCTCTACATTTGTTTATAAGCTTTAACTTTGCCATACTTTTGTAGCTCATATTTCCATTGTTACATTAACCAACTACTTGGGCATGTATAATTGAGGAAGATTATGCAACTAAGTTGTCTTTTGTGCAAGACGATCATAGTCACTCTTAACAGTTAGATGTGAAACTAAAAGATTAAGCTAAATTATTCATTGTGCTAAGGTTCAAAATTTCCTTTTTGAAAAGTTGAGAAACCTACTAGCCATCTAATTTCAGTTCTAATGGGTAGGAGAGCAAACTATGTTTTAAGTCTCTAGGGTTGTTGGGGTTTCATTTTTTATGAGCGACCAATTGTGGTTGGGTGGTCCCTTTGGATGCCCACTTCAGAATCCCAATTATGTGATGGTGCACTCGGAAATACAGTGTTTCATTTCAACCAAGATTCCTTATTTGTTGAAATACTAAACTCACATTCATCGATCAAAATGTAAGTTGCAGTGAAACTTATACTATAATACTTCAATTCTAGTGGTTCTCGACCAATAAAAAAATTGATTGATGAGGCTTAGTGCATTTTAACTTTGAAAAAATTTATATAAGATTGCAACTTTAAAATGTAAAATTAAGGTGCACCTCAAAAATCCATCATAAGATATTGTTTTGATGTTAGAAAACCCTATAATTGATCATCTCGACATCAAGTTATATGGAAATGAAAAAGAAAAAAGATTTCGAGTACTAAAAATAATGTATCTTGCAACACATTATATGGACCATCCATTTCAAGATTTTCAAGCATTTATAGATCTACTTGATTTGAACTATTTTTAGAGTTTAAAATTTTTACAATTAGCGATGAAGAAAATAGATTCTCCAACCATTCTAAGAAATTTTGACACCAAAATTTCATTTATAATAAAATATGGAGGTGCACCTTAATTTGATTGTTTAAGGTTGCAACCCCATAAAAACCACACCATTATAGCAAATCTCGCATATATTTTACGGTTTCTTATATTTGAAATCAAGAGATTAGTTTCACTTTGTTCTTAAAAAAATTTCAATCACTTGACAAACTTAAAGAGCATTCTATCAGAGCGCAATTTACTTCTTGCTGCAAATAGGACGATTTTCTCAATCCAAAACTTTGGGTTAGATTTTAGAATCACCATATGAGTATTTTTAGGAAAATAAATAAAGTTATAATTAATTTGATTTAGTAAAGACTTATGCCTGATTATCCTAAAATTGGATGGTCTTTATCAATTAAGGATGACTTTCTCGATCTAAAATTTTGGGATCAACTTTAAAATCACATGATGAATATTTTTTTTTAAAAAAAAACCAAGGTTGTATTTGATTTCCTAAGCACTTAGGTCTAACTATCGCAAACATACATATATCATATATACATATTCAATATTAAAGAGGTTACTCCCTAAGCAATGGACCCAACTAGACCTGGGACCCGACAGGTATACCCAACCTCGGGTTCGGGTATGGGTCCAAATTTTGGACCCGAATACTATTCGGGTATGGGTCCTGCTGGACCCGACTTGTACTTGTAGTTATAAAATATATAATGGCAATCATGCATCTTTAAGTCCCCCGCTAGATGCTCATATTGTCACAATAGTGGCAACATTTACAGAAAAAAAAAACTCATAGTCATAGGGTATATGATGGTAAAAAAAAAAAAAAACTCATAGTCATAGGGTGACAATGGATCCGACCTGGCTCAAGACCTGTGGTCAGACCCAAGACCTGACAACTTCGGGTACAGGTCCAAATTTTGAACCCGAATACTATTTGGGTCCGGGTCTAGGTCTAGCTCCAGCCAGACCCGACCCATTGCTACCCCTATCCCTAAACATACACTTGGATAGGGCTTTACAAGAGGGGGTCAATATAAAATATTATCCCATGGAGGCATACAATATTTTGACTAAACTTAGTTACATTCTTATGAAAAGCTTCATAATCTAAAGCTACATTCCATTGAGTGAAGTTTGATTGGGAGGTAAATAGAGTGCAATATTTTGTGATCTCACCTAAGGTGGATCTTTCTCTTTCCCAAGGTACCTATTGTCATTTAAGTTTTGCTTAATTTTCAAAGAGCTTTACTCTATGGATATGATTAAGCAACACCAGGAGAAAACCAAGATTCACATTTACAACTAGGGTCTAGACCTTGCCTCGGCCTATTTAACATTCAATGTGTACAAAGGATTTTAGATAGAACTAATACTCGATTATAGTACTTCATTTTACCAAGTGTTTAAAAACTCAAAATTCCATATTTCTCTTTTCGAAAATAATCATATAGTTCTCGAGTTGTTCCCAAGAAAATTCTCCCAAGTAGCTCCTTCACCAAAGAGAAAAAATGTACAGAATGCTCTTGCATAAGGATATGCTATTCGTGCTCCTATGGAAATATTACGTCGTCGGGAACTTCCATAATTCAAGCCTATACCATAAGAAATACTGAGAATGTTAATCATTGGTTAAACTTCACATAACTCTTGCTCTAAACAGGAAGGGGAAAGCCAACTTTCCCTAGTTATGTGGAGAGGAAACAATTGGGAAGGATAATGTATCAGGCAAGAAGAATCAAACTTAGTTCATTGACAACAATTTAAATTTGAACAAATTAAATGTTTAAATACCATGTAATCATAACTAATGCTAATTCTTGCTTATACATGACAACAACCAGGCTAAATTGAGAGATTTTTACCTTCCAAATTTCCATTGATGTACAGATTTGAGAAAGAGAATCATTACCTCAAATCTCAATTTTGTTTGGATCCTAGTTTAGCACTTACAAATCAAGATAAGGGGCAGTTTTTTTTATACTCAGATATTAACCTAAATAACTCCATCCTCCGAAGCCAATAGCTTCAAGGCAATGTTAAGCTACTCCTATATGATCCTTAGGCAAGGCACTATGGCTTAGTACTAATTTCCATATCCTAACCATCTCTATGTAAAAATCACCTCAATTAAATACCAAATACATCCAAATGCAGACTAGAAAACTCTCATATCCTAATTAGCGAAATTCACTTAGGTAAAACTGCAAAAGGCTCGACACTTGAACATAGACAAACTTATGTAAAGATGCAAAAGGCTTGAGATTTGAAGTCTTCATACACAAACATCTTTGATGTTCTCTGTTTTCACTTACTGTTTCAGGTTGGGCCTTATCTGGCAAGTGGGCTGGCTCGAAGAATCTTGCTTACCTCTTATCTGACATGTTTATGAACCTTAAACACCCTTTCAGATCTTTCAAACCCAATGTACAACATAAACATGCATATGCGCCCCATGTTTATGAAACTTAAAGTGATTTCAGACATTTTGCAACAAATGTACATTGTAAACACGCAAGCGTGCCCCATGTTTACGAACCTTAACAGTTCAGATCTGTTATACCAAATGTACATCGTAATCGTGCACTAGCGCCGCATGTTTGTGAACCTTAAAGAGTTCTTTTCAGATCTTTTATACCAAATGTACACTGTATATGTGCATGCCTGCCCCATGTGTCCCCTTGTATCCTATTAGGTTATTTTAGTAACTCAGGGCCCTACATCAGAGCTTCAACCTATAATTGCAGGACAAATACCATGTCTGCCGAAATCCTTTCAAAGGACTTGGCATCTCTATGAATATATAAATGGTACACTTCCTATGCCCCACTGCCTTATCCACCCAGACGCACATCTGCAACTGAGTGAGCTCATTTTTTGCCCTCTTGGGCGATGGTCCTCGAATTTTGCCAAGAGTTTTACTCTAGACTACTTTCATCTTTTTCTTCATGTTTGGCTAAATATAAATAGTTTGTTGCTTTTCCCATGAATTTATTATCCAACTCCTTAAGGCTATGATTTATAATGTTACCCAGCTAGTTTTATAACTACGGCTACATGTCTCAAAGTATAGTTTTATGGGCAATATTTTGCCTTTGCATCTCTAATCCAAATATTTTGCAGCATCTTTACTACCAATTTCAAAAGCATTTGGAAGAGCAAAAATCTTAATGTACATGTGAAATCTAACCAGCGTGATAAATTTCCCCTCCTCTCACAGGAAAATCTTCTTGAAAAGCTTTGTTAACTCTTTTTTGAAGCTTTCTTTCTATTATTGACACTTTTTGTTCCATTCCTTTCAGTAATTTTAGTTGTGATACAAAGCATTTTCATGCTATCTATACCAAATTTGACAATTCCTTTCACCAGTGTTCAATTACTTGGGTGAGCCAATTGGGATTCCCCTGACTAACTCAGACTCGCCACCCTGCCGAGCCCGAGTATCCCTGAGTTAGTTGGTCCAACATGGAGATCATAACAAAAATTCAAAAAACTTATAAAAAATCCAAAAGAACAAGAAATTTATTGGTAATATGCTTTTATATTTGGGAAAGGTCTCTATACTTCCCCTACAGCATAGAACATCTATGCTTTCCCTTCCCTCCAGCCGTCCAATTTTGATCAAGTGAGTCACTCATCATTTGATCCTAGATCCGATGCCTTAGAATATTTAATTTTAAAATTTTTTTTAATACAAAAATTCGGTACTTGCCATCTTATCATTGGGGGGCACCTATAAAAAATATTATAAATAATTTTTCGATAAAATATAATGATCAAAATACCCCTTGAAACTTTAGGGGTATTTGGGTCATCTTATTTTATTGGGAATATTTTTTTATATTTTTTATATGTGCGAGTTTAATAGAGGATTGGATAACCAAAATTTGGTGTCAAAATATTGTATATAAAAAAAAGTAAAAATAAAATAGTGTAGAGATGTGACATTGAGGTTGGGGCAATCTTAGCCCTCCATTCAGAATGGACGGTTGGATAAGGGGAAGCATATAAGTTTTTTGTTGTAGCGGAAGCATAGAAAGCTTACCTTTTATATTTTCTATCATTTTGGCAAAGATTGGAAAGTGTTTTGGCCATGAATAGCAATTTTTATATTTTCTCTCTTTTTGAATTATTTCAAAAATACCTCAGTCACAAATTGATTTCTCTGATTTTTTAAAATCCATTTTTTCACTATTATTTTAATCTCATTTAGATATGTTTTATTTAATTTTACTTTAAGCGTATAATTCCTATTTTTTTGGGTTTTTTTTGTATTTTTTATTTTTTTTAACACTTTTTTGGCTTTGTCAATGCTTAGCTCGACTCAAGCCAAGTTACTCAAACTCGGGCTGAGTATCGGCTTGGGCTTGGGCCGAGTACTCCGCCGGAGTGGATCTTTCCAACACTGCCTTTCACAATATTACATTATAACGTACACTTCTTTGATGTAACCCATTTTTCTTTTTTCTTTTTTAATTTGGGGCTAAGTGATACAATCCATGTTACCATATGCGATCTTGACACTAATGACACTTGTACATGTTTATTTTATGTATCTCTCTCTCTAACCCACTCTCTAAATCTCCTACCTCTCTCTCTTCTATAGTCACCAAATGCCTGTGACATCAACCTCAACTGTCTTTCTTAAATTTCATATCTCTCTCTAACAATCACTCTATCTCGGTTTCATCTTTCTCTCTCTTACAGCCATTGGATGCGTAGTGGCATGGTTAAGGCAATGCATTTGTTGATGTGCACATATATGTTTGGGCCCATTGACATTTATGCTCGATGGGGACTGGAGCCACCCCCTCCCAATGAGACAGAGACAGATGAACTCTAAGGTTTTTTTTTTTTTTTTTTATTTATTTATTGAGAGAGAGAGAGAGGGGGCATTGTAAGGTTTTTTATTGCTTTGTTTTGTAATAAACAAAAAGAAGTTCCAAATTTTTTCACTAGGGATCCCCCACCGACTTGTTTGAAAGCATTTATGAAATACTATTCGGGGCTTAACCCTCTCTATCACAAATAGTAAATTGCAACTGCTTTGAAATAAGTGGGAATGGGAATGCCTCATTTTGCGTGGACCTAATTCCTTGCCCTTGAAAAATAGTTGTGGCCCAAGGACAGAGCTAGGGCTACTAGCATGGCCCTTTTTTTTTTTTCTTTTTTTTTCTTTTTTTCTTTTTTTTTTTCTTATAGGTACCGGGGTCAAGGCTTGCCTGGCGTTTGCCACCCTTATTTTTAAATTTTGGGCTCTAGAATCATATGATTATGTTGTAAAAAGGTAAAGCTTGTTAAATTTTCCAATACTTACATCTCACCATCTAAAACTTTTAGGACCTTATTTCTCTAGGCACAAACAAAGTGCAATTTGAAAAAAAAAAATTTAAATTGATTCAAGGCTAAAGAGGGTGTAAGGCAATTTTAGGCCCTAAAAAATAGTCATAAATTGGCTTTGACCAATGGAGTGGATGGACAGCATGCCCAACAGAAGCATAAAAGCTTTTGACTATTTTCCATGCATGTGGGACCACAGGGAGGGTACATCTTTTCACCCCAAGCACCTGTGTCATTACACAAGTGGAGAGAGAGAGAGAGATGATTGCCTTTCAAACCAAATGTTTGGGTGGGGGGAACATTGTCATTCGTTTTGATAAGTTGGACGTTGTATGGAAATAGCAGTTTACATTTAAAGACAGAGAAATGATGAAGGCAATGGGGGGTATGTCTATTATCTTTTGACACTGCAAAAGCATGAAATAACAATACTGGAATTAGGGGAGCAGAAATAGAAAAAAAAGAAAGAGAAACCTAACTAAATAATCGGTAACATTATTTGTCTAAACATAAAAAAAAAGAAACTCTATGACTAAGTAAAACACAAATACCAAGGATCTACAGGTAGAAGATATGAAAGACCAAGGGATTATTTACTCTTATTTACACCATTTGATAATATTTAGATAGTCTCATTCGATGAGAATAATGCCTTGAATATCTATGCTAATAGTGATTTGCAGACCCTGAAGAAGAGAAATCATCTCAACCTGGTTGGCCATGGTAGAACCACATAGCCCAACATAAGAGAAGATAGTGCTACCTCATGATCTCTAAGAAGACCACCTACTCCAGTTTGGCCAACATTTCCCAAAAAAGTTCTATAAAAATTAATTTATAAGCACCTTCAAGATGAGGGGTCCAAGTGAAAGACGGGTGGTAATTTGGAACATATTTGTTCTTGAAATTCTTCTTCCATCAACAGTAATAGAGAACCAGTCCCATAAGGCCTGTAAAATTTTATCTTAGTCTGTAAAATTTTTATCTTTAATGTCAGCAAGATCCAAAGACCTCCATGCGTATATTCTACTCTAGCCACATCTGTCATAAATAGAATTTATGAATATATTCGAAATAATAGTTCCTATTTTAGGTAAAGATGCTGAGATGATAAATAGAACTTCTGAAGATATTCGAAATAATAGTTCCCATTTTCGGTAAAGATGGGAAGCTGAGATGATTAATAATTTAAATGAGATCTATTAGAATGATAAGAGTGATACCCAAAAGACTGAAAGCCCACTTCCAAATATCATATGCAAATGAGCAATGTAATAAAAGATGGCAACAATTATCTTCATCGTTCTTGAACATGACACCCATATCCACATGACAGACAGATTTTAATAGAAAATAACCTGTCACTTTCACTTTCCCATATAACCTCATATTTACCTGTAGGCGAGATATAAACATCCTGAATGATAGATAATAGATTTTGAAATTGTGAAATGACTTTGCATTATGTTATAGCTATATTCAACATTTTATATGGAGGCCCCCGAAAGTGAGCTAGAAAATAAATCTAAAATTTTTGCTGTCGGAGAGTTTACTCTCTTAAAAAGATCTAGAAAGAGAAGGTATAGGGGCTAATCCTCGTGCCACTTATTAAACTAGAATAAAATCTCATTATCATTACCAATGAACCAGCAAGAATTACCGAGCACCACATTTTTGTAACTATAAATTCAAATGAGTGAAATGTTCAAACCGTACTTTGCCGCTAGACATTTTTCCATAGTTGACTAGGGTCTTGAATGATTATCCACCACCACTTGTCCATAGCTAACTAGAGCCTTGAATGATTCTCCACCACCACTTAGAGAGAAGAGCCCAATCCGTATATTTAAGCTTGCAAATTCCCAAAGCACCCATTTTCATTGGAGTGCAAATTATATCCCATATTACCAAATGAAATTTTTTATGGTCATTATCGAAAGAAGCCCATATGAAGTTACACATAAACCTTCCAACATCGCTTGCATTTGTTGAATGGACATGAGATAAAGTGGTAGATTTGCATAGGTGGATCTAACAAAGGTAATACGGCTTCTTAAAGAAGGTTCAGCTTTACTAGATACCGTTGGATTAGAGGGTCCCACACAGACTTAAAAAGCCTCGAATTTGAGACATAAACCCCCAAATGGGAGGCATGCATATCGATCAAGGTGTTTGGGAATGGGGAGCATGGTGTGTAATGACTTATGAGCATCGAAGGAAAAATCCGGCGATTTAATCGACAACTGCCTTGTTAGATTGAAATCGGTCACTGGTCGGTTTTGGTTTCAGCTGGTTTTGATGACTGGCCAGGTATTTTTAAAAACAATTTAAAAAAATTATATAAAATCCCAAAAAATAAGGAATTTTATTTATGATGCATTTTTTAATGTTTTCATCAATATGGCAAATATTGGAAATTGTTTTGGCCATCAATATTTATTTTTACATTTTTCCATCTTTTTTGAAAAATTTAAAAAATACCCTTTATATTTTTTCATCTTTTTTAGAAAATTTAAAAAATACCGATGAACACAAATCTGATTCTTTAAAATCCCTTTTTTCATCAAAACTTTATTTGGATAGGCTTTGTTTATTTTTTAAATATGATTTCTATATTTTATTAGATTTTTCTTATATTTTTTAACACTTTTGTTTTTTTTGTACTGTAAGAGATTCACCCACTTATAAAAGTTGAACCGAAGGGTTTACCGATTAGACCGGGTGAGCTGCTTTTAGCCCATATCGGTTAACCAATCCGTTTTAATTTTTTCTACGCTGCTTTCGAGAGAGAATTTCACGAAAATTTAGAGAGAGAAACATTAAAGAAAAATTTAGCCGGACAACAAATGAATGGAAAAAGGAGGCATCGAGAAATCGAGAGAGAGCAAGAGAGGACATCTTGATAAATAGAGAGAGAGAGAGAGGTGCGAAGCAGCCCATTGAGTGAAATGCTGAGGAGTGTACAAAAATGATTGCATTTAAAGAGACCGATCCACCATCCATCCTCATGTTTGGGAACCGGGAACATCGTAATTGATGAGTTAGGGAGAAAATGTAGAGAGAGAGAGAGAATTTGGAAAGAACGCGTGGCTGATCGATCGTACAGGTGTTTGGTGATTAAAGAAGAGAGACTCCAAAAGTAAAATTCGGAGAGGAGATCGAGGTCGATGGTGCAAATGTACGGTGATTAAAGGAGAGGGAAAAATTTAGAGAGAGAGGGACAGGTGATAAGAACAGAATCAAGGAGAGTGAGAGAGGGGAAAACCAATAGGGGTCGCAATAGCCTTGGCCCCTATGCCTATGGGGGCTAGCCCTGTCACTGTTAAGGTCGGATCGTACTTCAATATCAACACATTATCACAGTTTTTTTTTGAGAAAATTATGTGAACATCTGCCATACTTTTTGTTATTACGAAAATATCTAAAGTCCTTTTCTTATTATAGAGATGTTTGATTTTTAACTTCATAACAGTTTGTTTTTTTAAAAAAAACAAAAATTGTAACCGTTTATTTTCAATTTTTTAAAAACCAAAATTTTTTAAACTTTAGTTTTTGAAATATTTTAAATTTCGATTGTCATGCATGCTTTTATTCTTTCACATCAAGAGTTTAATAAAAAAATGAATATTTTTTATTTTATTAAAATGTTAAAAAAAAAACTTCATTATGAAATGAGCGTGGTTTTTCAGTTATCATGCATGCTTATGCACTTTCACATCAAGGATTCAAGTTCCTCTATACGCAATCTAATTGTTTTAATAAAAAAATGGATGTTTTTATTTTATTAATAAGCCAAAAAAAAAAAACCCCACTATAGAATGAGTAGGTCTTGAAGAAAATCATACTCTTTTACTAATATACTATTTAAGTAATAGTGATAAAAATGGGTATTTTATTACATATACTTTATTTATTATTATTATTAACATGTCATATTGCAAGCAATAAAATTCGGTTTTTGAAAAATCGAAATGTTTTAAATTAAAAATTTCGGTTTTTAAAAAATTGAAAATTAAAAAAAAAGTCGATTTTTCAAAAACAAAAAATTGATTGTTTTATCTTTTTTTAAAAAAGTGTTACGAAGTTGAAAAATCATACATCTGGTTAATAACAAATTTTTTTAGGTATTTTTGTAATATCGGGAAATATAACGAATATTTACATAATTGTCTCTAATTTTTTTCCAATTACTTGGGGTTGGATACACGAATTTTGGTCCGTTATTATGTTTTATTCAATGTCATATTTTTAGTGAGGCCATCATGTTTTTTCGAACTACGTTCAACGACGTCTTTCTTGACCTACTCTGTGCCTTTTTCAATCTTTCCACTTGAACTAACTTGCACCTCTTAACTTGGTCGGTGCCACACATGGCTAGCCTACCTAAATCTACTATCTTTCATCTTATCGTTTATTGATGTCACACCTAAATTCTCTCGAATGGATTCAATTCAAATTCTATCTCTCATTGTCATGCCATTTATCTATCTTAACATCCTCATATCTACTACGTTCATTTTAAAGGTATATAGTTTTTATCTGCCCAACATTCTATCTAATAAAAGTAAAGTTGGTCGCATGTTGTCATATACAACTTGTTGTTCAGCTTCAATGATATGTGGTAGTCACATAAGGTTTCAATTGTACATCTCCATTTTGTCTATCGAGCTTCAATTCTATACACGACATCTTCTTCAATCTCTTTACGTTCTTAGATTATCCATCCAAGATATTGAAAATACAAAAAAACCGGTGCTTTTTTTGTGCTAAATTGGGCTCTAGCCAGGCCCTCAATTACCGTTGTAGCTCATGCCCTATATTTTATTTTTATTTTGCAGCGGCCCGGCCCATTGCCTGCCCTAAAATTAAGACGTTAGGGATAAGAGGCACATTAATGAGGGGTAGATAAAATTAGAGAGAAGGGCGGGAGAGTGGCAAATTTAGAAAACTTAAGGCGAAGAAAATGTGCGCCATTAATTTGCCGTAATAATAAGGGGGAGTGTAGAGAGAGAAACGTAAGGGCTCCGACCCCCGACCAACAGACATATCACGAATCTTGTGAGAGAAAATACAGGTCGTAGGTTTTCCCCCTAGAGGCCTCGCCTCTTCACGTGACGCTCTCTCTCTCTCTCTAGAATCACTCTTTCTCTCTCTACAACCGCTCTCTATCCTTCATTGTTTCTCTCTCTTACGGCCTGCAAGCCTTCCCTTTACTGAGCTTCTCTCTGACTGAGACTGTAGAGAGAGAGAGCGGGTCTCTCCGAGGTAAGAGTAACAAAATGCAGCAACATCTCATGCAGATGCAGCCTATGATGGCCGCATACAACAACATCACTACCGATCACATTCAGAAGGTACTCTTACTAAGCCCTGTTACTCCTCTCTCTCTCTCTCTCTATGTTTCAGTGTTGTGTTTTTGTGCCCTTTTTTTTTGAGTTTTTGTACTTTGAACTTTTTTAGCCGCTGTTTCTCTGGTCTCTCTCTCTAAGTTTCAGAGTTGTGGTTTTTGCCCTTTGGTTTGAACTTTCAGGTTTTCTTTGTATTTTTCTGGGATAATGTTTTGTATGTGTAGTGTGATTCTTGTATGCCCTAGTTTTCTGGTTACTTGGGTTTTGATGGATTGTTGAATTGATCTGTTGGTCTTTTTCTCTGTTGTCTGTTGAAATGTTTCTGGTTTCTTCTAGACAGAGACGTCATTCTTTGGGTTTTTCTTGTGATTTAAGCTTGTGAAATTCGTTTTTGCAAGTACTCAGAGGAAATAGAGACCTCTTGAATGTTCCAGGGAAGACAATGGTGTTTTCTAAGTAAAAGAAGGAAAAATAAATCGAAAGTGGAAAATTGAAGAAAATCTTTTCTGTACTGGAGAATTGCCTCTTTAGCCTAAGGACTGATAGTCTCAGAGGTTGGTTTTTCCTTTCTTTGTTGTTTTGGGTAGGTCAGGTTATGGAGGCCTTAACTAGGAATCTTTGGCATAAACTAAGTGAATTTAATTGTTAGAAATGTAGGATAATGACTTGTTGACTTCCATTTTCATAATAAAGGGTTTCTGGTTTTCAGTACATGCAGGGCCCCAACTATGTAGTGCTATAACTACTTAGCGAATCATTTTTTTTTGGTGATTGTTTATCTTAGAGTTGCTTGCTTGTGTTTTTGGTTAAAGATTGCGGTGCTCTATGAGCTTATGGTTTTTTGGAATGTGCATATGGTTGATGTATCCGGGGTTTTGTTCTTCTCTCCTTGTCCCGTATGATCTGGAGATCGCTTAAAGCACAGGTCAAGGAGATTTTCATCTGTATGGAAGTGCCGTTGACCTTTGCTTATGTGAGTGCAAGGATTAAACTGAGTCATGTGTCCTTGTCTTTTCTTTTGTTTGAAGCATTCATGACTGCTGATTTAGTTCACTAACTCTGTTCTGATTTTTGAATATGTGATTCTTTTGCCCATGTTGGGTATGTTAATACGACATTCGGGCTATTTGAGGAATAATGTATTGATGATTTTGGGGTTTTCCTTGAAAAAAAAGTTTCATCAATTATGCTTTCCCTTGTCCTTGGCATTTTGGATCCTGTGGATGTCTAGACTTAAGACGGCTTTCAATGGGATCTCAATTTCCTGCTTTCCTTTTATAAGCACTAAATTGAAAGGATTCCACTCATTAAAATGGCTTGTTGAGGGTCAGTCACTTGCATTACACTTTTTTATCTAGACAAGTTATTTCATGATATCACTTATATTTCAGACTTTTTATAGGTAGTGGGTTTGATTGTTTCCATGAGTAGTCAATGATTTTTGTCTTTGTCTAGGCTGTGTCCCATTCCAGTTTGTGTTTCATGTCCTTTCACTTCTAGGATAAAAAATGGATCCGCTTTGAATAAATTGATTTTTTTTACTTTTCACAATATTGCTAGATGGAGCTTGCAGTTTTTAAGGGAAAAAAAAAAAGGTTTCTTGGTGAAGGCTTATAAGTTGTGAACTGGCTTATAAGTTGTGAACTTTCTTTTGCTCTTACATGTTCAAAGCTTCAAAGTGGTAGTTTTGTTCAGAATGCCAAAAAATCATCCTATTCAAATAACTGAATTTAGATACATCTGAATTGTGTTTAAACTCCCATGCCATTATCATCTATATTTTTTTATCTCCTTAGGAACCTATCCACTGTTAATTGATAAATAATATTTTCAGAGGAAGTTCCCTAATTTGAGAGCTATTTTCTTTTTCCACTGGATTTTCTCAGATTATAACTTTTTTTTCTTTTTTGGTCCATGACTGCATGGGCTTGCAAGGATCATGTTACTCCTTATTGTGGCTGTTTTATATAAAACTGTATCTCTAGTTTACTTTCAGTTCTTGGAATAATGATTACCAGATTTGTCCAAAACTTATGTGCTGTATGGCGATAGAACATTCTATCTTTTTTATTTGCTGAGACTGAAAAAAGATATTTGGAAGTCTTCTATTCATGAGGTTTCACTATTGGTTTCCTCTTAAAGTTATGTCTCCCTCAGGATATATTTATCAGTGCATTCATTGTGTTTAATCAGCAAATTCAACATCTTTGTTGAATCATATAATTACATGCAAGGATATTGTTGTTTTGGTTTTGTTTTGTGCGTGTGCATGTGCGTGTGCGTGTACGTGTGCGTGTGCATGTGCATGAATGTGTGTGTGTGTGTGTGCGCATGTTTGTTTGTTTGTTTGTTTGAATCCTCTATTGGTTGTTGTCTTATGATCTCCATTTGGTTTCTAGGATATAATGAGGCTTGGATCGATGTCCATGAATCACTCTATTCCCCTCCTGTGTCATTTAGGTTGACAGACTATTCTCTTTTCCTTATCTATTGAAGACTAAGGGGTATCAAAATATGCTCATTTATGTTAAAAAAATTGTTTGAGTGATGAAAATGTTCCAATAGGAACAACCACATATATTTGTATGCATGAGAGAACAACTAAACTACCTTGAGAAGAACTACATGTAAAAATAAACAAAATAATGAAAAAGGAGCTAAGATTCTTTAAAGCATATATGATACTCTGTTGTCCCACTCTAATTCAATATCACTGTCCAATAATTAAATAAGATTGAGGGATAACACTAAAAACAATGTCGTCTTAGGAATTTGGCCTACAAAAAATATGATTCCAAGTTATTTTGGCAATGAGGTTACTCATAATTTGTGATGATTTGCATTTGCATCAACTTTTCTCTGTCTATTCCTCACATGTTGGGTGGAATCATTTGTCAGATTATTCATGCATATGCTTATGAGGTTAGACATGATCTGCCTACCTGCTCCATTTGCCTTGCTCCATCCTCCCTTTATTATGTTCTTGGGGTGGTAGTTTTAAATCTGCACTTGTAGGGGTAGTTTTGCAGTTTTGTGGTGACTAGAGTCATATAAGGGACATGTTTGCATCTAGAGTTTATGAATTGTGAAACTCTACCCAGATCTAAGACATGTGCTGCAAATTTTGGATGTGCGATGCAAGCTATGACTCTTGGATACTTGTTCGGCGTAGTATGACCCCGATACTGATCAAATATTCTCTTTCTCTCCCTCTCTTTTTTTTTGTGTACATGCTTGGATACTTTTTCGAAATATTTTTACTAGGTTTAACCTCTGCGGCTCCCAATGAATGAAAATTTGGCTGCCTTGCCGCCTTGGCGGCCATTTTTCCAAACCTCCTAGGCGTGGACTAGGCGGTATGTTCTAGGCGGGCCCATCTAGGTGCCCGCCTAGGCAGCGTAAAAGGCGGGCACCTAGGTGCCACCTTGACCCTTGGCGAAAAATGGCACTCGGCCATTGGATAAAAACATTATTTTATCCCTAAATAGGGGGAAAAGAGTTTTGGGGCTCATTCTTGCCACCAAAAACATGTTTAGTGAAGTTTAGAGTGAGAAACATTGAAAAAAAAATAAGATTTAAAGATTTATAGAGAGATCGACATTGAAATTTTTTTCAACCTCCTCGAATGGTCATGAAATTAAAGTATATTCATCCCCAATCTTTTTGATGCTTGGTTGTAAAATAGGAGATTTGGGTACAAAAATATTTTGGTTTGGCCCGATATCGATTCCACTTCAAGAAAGTTGGTATATTTCAATAGTTTTTATTAGGTTATATATATATATATATATATATATATATATTTATAATATCTCATAATGTTATCCTTTGTTATCTGTATTTTTTTGTGAACAATAGTATGTATAAAACTTACTTATTAAATAAAAAATAGTCAATTCTATAAACAATAAAGTGGGGGGAGGTGTGGGGGGTTCATCAAACCGCAAGGATCTGCCCCTTCCCCAATGCAGGTCGCCTTTGTGTCTGAGCGCCAGCCTAGGCAGCCGCCTTAACACCTAGGCAGCCCCCTTAACGCCTAGGCAGCCAAGACCCTTGACCGCCCGCCTATGCGGCCCAGACCCCTGACTGCTTAAGCAGCTGCATCCGTGTTTTTGAACCTTGGCGGCTCCAATACCTCACATAAGGCTCAAACCTGGCCAGTTCCTGCCCTGGTAGGCCAATACTCTTCTACTCTCATGATACTTCATCATTATCCGAGCCTTATCCCAATGGTTTGGGGTCGGCTACACAAATCATATTCCGCTATTTTCCTTTATCAATGATCATACCCTCAGTTAGACTACAAATCACCATATCTTTTCTCATTACTTCCATCCATGTCCTTTTGAGCTTCCTTTTGCCTTTTTAGAGCCTTATAAATGTAACATGATATAAACTATAAAAAATGTTATTGTGAATAAAATATAAATTACGTTATAATAGGGCATATATTTTATCAACATGTTTATACATTACATACACATACACATATATAGGAAACCATGTGTCGTGGCAGTTCTATGACTCCAAATTTGCACAAGCACTTTCTTTATCCAAACAATCAAACACGAAAAGAAACATTGAATTTGCACCTCAGATAAGGTCAAAATAAATTCCTCTCTGACAATGAATCCAAACCGTTCATTTAGTGGATATCAACAATTGAGGCTATTTTCCTACTTAGGCAACTGATTGAGAAGTTTAGGGCAAAGGAAAAAGATTTCCACATGGTCTTTATTGATCTAGAGAAAGCTTATGATACAGTACCTCGAGAATTTGATTTGGAGAGTGTTGGAAAAGAAAGGAGTCTCCAGACATTACATCGACTTGGTGAGACATGTACGATGGAACGCTAGCTAGTGTACGGACAACTTGTGGACAGACGAGTGGGTTTTTAGTGACAATAAGTTCACATTAGGGGTTAGCATTGAGCCTATGCCTCTCTATTTTAGTTATGGATGACTTAACTAGGCACCTACAAGATGAGGTATCGTGGTGCATGTTGTTCGCAGATGACATAGTTTTGATGGATAAGACCCGAAACAACGTTAACACAAAATTAGAGCTTTGGAGGGATGCTCTAGAAACTAAAGGTTTTAAAATTAGTCGGACTAAGACAAAATATATGGAATGCAAGTTTAATAATAATAGGAGTAGAGATGAGAAAGTTGTCATGATTGACGACTAGGAAATACCAAAAAGAGTGCATTTGCAATATCTTGGATAAATAATCTAGGAAAAGGGCGAGCTTGAGGAAGATGTCATACATAGAATTAGAGCTAAGTGAGCGAAATGGGATGTGCAACTAGAATTTTATTTGGTCGCCGCATACCAATGAAGCTGAAGGGCACTTTCTATTAGACAACTGTAAGACCAGCTTTGCTATAGGGCGGAATGTTGAGCGGTCAAAAAACAATATACCCATAGAATGAGAGTAGTGGAGATGAGGATGTTGAGATGGATGAGTGGTAAGACAAGAAGGGATAGAATTTGAAATGAATACATTAGGGAAAATTTAGGTGTTGCACCAATAGGCGATAAGATGAGAGACAATAGACTTAGGAGGTGCGAGTTAGTTCAAGTAGAAGGCTCAAAAAGGGCAAAGGGTAGGCTCAAAAGGACATTGTTGGAAGTAATGAGAAAAGACATGGGGACTTATGGTTTTACTAAGGGTATGACCCTTAATAGAGCAAAATGGCAGACAAGGGTTCGTGTAGCCGATTCTAATTAGTTGCGAAAAGGCTTTGACTGTGATGATGATATTTTGGGATAAAAAATTCCCTGCGAGTCCTAGATTTAATTACCCCATCAAATGGACGGCCTATATTCATTTGATCAGAAATTTTTTTTGTATGTTGCGTTTTTCAAAATCTGGTTTTTTGAGTTTGTTCATCAAAATGAAAAGTGTGTATGTTTAAAAATTGGGATCCAACAAATGCTCCCAACATGATTTTTGAAGGTGCATTTTATTTTATTATTATAAAACCTTTGCATGAAATCATACCCCCTATGTGAGCTAATTATAATAGTCACTAATTAATTTTATATATAAGTAGATATAGACATGCATGTGGTGTTTGGATTTGTATGTATTTGTCATATTGGACTTGGCAAAATATAGGTAGGTGAGTCAGATTCTTCAAATCGAGTCATACACAAATTCTCGGATCCATGTTCTTGTAACGTAGGTTCTTTGCCATGTCATATAAAGACCTCTTGGTGCTTCCTAGTTTGTCAAGAACTAGCTATTTAAGTCGCCAGATTCTTGAAGGCATGTATACATTTGTGCTGGATCTTAACTTTTATGTTATTTATTTATTTCTTTAATACCATATCTTTTGAGCAAGAGCCGTTAACCTAGTATGTTTAACTGTCCCTTGGAAAGGTCCATTGGATATGGTCTTTTGAGTCAATCATGCCTTGGCTTAATGGTGAGGCACCCATTTTTCAGTGAGAAAGGTCCTGTGTCTGTAAAACTCTCTCGTAAACCCTGATGACCTAACCCCCAAGAAATATAAAAACTTGAACGTTCGTGACATGTTATATCAGTGAATAGTTTTCTGTTTGGTCATAAGTGAATAGTTTTCTGTTTGGTCATAATTCTTTTGGCATGGTGGGCTTTAGGAAATAATACATATAGGTAGAATGATGACAACCAAAGAAATCAACCAATAAATAGAACAAAAATGGTCATTTAGGATTTTTAGCTGCTCATAGGATTCTTTTGGCATCTTAACTCCAAGAGTTTTCTTTTATGTTTGTCTGGATGGGTGATCTGATGATAGAAAGTCCAATGCCAGATCTGTAATATATGCGACAATATTGCCTCAAAGTGGGATGTGAGACATGTTGCAATACATGAGTAGACAAGATGGAACAGAGCAATAGCGGTATCCTATTGTTAGTGAGGAAAAGAATCCGTGCTATCTGGTGGTAGGTATACTTTCTGATGAACCAATGTAGGGCATTTTGGTAATTGTTCTTTCACTAAATGATGCTTAAATTCTTGTTTTGAATTAACTGTAGGTTAGAAGAATGTTATTTTCTATATTTGGACAAGAAATACTCAGCTGTTGATAAACCTTTGATGCTGCATTTATTAATTTTAAGCGAAGAGATTAGCTTTTTTCCATCTCTTTTTTATTGGAACATGCTGTGTTTTATTTGGCATGGTGATGGTTAATATTGCTGAATTTATTTATTGATTTGTGTGATGTTTGAGTTCTTAAATGTTCTTACTTGTTTAGCATGCTGTCCTAGCATGTAACTACCCTGACATATGGTCTTCTGCAGAGATGGATCGAATTTATGCCCGAATCTGCCATCCACCTGAATGTTTTTTGCACTTTTTCTTCATAAGCAATTGACTTATGGGAAGCTAGACAAAATCAACAGTTTCAAATCTATACTATATTCAATTAACCTTTATAGAAGTTTTAGATATATCAAACACTAAATAGCTCTTTCCAAATACATCCATATATGCTAGCAAAAAGATATACCTGTATGTTCATGTCCTATTTTCATAATTGGGCCCTTATTAATTCTATTCTCTAAAGAATCTTTGCTGCAATCCTTTTTATGAAATGTCTCTTGTTGATAATGTTTGATGTTAGTTTGGCACTATTATTGAATGAAACCAGGTGAGTTACCAGACACAAGAAGGAAATAAAAACTGAATTTTGATTGTGAAGAATCAGTTCTTTTTAGCTCATTCTGCGTCTTTTTTGTGTAATCAAGTGGCTTACATGTCTACCTTTTACTGGTTCCCGGACTAACTTCTGCATTGTTTACAGTACTTGGATGAAAACAAGCAGTTGATTCTTGCAATTCTGGATAATCAGAATCTCGGGAAATTGAGTGAATGTGCCCAGTAAGTATGGCTTGCTATTGTTATTTTGTGTTTTGATTTTTCAAAAGTATTTGCTCTTTTGATGTTTGTCTGTATACAATGGCTGCTTTGACCTTGATCTGATAGGGAATGGCTGGTTGTTGACATGCTTTATGGATTTTCATATGTGGATCACTTATCTGTTTTGATTACGTATTGACTGGTTACCTTTCCTTATTATTTGGCGTCTATTTGTTCCCTGGTTAAAACTTGTATGATTTTGCACTAATAAACAAGTTTCATTTGTTTATTATAAATGATTGTTTTCTATAGTTAAATTGCTTATTCAAGTTCATTCATTTTTAATTGCCTTTCTTGTTTGAGATTTTTCTTCATACTTGTCAAATATTTCTGGCCTTAAATTAGAATATTCATGTTCCTCAGATTCTAGTTTCCTTATTATAATTAGCTTGTGAGGAAGCTTTACCTATTATAAAGGTTCATTTAGAACCTTTACTGATTAATACGTCTTTGATAATGTGAATGGATTGAACTAAATTCTTTCCTGGATTCTACATTTGTTTCACATGAAGAAAAAATAATTGCTTCTTCTATTGATGTTTAAAACCTTTACTCACTAAGTGAAATCATATTGATTAATGCTTCATTGATAATGTGAACATCTTTTTGCAGATTTTACTGTTTATTTAATGGAAATGGTAAATGGTTTGGTGGGGCTGTAGCCCTATCAAAATAAGTAAAGCGTCACCTCATAATTCATCAAAAATTACAATTCAAGCATTGAATATATTAGTTGTGAAAAAAAAAAGGATTTTAAGCTGTAAAATTCATGTATATTGTAACAAATTATCTAGACTGCCCATTTCACCCTAAAATCAAATGTTCATAGATCCGCAAGATTTGCACCATTTTTTGAGTTTCAAATTTTATTATTAGTGTTGGAAATTGATTTAGATCCATCATGGAGATTCCGTTGCTGAAAGTGCTCGACGAGGATATGAGGTGAGGCTTTATTTTGTTGTCATGAAGCTTAGGCCTTATAGAAATGTCATCCTTATTTTAATTAAGAAAATAATTGATTCTTTTCTTGATGTTTATAATTTGTCAGAAATATTATCTGGGTTAAGTCATGTGATCTTTCTTTATAGAAGCAAGCTTCCTACTATAGAATTTTAAATATAAATCGGGAAATTTAGAGGACACATCTCAAGTTTCATTCCTATGTAACCTTTTCAAAAAAACAATTTAGAGGACACTTGAATGGGGGATAGCTGTAGTTACAGTGGATAATGCAAAATATCAACCTGTGGGACAATGTGATAGTTTTTGCATACGGCACTGCTAGATACTAAAATTTTGGGAAACTTCATTGTACACACATTTTGGAATTGACAAATTTGATAATTAATTTTATATTCTTAGCTTACTACTTATCTTGTGGCATGAATAGATCTGTTTTTCTGAAAAATGAGATTGATCAATTTTTGCCATTCCATTATGGTTTTTTTTAGTTTTGTTTGTGTTTAAAAATTCGACAATCTCATCCAGATAGGGAATCGTCCTGACTGTTCCGGATCCTTAAATATATCAGGATCCGAACGGTCTGCCCCTGAACCCGTTGGTCGAACCGGTTCTTACGTTATCGAACCGGTTCTGACATCACGGAAACACGTTTTTTTTTTTTGAAACACGTTATACCTAAAATGTTTTTTGATTTGTGGGCCCTAAAATCAATATTTGGCCCCAACTATACGTTGAGCTTGCGTCCCTCTCAACCAAGTACAATATTAAAATGATGGGGAGCTTGCCCATTAAACAAAAGTCTTCTTCAAGTGGTCAATGTAGGATCATTCCCACTTCCTGCTTTGTGCTCGCAAATGGGGAGAGACTAATCAATTGCCCATCAAAATAATACTACAATATTATTTAAAACTACACATGCAAAGAGGATCAAGTTCTAAAATTATAGCCCTTAAACTGGCCTTAAGCCCCAATTGCGCCTTGAGATTGCTCGTTATAGCCCTTTTTTGAGTCACATTTATTATAATTTATAATTAATAATTATATTAATTACATTGATAACCAAATCTTATATTTTATTTATTAATTTATTTATATTATAAATTATATAATGTATTATTTTTTGTTATAGATGTAAATTAGATTTTTTAAATTTGATGATATTATAAGAGAAATTTCAAATTTATCCTTATTTGTATAGTAAGATGATTATAAAATATAAACCAGTAATTCCAATTTCAATGTATAATGTTATAGTTAGTTAGGTTGTGATAATTTTGGCCGAGTAAAGAGAATTAATAAATGTTTGATGTAATGCTAATTTCACTATGAGAAATTATTATTTTTTAATATTATAATATGGAAGTTTTTTCTAATATTTTTAAGGAAAATTGTTTCATGTGGGCTGGACCGCATTTCTACATATGCGGTCGAGAAAGAGTAAAGCATCCATCTTAAAGATGGATGCAAGAAGGTGTTCCATCTAAAAACAATGGAAACTAACGGTCCAAATGTTTTCTTACTAGAATTATTATTTTTAGTTTTTAAAATTTATTTATTTTTTCATATTCATAATCTCCATGTTAGAGATTACATGTCTTAAAAATTAAGTCTTAAAATCCATCTCAAAAATAGATTTATTAAGTGGCCCGCATATCTCCATATGAGGGCTTGGCCGCATAGAAACCGGGTCCTTTTTTAAAACTATTTTGATGCAATATTATAATATTATAATAATTATATAGACATCCAAAGAAGGAAACAATGTCTCAATATTCACATATTTTTGCAAATAATGAAACTACATAATATACACCCCCAATGTTTTTTTTATAACTCAAAAAACACTATTTTTAGAGATTTTTTGAATTTGTTTTGGCCGAAACTTGCTAATTTTCTCCGATCTGACACACCGATCCACTGATCTGAGATGGTATTTTGGGAGGCTGATTCGATCATCGATCCGTTTTTTTAAAATGTTGGTTTGTAATGTTGAGTGCTACTATGTTTTGTCAGTTTTCGTAGCACTCATTATTTTCATGTTCTGGGTTCTTCATGATTCTTATCTTGTTTGCAAAACTGGAAGTGGTTTGTCCATTACCATGCTTTTTAATCATAATTTGTATGATGTTGTTTTATTGTTACAAGTAAGGCCACAACGATATTTGCTCTTACCCAATTGAACTTTTTAACCTATTTGCTATCTGTAAACCTTATACATGATTTGATTGTTTTTTTATGTAACTCTAACACCTGTTATCCTTGTTTAATTGAATTACATGATATCATGTTAAACGCCTTATGTTTCTTTAGATATCATGAGCAATGTTCGCAAAACAGGCCGGTCTAACCGTTAACCGCCCAGTTAGATCGGAACCGGTAGTGGCCGGTTCTGCTTTTGGTCGGTTTTGGTGATCTACCGATTTTCTTAAAGTTTAAATAGAATACTTCACATTTATATCAAATATTTTAGAATGATGTATTGGTTAGCACTGGCGACTATACTTTGTACGAACCGTGGTTCGAATCCCGCCATCAGCAGCTTTCTTTTTAAACATTTGGTTCATTTTAACAATTCTGAGAATTCATTATATTGGTAAGAATTTAAAAAAATTTACTTGCCCACATGAATCGAACTTGAAAGTTCTTGTAAAGAAATAATTTGTTATTAAACCCACTAACCAATGCACCATCTACTATTTAGTTGCCTATTAGATCTAGTAACCAATATGTTATTTACTACGTATTTACAAAAAGAATGGTCTATATTGTATAAAACTTATTTTTTTTCATTTTCTTTTAAAAAAAGAGTTGGTCAAGTCGATTTTTTAACACTATTTTAATATTATTTACATTATGGTAAAGATTAAAAAAAATTGTGGTCATTGATACTTACTTTTATATTTTCCCATCTTTTTCAGAAAATTTTAAAAATACCCCTAGGCACAAATTGAGTCGTTAAAATCCATTTTTTTCAGTAATTTTCAACTTCATTTGAGTGTGTTTTGTTTTAATCGCATTCTTTATATGCCTTTCATATTTTAGTAGATTTTTTTTGTATCTTTTTTATTTTTTTCAGTACTTTTTTGATTCTTCGGGACTTGCCCGGTTAGAACGGTTGAATCGGCCGGTTTACCGGTTAGACCGGTTAAATCGTTATGGGCCCATGTCCGGTTAACCGTTCCTGTTCGATTTTGCGAACACTGGTCATGAGAGACTTAGTCCCCAGTCAAGCCCTCTAGTTGATTCTTAAGTCATGTTGAATCTGTGTGGAAATGCTGTCTGATTCCCTTTTTGTCAGAATATAATGAATTTGAGCTCGAGCATGATGGATGGGTATAAGATCTGTATCTTAACATGTAGAGATCCCAATGTAGGGCAAATACTAGAAGCCCATGTGGGGAAAATGGATGTTGCATCTCGTTATAGAAAAAGGGTTAGACTTCAACATTCCTTTGTGATACGACAGAGGAATTAAAAGTAGATGACATGAATGGAAGATCATATCACCCTGGAATCAGAATTATCAAATATTATACTGTTATTCCTTTGAGGATGCTTCCATTGTATTCTGGCAAATATATCTAACAGTCCGATGTATTTATAATTGATGGGGCTGTATAGGGCTGAGACATTCTATAAGATGGGACAAGAACATTATGTGTGATATTTATTTGGTTAAATTATTTTCAAAATGTAGGTTTCTTCCATAGATGAAAGATGTAGCCATGTTGCCTTGTATGTTTAGAATATGAGATGCATAATTAATGTTTGGAGACAGCCTGATACTTCTAGGTAAGAAGTGTGGGTTCTGCCTGTAGGGCAAGGGGTGGCAATGTGCAACATTGCGCATCTTTAGTTTCATTTCTTTCTGAGATGGGATTGAGACTTGGTACTTCACAAGTGAAGATTAATGGACCAACCTATGAATTGAAGCTCTTGGTAGCAGCATAATCTTCCAGGGCTCGACGTGACATTCAAAATCGATATTCATTACGGTAATAACCATCAAATCAATGTTTTGACAGTGATTTGGAGCAACTGGGACCCTTCAGAATATGACATTATTCCAATGTTGGATCCATACTCCATTGTCCAACATGGACTGGATGATGAGGACCTCATCATTACAGCTTTTTGATTGTCAATAAGATTCTAATGAGCTCTCTTAAATGCGAGCACCTCAGACAAGGGATGGACTTTTCTTGATTAACCCTATGATTGTTATAATGTACAAGTTTAGAGGCTTTGAATTTCATTCGTTGCCAGAAGGAGAAAGTGCTTAGAATGTCTTTCTTTCTTGGCAATGGAAATGGCCCTTATTCTTAAGGAATAGATCGATACACTGCAATATGGTCCCAGAAATTTAATTTTTTGTCTCAAGATCCGTGCATCACTTGGTTTTATTTTACCATAGTTGGCTAGTGCACCAGCTGATTTGTGTTTGCCTTGTTAACATTATGACCATCCTTTCACCTGTTTTCTATCCTATTAGGATTTTCTTGCTTGTATAGCTCTCCTCGTGTGTTGGGAGTACATGCATTGGTTAGAGTCATGAGGTTCCATTTCAATTTTAGAATCCCTGATGCCAAAAGAGTCTCGCAATTGAATTGGAACCCAGAAACTTCACACCTAACTTGAAGACAAGCAAATGATAGTGATCTTTTGTTCACATGAATCTGAGAGAAAGAAACTTCCAAGCTGTAGTTATCCTATTATCTCGTGTTTCTGCAGGTCTCATGAAAGGGCTGAAATTGCATACATGTGCATCAAATTTGTGTATTAATCTGCATCTTGTAAAATGCAGGTATCAAGCCAAGCTTCAAGAAAACCTCATGTACCTGGCTGCTATTGCTGATTCTCAGCCACAGCCGCCAACTGTCCATGCCCAGGTCAGTTTTCTCAACCTACTTCTCTACTTTAAATAATATAAGAACGATAATGGCTATATAAAATTTTGCAGAAAGTACAGTGTATCCATATGGTATTATGAACACGATAGTCCTAAGGTTTCTTAATATCTCATCTAGTTGGATGCTGATGCAGGGAGAGTGGGTCCTAGGAAACGTCTCACTAGTTGAATTTTGTGTGTCCCTGTCTACCCCCATGGGACCAACTCATTCATTGGGCATTTATTACTTCCTTACAACCATGTCGTTACCAAGGCATTATTTATCATCCTCTTCCTATTAATTGCCCTCTCGTTTTGCAAGATTGGAAAAGTTACTTCCTGGCTGCCTTTGTGTGCGTGTGTGTGATTGAGAGAGAGAGAGAGAGAGAGAGAGAGAGAGAGACTAATGTCACTCCCATGGCACATCATCATCATCATTCATCAAGATCCAATTTCTTACACTGCTGTTTCACATCATCTTCCATTCCTTCACAGTTCTCTCCAAATGCGGCCATGCAACCTGGTGCCCATTACCTCCAACACCGCCAACCCCAACAGATGACCCCCCAAGCTGCCCTCATGGCCGCCCGCTCCCCCATGCTCTATGCCCAACAGCCACTCTCTGCCCTCCAACAGCACCAACACCAACAACAGCAAGCGCTCCATAGCCAACTTGCAATGACCTCATCAGCCGCGAACAATGGCCTCCACATGCTTCATAGTGATACGACCAACTTAGGTGGCAGTGGTGGGGCGATGGTTTCGGGAGGTTTCCCTGACTTCGGTCGAGGCTCCGGCAGTTCAGGCAACTTGGGCAGCGGCTCAGGCAATTTGGGCAGCACGAGCGATGCCATGGCAGGAGGCAGCCGAGACCGAAAAGCTGATTTGGTGGGCGGTGATATGCAAAATTCAGATGGTCGAGGGGCAAGCTCATCGGCTCAAAATGCTGATGCTTCGGAGCCACTCTATCTAAAGGCTTCTGAGGAGGAGGGTAATTGATGTGTTTCGAAGTTAGGTCGAATATGGTGCTTTTGTAGTGGTTTTAACTTCAGGTCTGAGAAGGGAGGTTGAGAGGTAGATTTCCTTTGTTTTTTATGTGCCGGTACGTTGAAACTTAAGTTTAAGGCGTAGGGGTTTGTGGTTTAGGGCTTAAGAGATTAGAGATTAGGGTGTCTTTGGTGTTGGACATGCTTTCTAGGGCATTAGTTTTTGTAAATTTGTAGGTTTGTTGTGGAGATGGACGGTGTTGGGTGTGTTTGAGCTTTGGTTTTAGAAGCTTTTATGGATTGATGAAAAGAACATCTGTTTTACTGCCAGAGAATAGAAGCTACAATTTAGCGGTTCATTTATGGAGGTTTGACTTGGTACATGGTAGTAAAGAGCTTGCACGTTGTGGTCTATAGTTTTCTAAATTGAATTGGAATTAAATACATGTCCGGACATCTCCTCATTGCCTTTTATTAGTGGGCTTAAATTGATTAAGGCCCTGTTTGGTGATTTGAGGACGCCATTGCCTAGAGGACCTCGGAAAAACTCGAAGAATGAGAAAAAAGGTAGTAGTAGAAAGCTGTGGCTGGAAGCTGAGAATCCCTTATTGCTAACCTATCTGTGAAAATTAAAAAGCGAAAATGTAGTTTTTCCAGCGAGGAGGTAGTCCCATGTCACTCGACTTAGAAAGAAGGTTTTCCCTAGAAGGAATCACTCCCAGGCAAAAAAGTGTATCCGCAGTAATGGAGGAGGCATCCCTCCAATCACGTTTCGTTCCCATAATCTTGAGAAATCAGCAGCGTACCCTTGAGGTGCACTGTAGTTTTCCCCAAAATTGGGGACCCCTTCTTTTGAGAAATCAGCAGCGTATCCCTTGAGGTGCACGATACTTTTCCACAGAAATGGGGAAAAGCGTGAAAACACGGAGCTCCACATTTTTACGCTTTTCTTCATTTGCAAGCAGGGTAAAACGTGGTAACTGAGAAAGCAGGTCATTTTCTTCTATTTTCACTTATAAACCCCTATGTGGATCTCACTTGTTGCACAAGGTTCATCCTTAACTGGCTGCCAAGTCACAGGCCTAATTTTACACATTTCTTTTATCCTGAGAGAGAGAGAGAGAGCTGATTTTAAAGCATTCTTTCTTTCCTCCTTGAGAGAGAGGAGCATTCTTTTATGTACATATTCTATGCTGGTTCTTTGTTTTTGCTTTGATAGGTAGAAAAGCGATAAGGCCATTTACTTTTGCCACACGGAAGTTACAATTACGTTTGGCTATTAGATTTGAAAAATGTGAGCCATTGATCGGATTCAAAGGCCAAACCGTATTTTTTCAAACTTCATGACCTCTTTCAAGCTATCCGATTTTACATATCTAGTTAGGGTATAAATGATAGTACACAATATCTGGATTGTTAGGAATGCCCAAGTCAAAGCTAATCGTAATCCCTAGTACCTGGTCTGATCGTATACTGTCTCTTGATTGTTAGGCTTGCTCAAGCCACATTGAATATTCTTAGTGCCCAACCAAGGTTTTTTAAAATACCGTTTCGGATAAGAACCGGTCCATCCATATCAAGAATCATCGAGGACAAAATCGATTCTCACAAAATATCGATAATCAGCTTGCTCTCCTTATGACACAAGCCTATTCTGTAAGTGAGCTGGTTCCTGGTTCCTACTTTTTTTACCATTAGTTTTTGAATTTTTTTTCCAAGGCAGACTTATAGGTTACCCCATCTTCCAATTTTAAAATTTGTTGTAACTTATTATTTTTTAATTTTTAATTAATTCGAAGTCGGATGACCCAGTATATTATGATACCATTTATCTTTGTTATAGAGAGGTCAGAACTATTTATAGTCATTCGATGTCAAATTAGATGACTTAAAATGTCTCATGAGGTTTGATAATTTTTTTTTTTAACGTTGAGTCTAATCAATGACACTCTTACAATCATCTGATTTAAAATATGATGGACAATAATTGTTACCTCTTTGTACGAAAAGTAAATGGTCTCTTTGTATACTTTCTCTAAACATAAATCTTTAGTGCTTTCTCTCTCACCTCATGGAAAATACTCGTGTGTAGTAAAAGAAAGACCTATGTGATTTTTTATCGAGGAATAATATATATATTTACCTTTTTGTTTTGGCAAAAGAACAGGTGGTCTTATTATAACAACATATACTTCAAAATAAAATTAACATGACGTAAACCATGATCTTAAAACTTGATGCCATTGAAATAACTATGCACTGTGCTTGAGAATAAAAATAAGATTGTATGAAATAAAAGAGAAGAGTGCTGGAGATTACCCCAATCAGTCTTTTTTACACCTCACACCGAGTCACCACCATCCGATAGCGCGGGATCGATGATTTTGCTTCAATCTCAAATCGTGAAAGCAAGTTTAGGTGAAGCCACACTAATAGAACATGAACCCCTTTAATCACAAACTCAAATCCTAGGTGAATTCCCTTAGCAACCTAGTTTGAGAGAGATGTATTCTCTTTTTGCTAACCCTAAAAACCCTTAGCATCTATAGTTGAGAAATAAAAGAGAGAAGAACTCTATAACCTAAACCCTTAGGTTCTTTCACAATATGGGAGAGAGAGATCAAACATGAGAGAGAGATAAAAAGATAAGGTGTAGAGATCTTGGCTTGCCTCTTTTTTAGATATTGAACATGAACCGTCGATCAATGGTGACTTGTGGGATGAGAGATCTGAGCCATCCATTTCATAGATGGGCCATCAACATTATAGAAAGTATATGAACCCTTTTCCCCTTTTTCTAAACCATTTTTCCATCAATAAAAAATAAGTTAAATTAATTTTAATTCAATATTATGCATTCCATAAAATAGCACATCTCTACACATATTTTCTATAAAAGCTATCAAAGATATATCAAGTCAATATCTACTTCCATATTAAGTCAATATATGGTCAATACATACTCAATCCATAATTTGACCATATGTCACAATTTAAAGTTACCAAAACATAAGGTCACATGGACTATAAAAGAGGTGGAGCGTGCCACCCATGGTAGGCACATGTAGGCCCCATCTTCTACAAACATGATGGGTCCATGTGCACAATGGGTCCCCATGATTATAATTTTTATACATTTAAAATTAACAAAATAATTTTTAATGAATATTAAAACATTATAAAATCAATATATTTAATTTTATAAATAAAAAAATTATAAATAAAATATCCAAAGGTTCATAAAAATTCAAATAAAAATTCTAAAATAATCATTATCATAAAACAAACACAATTAAATTAATTTGACGGGAAATGAATCCATATGGTTTAAGAATTGAATCAACAATCATGGGGCACTTCACCTTCAAATGTGGACTACGGACCACACTTGCTTTATCAAACCGACCCAATATTTCCCATGACCCACAGTCCAAGTAGGGGCTCATTACCGGGTCACCAAAGTCTGGCCGATGAGCCAAAGGGTCGCAATCCCAGTCTGTGGTATTCAGGTTATCATCCCTAGAGACGTGTTAAGATCACCTAGACTTGATGCGACCACAGCTCTTATGGTGCATAGGGGTATCTCTCACACATGCTACGCTTCACCCTAAAATCTAGATTTCTGGCTTTTCCGAACGATCTATCGATATGCATGCCATGTGATGGCACATGAATGAGGTTTTGGCCCCCATCTCTATAGGCCACTATCACATACAATGATCACATAGTCCCTCGGCTCACTCATTCGGGCATGTTCTCCGACCTCATCAAGGGCAAACCCATGAACCCTCATCGGTTTGTTCTTCATGCCCAGGTAACATGGGTTTTTTCCAACCGACTAACTTAGATCGTCAAGCATAATCCGGTATCTTGAAACATCGTTTGCATAGTATGGTCCATGAGAGACCACACTTCTGCTGAGTTCATGTTCCACTATATTTTTTCATTTTACAAGCACTCATAAGGCCTTTAAAGGCCACATAAACCTAACATGTAGGTCATTTACTCCGTTTAACTGCCTCTTGAGTTATATTTAATAGGCAACTCTCCTAAAATATTTCTCATCGCCAACTTATCATCTTTATCCAAACTGTAAGTTAAGGGCAATTAATGTTAAACAATTATTGCCTTGTAGACCTGGGATCATCTAAACTAAGGTGCACATTTTGGATTGTCAGCAGACGTCTAAATAGAGAAACGACATCTTAATATTCACATATTTTTATAAAATAATGAAAGTGCATAATGCACTACCAGTATTATTTTTTTGAAACTCAAAAATACCATTTTTAAGGATTTTTAATAAATTTTTGGAAGTTTTTTGAGGTCACAATCGATTGATCCAACCGATTCTCTGATCTAAATTGCAGATCTACCAATCCATTATGGTTTTTGAGGGGGCCAATCCAAATCACCAATCCATTTTTGTTTTTAACCTTGTGCCCAACTAAGGATGCCGGATTGCTATAGTGTCGCTCCATTAGGTATTTGCTTCAAACTTTCTTCATTAACTTTGAACTTTCATTAGTTCTTAGAGCATGTTCCCATGCGATAACACCGTGCACTTGCTCGACCGGGTAAAAAGATGCACCCAAACAATCCACTGAGAGTTTTTCCTATACTGTAAAACCCTCAAACCGATCATCTCAACCTTGACATTCCCCTCAAACCGATCATCTCAACCTTGACATTCATAGGGACTTTTAGCCCTAAAAATAGTTCTTCTGACACATTATCTGGACTGTCCATTTTCGAGATATTTAAGTGTTAATAGATTTTCTTGATCCTTACAATTTCTGAAACTTTAAATCTCACAATTAGGGGTAGCAATAAATTTTCATATCATCACAAGAATTTACAACGCCGAAATTATATTTTCAACACAGTTTTGAAGTGCACCTTACTTTTAGAATATGAGGTTTACATTTTATACAAACCTCACCGTGTAAGAATATTGATTGGTTCCTAAAAAGAATTGCCCTGTTTTCTAACAAAACCAAGCAAGCCCATGCAAGACCCAATTATGTAGGGACTCATACTGGTTTCCCCAATAGTTCCAATCTTGTTCGAGTGATTCTAAGTGTATTGTTGATTTCCGCAGTTGTTCCAATCTTGTTCGCAAGTGATTCTAAGGCGTATTGTTGATTTCCCCAATAGTTCCAATCTTGTTCGAGTGATTCTAAGGTGTATTGTTGATTTTTTAAAGGAAATGCATATGATGAAATTATTTATGTTCAATACAAAGAGGTTACAATTATTATTGACTATTAAATATGAAATAAAGTAGTTGAAGATATTTCATTGATTGGACACAACGTTCAAAATAAATTTCTTGAATATTGTGACATACTTCAATTTATCGGATTTTACATCTAATGACTGAAAATAATTGTAACCTCTTTATACTAACAATCCTATTTTCAAAGTAGTACTTTGTGCTTCCCACCAATCAACTATCAATATCAAGTATCAATCAATACAAAAAAGGAAAATTGTTTTATGCGGACAGGACCGCATTTTGTTTTACAATATGCGGTCTTCAGGTATAAAACATTCATCTTAAAGATGAATGCAAATAGGCGGTCCATCTAAAAACAAGTGTAACTAACGGTACAAATGTTTTCTTAATATGACTATTATTTCGGGGTAGTGATGTCATGTAACGGTTGTATCATAATATAATGCAACAATCTTCAAAAACCATGTTAGGCATTTGTTTGATCCAACTTTTGAAATATACACTCTTTTCATTCTAATGAACAATCGCAAAAAAAAAAAAAAAAAACAACCTAAAAGGTCTCTTTTTAGCTCGATTAACATAGGCCGTCCAGTTTGATAAGATTCTTAGATCTAAGCCTTAGAAGGAATTTTTTTTCTTTTCTATTTTTTTAGATGGTTTTATTATCATTAGATGAAGAGCGTTAAAGAAGAAAAAAATGATTTTGAGTTTGTAACGACTAAGATATTGAAATTCACCAAATGAATGGCCTATATTCATTGTTAGAAGGGTCTAATTTTGACCATATCTAAGATTCAAATTAAACTTTTTTTTTTTTTTGTATTGATTATTGAGATGAACAGAGTATGTGTGCAAAATTTTGGATCACACGAATACCACAAATATAGTTCTCTAAAAGTGTGGTTGTATTAAACTATGATATAACTGTTGCATGAAATCACTGCATGTATATATATATATGAAAAATCTTGGGTGAGCCCACTAGCTTATATGAAAAAATGAGTTCAACGGCCCAGATTGAATCTGGGCCGATCTGATGATCACAGATATCTGATAATATTTGATTTTTTTTTTCTACAAATTCAAATCATTTAAAAATTTAGGCATGTGTTATTCTCATCAAGCCGCACATAATAAAAATATATATAAAAAATAAGTCAAAAAAAAAAATTGACCAAATACCTCCAAAACTTTTCGAGGGTATTTTGATCAATTTATTTCAAGTAAAATATTTTTTTGATATTTTTTGAAGATTCACCTATTTCTGATGTACATACGGTCCAAATTTCAAGTGATTTTATTGTGAGCTAGTGGGATTTTCTAGAGTTATCCTCCCTAAAACAATAGATTCAAGTTAGAATTACTTATGAAGTATCTTTTTACCCTATTACCCCCACATTAATGGAGCCCAAAGCCTATATAGAATGAGATATTTGCTTTTAATTCAAAAATAAAAAAACGAAAAAAGTTTATATAGAGTCGAGACTCTAAACAATCAAATTAGAGCCTACCTCAAAAATTTCATAAGAAGAGCTTGTTTTGATGCCCAAATATCTTCAAATTGATCATCTCGACATCAAGATGCATAGATATATGATAAAGTTTTGGAAATAGTGTATTTCGTATGGTATTTTTGGACCATCAATTTTCAAGTTTTCATAGATCTATCGATCTACACTACTTTTTAAGCTTTAAACTTTATAAATAACATGAAAATACATTTTAAAGCTATTACAAATATTTTCAGCATTGAAACCACATTTCTCGATACTATTTGAAGGTAGGCTCTAATTTGATTGTTTAGGGCCTATGCTTTAAACAAACCGCACCCAATAAAAAACATTGTAAAAGTTGGAGGTTTAAATTTTCAATTTTAAGCTTATCATTTGAATTGCATTGCACGGTTCTTTCAAGAAAAAAAAAATGTAGTAAAGAGACGGCCTGCAACCAAGAGCCTCAGTGGTTTCAAAGTTTAGTTGATATGTCACCATACAAACCAGTTTCTCCCTCTCTCTCTCTCTCTCTCTCTCTCTCTCTCTCTCTCTCTCTCTCTCAAATCGACCTATCTGTGCTGCTCTCTCTCAAGCTCAAGCTCAAACCAGGTACACTCTCTCTATCTCTCTTTTTTTTTTTTTTTCGGGATATTTCCAACCAGTCTCTCCCTCTCTCTATCATGATTTTTATGGGCATCTTCTTCGTCAGTTTGTTCATCTCTTCGTGGTCTCACTGTCTCTATCTCCATTTTTTTTGGGTATTTCCAGCCAACCAGTCTCTTCCTCTCTATCACTATGACGATTTGTTTTTCTTTGGGCATCTTCCTCAGTTCTCCATCTCTCTATAGGTTTTTTTTAGAACTGTTTTTACTCCTATGTCTCTATCCAGTTTTTTATTTTTTTTGGTATTTCCAGCAAACCAGTTTTTCTCTCTCTCCATCAAGAATTTTTTCTTTGGGTATCTTCTTTCTCACTTTTTCATCTCTTTCTGTGGGTCTTATTTAGGCTTTTTTACTGCTCTCTCTATATCTCCGTTTGTTCTTGGGTATTTCCAGCAAAACAGTTTCTCCCTCTTTCTCTTTTGGCAAATTTTTTATTTGGGCATCTTCTTTCTCACTATCTCAATATCTTTTTTAAGGCTTTTTTTTACTGCTCTCTCTCTCTTGCAGGGTATTTCCGGTTTCCCTCTCTATTACGAATTTTTCCGTAGGGCATCTTCTTTCTCAATTTCTCCTCTCTCTGTGGGTTTTTTTACTGCTCTCTTTCTCTGTCTCTATCTCCTTTCTTCTTCTTTTTTCACTGAAAGTGAAGGGGGAAGTTATAGAGAGAACACTAAATCGAGATAATTTAGAAGTATACTGGGTGTTGCTACTATAGTGTCTATAAATTGCAGTGCATAGGAAATTGGTTGCAGAAGTGCGTCGAGTGATTTTTCAAAATAATGAACTCCCAGATTTATTGCTCAATTAACTAACAGATAAGAAAAATCATGACAATCATAGCTTTATTTTTGCCTAAATTTTATGAAAATGTTTTTAAGTAGCTTGAAGATATCCTTCTTTTCTATTGAACATAGAAAAGAAGTAATAAATAAGAGATCACCTTCTTTTCTACTGAACTTCGAAACAATTGCTTCTATGTAGGTAACTTTGTGCTCCAACGAATTTCATTTTCTTTTTTCAGTTTATATTTGGTCTTGAATTGGGTTTCTGTCATAAACTTCTTTCATGGCTTAGATTTCTTTTGAATCCATATTTACTTGCTAATTAAAGGATTGGATAATTTGATGACAATTGTTATAGTGAAAAAAATAAAATAAAATTAGAACTTCCATTTTCTAAACCAAATAAAACATGGACATGTATCTTTGAAAAATGAATGTTGAAATCCGGGTATTTTATCCTCTGTTTTTTTTTTATTGAAAATAGCTGTTAAAGGGATGGAGCATGACTCATCATCAAAGAGGGCTTATAATTTTCAACAAAATTTATGTGAGGGCTTATAATTTTCAACAAAATTTATGTGAAGGAGTCAGGGACTAGCCATAACGTCTAAAGCTCCAAGTTTCAATTTCATTGCTTGATAAAAATACTCATACTTATAGTATAAAAAAAGTGGTTTACTCTAAAAAACAATTATGGCTTATCTTCATCTCCAAGCTTTGCGAAGTGATTCATTGTTGACCCATATCGAGTTTAGGGCTTAATATAAAGGAAGCATTCATAGTTTGATTCAATTCAATTTATGATGCAGATTTCAATAGGGATGGAGTATTTCCAGAATGTGGGTTCAACAGTTGATACATTTCATGGTGCTGTTTGTGTATGAATGATCTATGCTTCATACTTTGGGTTGTGTATGCATGCGCACGGATATATGTTCCATGTCTATAAATTAAACTTATTTCTTTTGGTAAAATACACCAAATTAAACTTTATTTCTTTTGTAACCACATATACACAAGTGTTCTATATCTGCAAATTTGAACTTTCTTTCTTTTCCTCCCAACTACGCCATGTGCATCAGCATTCAGGACCATTTTGCAAGAAAGTTGAAGCAAAAGAAAATCCGTTCTGTTATAATGAAATATCCCAGAAAACTAAAACGAGTGTTGTAAACATAACATTCTACAAAAGTGAAAACGTGATACTGAAAATAAAGGAGTGCAACTTGGTGTAGAGGGTAATGAAGTTTTTTTTTTTTTTTAAAAATGAGGGTAATGAAGTTTTGAGAGGGGGAAACTGGTTTGTACAAAAAAAATTAAGAGAGAGAGCGTCAGCAAAAAAAAATTCCTAAAAAAGAAAAACCCACAGACAGATTGAGAAAGAAGATGCCCAAAACAGAAATTTGTGATAGAGAGGGAGAAACTGGTTTGCTGGAAATACCCAAAAAAAAAAAATCGAGATAGAGATAGAGACAACAGTAAAAAGCCCTAAAAAAGACCCACAGAGCGATATTGAGAAAGTGAGAAAGAAGATGCCCAAAGAAAAAATTCGTGATAGAGAGAAAGGGAGAAACTGGTTTGCTAGAAATGCCCAAAGAAAAATGGAGATAGAGAGAGAGTAGTGAAAAAAATCCTAAACAAGACCCACAGAGAGATGGAGAAAGTGAGAAAGAAGATGCCCAAAGCAAAAATTCATGATAGAAAGAGAGAGAGGGAGAAATTGGTTTGCTGGAAATACCCAAAAAAAATGGAGATAGAGACAAAGCTGTAAAAAAACCCTAAAAAAACCGACAGAGATGGAAAAACTGAGGAAGATGCCAAAAAAATAAAAATAAAATCGTGATAGTGATAGAGAGGGAGAGATTGGTTTGCTGGAAATACCCAAAAAAACATGGAGATGGAGACAGAGAGACCACATAGAGATGAAGAAACTGACGAAGAAGATGCCCCAAAAAAATCGTGAGATGAAGAAACTGACGAAGAAGATGCCCCAAAAAAATCGTGATAGAGAGAGAGACTGGTTTGCTGGAAATATCCCAAAAAAAAAAAAAAAAAGAGAGATAGAGAGCGTACCTGGTTTGAGTTTGAACATGAGCTTGAGCGAGAGCAGCACAAATGGGCCGGGCCGACTTAGAGAGACAGAAGGAGAAAAATATCAACGAAACTTTGAGACCACTGCGGCGCTTGGTTGCCCGACGTGTCTTTGCCTCTTCTTTTTTTTAATTAGGGAAAGCTTTATATGTTCCCCTTACAACACATAATACAATTTCTATCTTCCTTTTAATCCAGCCCTCTATTTTTGAATGGAGGGTTAAGATAGCCCCAATCACTATATCACGTCTCTGTAATGTTTTTTTTTATTTTTTTTTGCATAAAATATTTTGACATAAGTCCATTCCTCTATCAAGCTCACACTAATGAAAAATATAAAAAAAATTATTTTCAATAAAATAAAATGACTAAAATACTTCTGAAAATTTCAAGAGGCATTTTGATAATTATTTTTTATCGAAAAATTATTATTAATATTTTTTTTATAGATGTGCCCCAATTAGAAGATAACGCTTATTAAATTTTATATTAAAAAAACTTGTATTAAAAAAATTAAAAATAAAATACTTTGAGACGTCGGATCTAAGATCAAACGGTAAGTGACTATCTTGATAAAAAAAAATTGATGGTAAGGGATGATAAAACTTTGATATCGTAGTGGAACATATAAAACTTCCCTAAATTTAAAAAAAGCTTTTTATGTTCCCTTGCTTATCAAACTATCTATTTTTGAATGGAGGGAGGGCTAAGATTGCCCTAATCACAATATCACATTTCTACACTGTTTTATTTTTAATTTTTTTTCTATAAACTCTTTTGACACTAAATTTTGGATATCTACTCATCTATTAAATTCACATTAAAAAAAAACATAAAAAATATACTTTTAATAAAATAAAATGATCAAAATATTTTTAAAAGTGTCAAAAGGTACTTTGGCCATTATATTTTAACAAAAAGTTATTAGTAATATATTTTTTATTGGTGTGCCTCAATGAAAGGATGGCACGTATCAAGTTTCATATGCAGAAAACTAAAAATTAAATACTCTAAAAGGTGTTCTCTTGATTAAAAAATGAAGGGGTAGATGGTAAGGGGAGGATAGGAACGTGTTCTGTTGATTAAAAAATGGAGGGTAAGGGGGGAGGATAGAAGTTGTAGGTGGTAGGGGGAAGATGGAAAGCTGAAGCTTTCCCTACAGAGGAGAGGAGAGGAGACTGATAGAGACTTTGTTGTTTGAACGCGTGGGTAGCAATGATTCGATAGAGTAGTGTCGTTGTGGATTAGTTTAGGGTTTTGATCTCTCTTCCGAGGTAACACGAAACTAATTCCTCTGTCTCGCACACCACACCACACCCTACCTCCCTTCCTTCGTTGCTACCATGCGATTGCAGGAAAGGTTAGAGAGAAGCTACTTAAGATGGGGAAAACAAAAACGTCTCCGATTTTTGCAGAACCAAGCACCACCTCCTGTACACCCTGCTCCTCCACCTCCTGTAAACCCTGCTCAAGCACCTCCTCCTCCTCCTGTACACCCTGCTCAAGCACCTCCTCCTCCTCCTGTACACCCTGCTCGAAATCTGATGCCTACCGGCAGATTCCATCCATATACCCGACCACAGCCCCGTCCTACTACCAAACTTCCTAGGAAACTCACCTCCACAGAAAAATCTTTTGCCGGAACTCGGCCCTCCTCTTCTTCATTGTTGGAAAATAGGCTGTGGTCTGGTAGGCTCAGAAGTTCAAGCAACAAGGTGGAGGATTTGCCGGTCTCAGCGTTTGAGGAGTTGGAGAAAGAGGATAGTGGAGAAGAAGGTGAAGCGTAAGAGAGGTGGCTCGAGCTTGAGATTAAGGTCAAAGTTGAAGTAGAGGTGAGATTCTTGATTGGTTCGTTGAATCGTCTATTTCCTTGTTTATCCAGGAACTTGTTTTCATGGATCTCTCTCTCTCTCTCTGCATAACCCATCATTCTTGTCTTCTATTAAGCTTACCCATTATTGGTGCATTTACTTTCTAGAGAAATTCATGAAAATATAAGTAGGAGATTAACTATTTAGCATTTGATCTATTGTTTTAATTTGAAAATACCCATCAAAACACACATGGCCAATAGGTGGAATGGTTGAAAACTGGTAAATTATTAAATCGTTGAAATTTTGGTGTACTTTGGTAAATTTCCTAATTTTCGATTCTTCCTTATAAAATCTTTTGGCGGTTGTCTACCTGTTGTTGGAGTTGTGGCATTTCAAGGCCTTAACACCGAGATTTTCTATGGTTCTTGGTTACAGTGGTAGTGACCGTGAATGTATGACTCGACATATTTGGATCCAGAGTTGGTATCCATAGAATCACTAAACCCTGGATCATGAGGCTCGGTTCAAGTAGTGTTAGTTCGAAAAGGTTTTTAGGAGTTCCCTTGGTCAGGCTTAGTGAGATCGCCTCATGAGGTTTAAGCTGATATTTATATTTTTGTACATGGTTAGATATGGATCGAGATTTGCATAGATGATATTTTATGTGTCAAGCTATGTGTAAGAAGGATTAACTCTGAGAGGATATGAGCCAAATCACTAACGATGATCATATTCATAGAATATGCATATGATAATCCCAAAATGGGAAGCTGCTTGCACTTTGGAGAGTACCCCCACATCCTAAGAGTGTATGTCCTTAGAGGTCAACCTACAATCCATTGTAAATTTGGGACCTAGCCTCACGTCAGTCTAGTGGTTGACGTATGGGTGACGTTGACCAATTAGGTGGGATGCCACCCTTTTAAGGATGATTATGGCATTTTAGTAAATGATGTGCTTTTGGCACTCATGAGGGGAATTCCCTTGTGTGCTGCTTGATACTTTTGAAGGGTTTATTTTTTTTCTTTATGTCATGGACTTCAAACCAATGAGAACATAGATCTAAAAGGGTTTTATTTAGTATTGATATCTCATTGCATACATGCTTGAAAATATGACATGAAGTGTGTTTTATGACATCAAGTGCATACTATCACGCACCACATGTATGAAGGGCATAAGGTGTTAGAGAGAGATACCTTTATTTCAAATTCAAAGGCATAGGGTGTTAGAGAGAGAAAATATCTTTGTTTCAAATTCAAATATTGGTTTAGAATGAGAAGAATTTTCTATAGAATTGAGGGGTATGTACTTCATACGGATTTTTCCTTCACACATGTATTTAATTATACGGGTAATACGAGATGGGTGTGGTTTGTATCCTTACACAAACCTTAATTTAGAAGTAAGGTTGCAGTGTTCTACATCATATATTTCAAATTGACGGTATAGACTTGACATGTCTTTTACGGCAGTGTAAATAACACATCTTTTGAGACATCAGTAAATCTACATTGTTTAAATAATATGGATGATATAGATTAGTGCAACCTTACTTATACAAGTAAAGTTGCAGTCTTTTATAAACTTTTCTTTATGAGATTGGGCTTTACGATTTTATAGAATTAACTAAATTACAAAATTTAAAATTGTTCTCATACATGTGGGGATAAAAGCGGAGAATCAGAACCACATACCTATGATAGTTTGATATGAGATGTGATTGCTAGGATATTTCCTCTTTCTAAGCCTTTGATGCTCAAGATTAGTAGCCTAGACTCAATACATCAAAATGGCAAACTCAAACCCTAACTCTCTCTATAAATACCCATCATTCCTTAAACCTTAGGTCACTTTTTTTAGTGAAGCATAGACCCCAAGAGAGAGAAGAGAGAATGAAGGAGAATCCCCCCTTTCTAGGTCTAGCCACTATGGAGCATATAATGGTGGCTGGACTTAGAGCATGGAGAGTTCCTTGGTGAAGTTTTTGGCCTTCCTTTCTTGCTGTCCTTGCACATTTACAGCAAGATAGCTTCTTCTTTGAATCTTCTATTTTTGGTTTAATGGTCATTCCTATCATGCCTATCAATTCTACTCAAGCTAGTATGACTATGCTTTGGATTGAGCCCATTTCGTTACCATTTGGCTAAGTTTTCTTTTGCTGATTTTTCTGCACTGTCACCCATGTCATAGCCTAATATTTGCTCTCATCACCTGAAAAGCTTATTTTACAAGGGATTATTATTCCAAAATTTTATCTTAAACCCTATTAATAGTTTCGCTCTCCATAAACTACAATTTTGCTCCACCTACCACTCTCTTCAATTTTATCTTGGCTCTCTTCATACAATAGTTCCATATGATGGTTTTGATGATGATGTGAGTTGAGCTTCATGATTTGTGCTTGGTTTTAAATTTGGATTGAAACTAGACCAATTATATCGCGCTGTGGGATTTAGCAATCTAATGGTTGTTATTAAGAGCCTAATTGGCACAAATTTGTTTCTGAATCGGCTTCCCATAATTTAGATACTACGTGCACAACTTTGGTGGTTTGTAACTTGAGATTGGCCTAATTTTGTGTGTTTGACGGTTATGCGACTTCTATTATTTGAAGGTTTTGAGTTGGGGGCTGATTTGCGTGTAATTTGTTTATATAATGTTGTATTATGGCCAATTTCTATGATATGTTTTAAGTGAAACTAATAAGGGACTAATTTGGAGTCTTTTGAGTTAATTTAGGGTGTATTTAATTGTGTATTTGTGAGTTGACTTGTTTCTAGCTGCAATTTCGATATTGAAGTTGGTAATTTGGGTATATTTTTTGAAAATTTTGAAGTTTTAATGATGAAATAAAAAATAACTTTTAAGTTTTAATTATTACAACTAGAATTTTATGTGATCGCCGCATACTAATGACGTTGAGGGGCAATCTATAGGACAACAGTGAGACCAGCTTTGCTCTGTGGGGCCGAATGTTGGGCGGATAAAAAACAATATACCCATAGAATTAGTGTAGTGGAGATGAGGATGTTGAGATGGATCAGTTGCCAGACAAGAAGGGATAGAATTTAAAATGAATCTATTCAAAAAAAATTAGGCATGGCGCTTTCAGGACTATATTCATATGGCAACACCTCTATCTGTCAATTCCATGTATGTTTTTGATGCTACTGCTTTATGGCATCAATGTCTTGGTCATGTTTATGCTTTTAGGTTACATTTTTTGTTGTTGTGTTCTTGGTCTTGTCACTAATGAAGTGTCTGTTGATGTCAAGCATCGTGAAGCTTGTAACCTTGGAAAGTCTCATGCTTCACCATTTAGTCATAGTAGTTCATACTGATGTATTGGGGCCTGCTCCTATTTTTTCAAAAGAGGGTTTAAGATATGTTGTTACTTTTATTGATTGTCACACTAGGTAAATATGCATATTTTTTTATGAATAGTCGCATTGAACTTTTTGATAATTTTACCAAATTTTACTTCTAAGTTGAAACTCAATTTTCTACCAAAATTAGAAATTTGCACTCAGATTCTGTTGGGGCATACATAGATGGTTCAAAAGTTTCTTTTAGATAAAAATATTCAACATAAAAAATCATTCACTTATACTCCTGAACAAAATGGTGTTGTTGAATTAAACATTCGTTAAATTTTAGAGACCCCAAGGGTGTTGTTTTAAAAAAATTTTGGGCCAAAGCAGTTCTCACTGCTGTCCACTTGATAAATATCATGCCCTCTTCTATTTTATTTGGTACTCCCCTTTTGAGTGACTATTTACTAACCCACCTGATTACTCTAATCTTTGAATTTTTTGTTGCACTTGCTTTGTGTTGTTGCCTACATCTAAGCGATGCAAATTATCGGCCAAAGCTATGAAATATTATTTTCTGAGGTATCCGGAATATTAAAAAGGGTATAGGTGCTATGATCTAGAAATCAAGAGATTTAGAGTATTTAGATATGTTGTATTTTCTAAACGTATCTCTTCTTACTCCACATCCACTATTACCAACTATTTCTCTGATTTTTCTTTTCTTATTCTATTTTCTGATAATGATTTCATCACCTTCTGTAACTCAGTCATCGAAATCAGTTGCTGCCATGGATCCCATTCAAGCACCTGCACCTGTTGATCTTGCACATACACATGCTATGCACCATAGTACTCGTGTTTGTATTCTGCCTTCCCAATTTGCTGATTATGGAACCTTCTTACCTTGGCATCAGATTCTTTCTTACCTCCAATCACTATTATTTTGAGCTACAGACTTACAAAGAAGCTGCCAACTAGACGGAGTGGCAACATGCAATGTCAGAAGTATTGAATGACCTTAATCATATGCATGCTTGGGAACTGGTCCCTTTTCCAAAAGGAAAGGGTAAGAATCAAAATAAGAGCTGATGGTAAAAATTTCTGGAAGGGTAATTGTGAAATTTTTATATGTAAGCACAATGATATTCTGGAAGTAATGTCTTGGAACTATATTTGTAAATTACCTTATCATTCAATAAAAATTTCAATTTTACCCCTTATGAAGATGACAGAGTACCTATTTATTTTCATAAATATCCTTATTTCATGAGCAAGATATCACAAAAAGTAATTAAAAAGAAAACACATAGTTAGTAAATCCACTATTCACAACTCATTCTAAAATTAATTTTTGTATTTTGAAGGGCTGTGAATTGTAGATTATCCACACACACACAACTGTGGTGCATTTGGTCTCTTAGCATTAGCTTTCTATTCACTTATTTCTGGTAATTATTATAAGAAAACTGCTAGCAAATTTTCTATTCTAGATATTATTTTATGAATTTTATTCTTAATGGTTTGTCATCTCCTTTCATTCTATGACAATTTTAGAGTATGACATTTATCATTTGCATCTATGGGATATTTATTGCAATTCATTCTAATACAATGGCCATCACCATTTATGATTCTTCTACTTTTAGAGACTTACTAGATGGTCCTAATTTTTTTCATATGGATTTAGATTTTGCAGAATGGCCAAAGTAATTTAAATTGTTGGGCCTAGGCTATTCTGCACCCAACCAGTCAGTCAAGAGTTTATTATTTATGGGGAAGAATCGGAGGTACATCCTTGGAGATCGACTGCATATTCAATCTAAACTGTACAACTCAAACTAATACATGGTAATGATGCGTATGCAGTACGAGTGGGAGTTCATTGTATGGGTCAAATTGCTGGCAGAATGTTGCTTTATACTCTAATTATAGCAAGTAGTGGTAGTGTTGCTTTCTTCCCTTATGGGTACTTTTTTCCTAACACACGGTTAACCCTTAGCTTAGGACTGAACACGCTCCCTCATTTGTCGATAGGGATTGTTGGGGGTTTTCTTGCAAAAGCAAACAGGAAGGGCTTTAGATGTGATTTCCCATTCAAAAATAGAGCTATTCTATCGAAGAGAATAGGGATTTTCGAGGTTTTTCTTGCAAAAGCAAACTGGAATTGCTTTAGATGTGATTTCCCATTCAAAATTAGAGCTATTGTATTGAAGAGAAGAAGTTTTCTATTTTCATGTTGATTATAAGATATTAACTCCTCTTGAAATCAAGAATTCTATTTTCATGTTGAGTAATTATATGGCCTTGAAGAAACTTATATCAAAGCAATAAATCAAGAGTTCCTTTGTTAGCATGGAGCTTGCTGCATTTGTGACCCTGTGAGTTAGAATAGTACATTCAAATCAGTTCCCACTTTATGTCTTCAACAATGTGTTCTAGTTTTGATTGTTTAACTAACTGCTGCCTTTATCTTCCGTAAGACTTTAATGAAACATGAGGGAGCAGATTCCCTCGAAAAGAAAGAAAGAGGAAACATGAGGGGGAGCAGATTTTGGTTAAAATTGTTCTTCACACTGATTTTGCTCAAGATACCCTGAGATTTTACAAATAAGGAACACCCTTTATATCATTCATTCTTGGAAGTCATCTACTAGCAAGCATATGAATATGAACCAGTCCCTACATATTTGCTGCAGAGCTCATGCCAGTATGCATACTCTCTACTTGACTTGCAAGCATTATATTGCACCAAAATAAGCTTGCTAGGTAGTCAAATTGATGGCGTGCTTGTATGGTTTTTTTATGAATGTCATGTATCCAACAACATTTCGAATGGCATGTTGATCAATTGTTGATGTTCTATTTCATTCGCAATTCAGCTTCATTGAGTATCAGTGAAAGACATGATGCCTGATTGAAGCTGTCCAGTGATTCTTTATCATAGGGTCTGAAGCCCCTCTATTTAATTTTTGGCTGTGCATGTTTTTTGGACAAGGGGATCAAGAACTCCTCAGTTAATTATTTTCTGACTAAGGAAAACTTGCTGCCATGTTCACAAAATAAGGCTAAAAATCAGCAATGGTAACAAACGGAAAATTTGTTGAGGACACTGTTAGCGAGGGACAAGAGTTAGAGAGAAACAGGACACCGCTAGTGAGAGACGAGTTATTGAGAAAGGGTACTGTTAGAGAGTAGCTGGAGAGAGAATGAGCATGTCTAGAGTTTGAGAGAGAATGCATGGTTAGAGATAGAGATTAGAGAGAGAAGGGTATTGCTAGAGGGAGTTAGAGAGATAAATAACACTGTTAGATAGTGAGGAGTTAGAGAAGGAAAGGACACATTTAGTAAGGAGTTAGAGAGAGGTATTGTTGTGAATCAGGGATGGTACAACAAATGGCAAATGTTATGAATCGTAAGGTGGAGACTTTTTGAATTATTTATTTCGGTATGCCTATTTCAGATTTTAGGCTATTATTTATTTGGTATATGCCTATTTCAGATTTTAGGCCTCTTAAGGAGGTTTGGGATCCGATTGTCAAGCAAGCTAGCTTGGATTTATGTGAGGCAAAAAATCCTTCTTTGGGTGGCATAATTAATTGTCAAGCAAGCTAGCTTGGATTTATGTGAGGCAAAAAATCCTTCTTTGGGTGGCATAATTACTTTGATCATGTCATCCCTCTCCAATTTACCTATTTACCAAATGTCACTCTTGTTAATGTACATCATTAAAAGAATTGAACAGCTAATGAGGAATTTCTTTTGGGGTTCATTTTAAGATAAAAAAAAGTATCACTTAGTGAGTTGGGAGAGAGTGTGCTCATTGAAAAAGGAAGAGGATTGGGGATCCAAAGACTAAAACTTATGAATCAAGCCTTAATTGCGAAATGGTGGTGGCGTACAGGAGGATTGCGAAATGGTGGTAGCCTTAATTGCGAAATGGTGGTGGCGTACAGGAGGATTTTCTATGGAAGAAGATTCTTATTGCAAAATATGAACTGGGTCTTATTAGATGGAATATAAGCAAAGGGGATGAGGTTCTTTTCTGGCATCAAAGATGGGCCACGAATGAAGCCTTGAAATTTGAATATCCAGATTTGTTTATGAGATGTGCAAATGATCCGGCTAAGGTGAATGAGGTTGGTGAGCTATGTGGCGACTCTATTTTTTGGAGTATCTCATGCGGGTATAATTGCGTTCCCGTGGTGGTGTATGATCAAATTCTTGATCTTCTCCTAGATTAGCTAAGGTATATGTCTCTCCAACGACAACTGATGAGTCTGTTTGGGAGCTCGATGTGGATGGAAAGTTCTCGGTAAGGTCTGCTTATGCGTTGTTATTTCATGATGGGATTAGGTGGACTCAACCAGAGCTTAATGATATCTGGAAATGGAAAATTCCGTTAAAAGTCAAAATGCTTTTATGGATTATGTTTCAAGGTAAGGCTTTGATTGTGTACAATTTATGTAAGAGGGGGAAGATTTTAGTGTATGTGTGTTTGTTTCATAAAAATGATGAAGAAAGTTGTATTCACTTATTTTTCCATTGCCCAATTTCGAAACATATTCGGCAGTGGGCTTTGCAAAAGGTAGGAATTGTGATGGTCATGCTTTGATCAATAGTTTACAACAATTTAAATTGGGTGGTTTCCAAAAAATAGGGGGATTGATTTGGGACATTTTGAGAGGTGCTGTTATTTGGGAATTGTAGTTAGAGAGGAATAGAATAAGTTTTGATGGAGTATCATTGGATTTATTGGAAATCAGAAATAGATTTCTGAATGAATACAATTTGGAATTGATTCCGAGTGAAAGGAAGGGTTTGGGGTTTCCAAAGTTGATAGTTTTCTATAATTTGGGAAATTTGATAAATTATAGCTTCCTTAAGATTCGATCGAGATTGACTTATTGCAATAAAGGTTAAGTACTCTTGTCAAAAAAAAAAAAAAAAAAAAGAAAAAAATGAAAAAAAAAGGAAAGAAAAAAGGATGGAGAGGGTGCATTTGGGAAGAGAGGACTTAAGAGAGAAAAGGCCTTGTTAAATAGAGAGGACGTGGAAAGAATGCAGATAGAGAGAGAGAATGTGAGAGGTGAATTTCGTAAAGAAATGAATGAGGGAACTTCCATGGAGATGATAAGATCTCATTTTTTGAGATCCCGAAACTCCCGAAGCCAGTTTCCTGGGACACTTCATGTTTACATACGAGTTCTACCATAAACTAGTACCTCCAGCCTTAAACTAGTACCTCCAGCCTTTAAGAGCTGGAAGTTCTAACTATCAAACGTGCCCTTAGGGTTCTCTCTCTATTGTCTTTCTACGGTTGCCCTTTCTCTTTGTTTTTCTCACTCTCAAAAAAACCTAGAATCTCTCAACATGAATCTCAAGGCGAAAAGGCCCTAAAGGATAGGACCATGAGAGAGGATAATTTCCTGTGTATAAAGGTTTTATAGGAATATTCATGAGAGTAGATCTTTGTCTTCTATAAGTGGGAAACCAATATTCATGAGAGTAGATCTTTGTCTTCTTTAAGTGGGAAACCTATGGATGAGAGAGACTTTTTAATTTCAGCCATATGAAGACCACACTAAGGGGCCGTTTCGATACCTGGAAATATATTGTCTGAGAAATATATTATTGGTATAATACATTACTTGTAAATAGATTGTTACTGTTTGGGTAGTATTTAGATGCAACTTGAGAAATACATTGTTATTATTTGGCTACGTTTGAAAAAAAATATAAAAAATGCATTACCAACATTTTACCAGCACGTGCTTATAAACTATCGTTTTTTTTTTTTTTTTGTCACAAAATTCTACTAAAATGCAGAATTATCATTTCTTCTTTTTTGTTACAAAATTCCACTAAAATATAGAATTAAAATCATCATCACACCATTCTAAAGAGATCTCTACTAATAACATCATCACCATTCCAAAAAGATTTTCTAGTAATAACTTGTACCATTTTACAGTCATCATGACACCATTTTCTACTTATTTTACATGCCTTTGGCACTTACATGGAATCACATATCTTCGAACATTACATTGGTTTCAACATGATAAGTCATTAGAACAATATGATTGGAATAACATGATTTTATTATGATAATCTTTATTTTTATTTATTTATTTATAGAAGTATTTCAAATATCTCTTTATATAATTTCAAATAAATAATAAATTTATGATACTAAATTCAAAATCTCCATGGTATGTGAAAGAAGTTTGATTAGTAAACTAGAAGGTTTTGTAATTGCAGAATAAAATTTTGAAGTATTGGAGGAGACTAAAGAAGCATGTTATTTCAATTGAGATTTTAGTAATTATGTTGTGTGAAATTTTTTATTATGATTGTGTTGTATAATTTATCATTAATTACTGATTTTTATTTTTATTATTTTGTTTTTATATGATAGATAAGGGGATGAGATTAAAAAGAGAGGTATTACATATGCTAGTTATTAGGAAAAGAGAAGTCGTACCATAGAAGATTAAAAGAGAAGGCTTACCAGAGAAGATTTTTTTAATTAGGAATAGGGTTGGCAAAAATGTATGCTAAAATTTTTCCAAAATTATCCGTCACTCCTGTAATAGATTTTTCACCTATCACCGTAGGTAATGGATTTACTAATTTTTTTTGGAAAATCTCCCATAATCTCTTTCCATTTCCATTTCCTTACTATTAAATGTACCCAAACAATAGAAATGCCACATCTCCTTGTAATCTATTTTCACCGTACATTTCCGGTCCTTAAGAGCTCACCTTTATCCTAAAAGATGGAATTGATCTTCTAATATGAAATGAGATCTTTGCTGCAAGTTTTGAACTTATAAAAGAAAAATTGGTGAGTCATTTATGTATGGTAGAGGGTGATTATTTAAAGGAAAAAGTTTATATAAGGATGCAACCTTATAATGTAGAACTACGGAGGCACCTCAAAAATCCATCGGAATAGGTAGTTTTAATGTTGAAAAACCCTTTGATTGATCATCTCGACATTGAGATGTATGACCATGAAAAATAAAAAGATTTTAAGTCTCAGAAATAGTGTGTCTTACAACATATTATTTACACTGTCCATTTTCAAGATTTTCATATGTTTATAGATTTACTTGATTTTAACTATTTTTTAAATATAAAATTTTATAATTAGATTTAAAACTAGATTTTAAGATAATCCTAATAATAGTTTACATCAAAATTATATACCATGATGGATAATAGTATGAAGTCCTGAAAATAGTGCATCTTGTAACAATTTATCTGAATTGTCCATTTTGAGTTTTATGTTCTATAATTAGATGTAAAACACATATTCAGGTCTCATTAAAAATTTTGATACTAAAATTACATCTTTCAACAAAGTTTGGAGGTATGCCCTAATTGTATGGCTGAAGTTTCTATAGGGCGTAGGCTTTGTAAAAACAAAATAAAACCTCACCCCAAATCCTCATCAAGAAAGCACTTTCGGCGTTGAAGATGGTTCTAAAATTAATTTCCAACACCAACAATAAAATTTGAAACTTAAAAAATAGTACAGATCTCACATATTTGTGAACACTTATTTTTAGGGTGAAATGGATGGTTTAAATGATTTGTTACAATATATATTATTTTAAAATTTGAAACCCTAATTGTTTTGTACAACCATAATGTTCAAGTTGAGATGATTGATTTAAAGGTTTTCTAACACTTGAATTGTAATAATTGATGAGTTATGAGGGGAGGCTTTACTTGCTTTGATAGGGCTGCAGCCCCTTAACAAACCATTCTCCTTTGTACCATAGAACATCTATGAAAACAACGTGAGTAGAACCATTAATTTCAAATTAAAAGCCTGCAATTTAAATTCGATAAAACCAAATTTAAAATTTTGATTATAAACCACATCTTAATTTGATAAATTAAAACAAGAATATTTTATAAGATATTGTAATTTTTGAGTCTTTATGCGCCCATATGAACATGATAACAAATTATATTAATAAGGACCTGCATATGATAATAAATTAATAACATATTAAAAAATATCTATAAAGATATTCATGCGCAATTGCTCTTACAGTAAAGGGCATGAATTTTTCTAAGAGTTTTGTGCATTAAAGGGCATTCATAAACATTTGCATATCATGATATCATTTAAATATTTTGACTATGCGACTCTGTGTATAATAAATGCACCTTTGAGCATTTATGGTATTAGACTTTGGTGCGTAAGGTGTCAACTTTAAACAATCATAGTATATTATTAAAAGATGTATTTTTGGTGTCAAAATTTTTATGAAATTGAAAGCTAGAAGATCTAAGAGAGCAATTGAAAATCTTTAAAATAGGTGGTATAGAGAATGTGTTACAAGATGCATTAATTTTAAGATTTGAAATTCATTTTTACTTTCATATCCATATATACCGGTCAAGATGATCAATTGGAGAGTTTTCTAGTGAATGAAACAACCTTTTTCAATAGATTTTTAAGGTGCAGCTTACTTCTATATTATAAGGTTGACACCGTATATAAACAATTTTCAAAATAAAAATATCGATACCGTGCGACACATAAGAATAATGTCTTAGGCATGTGCTTAGGCATGTCCACCCACGATACCAAAGAGAAGTTCAAGTGTTTGGGTAAGAGTCATCTAGACTTGACCCGTCTGGGTCTATATACAAAAAAAATAAATTGTATTTAAATATTATATAATATATAAATAATGTTGTATATGCACGTGTATATATATATATATATCAAATGGTTTTTTAACCATTAATAGACTGTAACTAGTTTGATTATAAAACTATTTATTTTACCCGTCCTAGCGACCTAAAATGCCATGTTTGAAAATTTTGTATTACAAATCAAAGATATCCAAGTGTCCAAAAATTGTGAGTACATATTCCATGTGTAGGAGTAGCCTAACAAAACCCTAAATATGAATATTAGGTCTTAACTCGGATCCGCTCTAATCCTAATAAGGTCTTGAATGGACCTCGATCTAGACTCCACCCATGTCAAGTCCTGATCATTCGGACCTGGACCTGAATCACTAGACCCAATATTTGGGTTTAGACTCGGACCCTTGTAGGGTTGACCTGTTGAGTCGGAAGGTTGACCCCACCTAATTGCCACCCCTAGAAATCGTGGTCATCCCCAAAACACACTATTGATTTAATATTTTTGTCGCCCCATTAACTCCTATTATTTTTCTTATGTCTGAAATTCTAACTCCATTGTAAATTTAGGTGCTGGCCTCATCCAAAAAAGCCGCCACATACATGTAGCGATCACAATCTTTACCTATGCAACAAACATATTTAAATCCACTCTTTAGGATAAAAAGAATGGATTCCAATACAATGGAGTTTAGGGGGTGCTACTACCACGGCTCCATCCCTATTCTCAAAAGTACTCTCAAATTCGTCAAGGTGATATTGCACGCTGCAATATGCCAATGAATCCAAATATGATGGGTTATCCTGCATCTATGAGGTGAGGTAGTATTTTCCTAACCTGAATAAGATCAATATATGTGCAACTATAAACCATGCAAATACCCAAATGAGATTCCAATCAATGTTCCTTTGAGGATTTGTTAATCGATCTCTACTTTGCCTCTTATCTGCCATGCTAGCACAAAAGGTACAATGCAGTGTTCAAAAAAACAGATAGGTGTTAGTCTGGATTGGCGATTTGGAACGAGATTGGCGATTTTGAACGTTCTTCAAAAATAAAATTATAATAAAATAAAATAAAAATTAAAACATTACATATGCTTAAAAAAACTAAAAAAAAGAAGAAGAAAATTTTAAGTGAAAAGTCTTACCAACGCCTATAGGTGAAAACGAACATTGATTTCGCCTACCCTCATCACTGTCTCAAGTTCATCGCACGGTTACGATGGTCCGATAGTGTTTCATTTTTCATTAGTTTTCTACAAATCGGAATGATCTGAAATTTGGACAATGTGTACATCTTAGTGAAGAGCACTTAATAAAAATATAAAAAAAAATAATTCGCAAAAACAAAATGACCAAAATTCTCTTGAAAATTTTTAGGGGTATTTTGGTCACTATATTTCATGTAAAATATTTTTTTGATATTTTTCATAGATTCGCCTATTTTTTATGAACACATGCTTCAAATTTCAGATCATCCTGATTCGTAAAAAAAATAAAAAATAAAAAAATAAAAAATGAAACGCTACTGGACAATTAGGACCGTGCGATGAACTTGAACGGTGATGAGGATAAACCAAATAATAATTCATTTTCTCCTTTAGGCATTTTGTAGTATCTTCATATATATATATATATATATATATATATATATATATATATATATATATATATATATATATATATATATATATATATATATATATATATATATATGGAAAAATTTTACATAGAGCTGAGGCTCTAAACAATCAAATTTGAAGCTTTTTTAAGATTTTCATAGATTTGTCGATCTAAACTATTTTTGAAGCTTTAAACTTTATAAATAAATATAAAAATATATTTCAAGTCTATCACAAAGATTTCCAATATTGAAATCACATTTCTCGACTCTATTTGAACCTAGGCTCTAAACAATCAAATTAGATCCTATCTTCAAATAGTATCGAGAAATGTGATTTCAATATTGGAAATCTTTGTGATATATTTAAAATATATTTTTATATTTATTTACAAAGTTTAAAACTTTAAAAATAGTTTAGATCGATAGATCTATGAAAACTTGAAAATCTTAAAAATTGACGGTTCAAAAATACATTACATAATACACTATTTCCAAAACTCGAAATCCATCTTTTTCTCATGTCCATGCATCTTGATGTCGAGATGATCAATTTGATGACATTTGGGCATTAAAACATCATCTTCTGGTGAAACTTTTGAGGTAGGCTCAAAATTGATCGTTTAGAGCCTCGGCTCTATAAAAACTTTTCCATATATATATATATATATATATATATATATATATATATATAAAATACTGGGAGGTAATAATTAAAATAAAAATAGTAATAAAGGATGAGAGAATATACCATCTCTGAATCCAGCCCAAAAGAAAGAAAATAAGTAAATAAAAAAACCCACAAAAATAATTTCTCTCTTTCTCTCAAACTCAAATATCCCTTATCAAACCACCTCAAAACTCACGTCTCCGTTATTAACTCACATTTCCCTTAGCAAACCATCTCAAGTAAGCCCTATCCTAACTCATGCTCTATCCGTTCACTAATACAAAAAGTAATCCATTAAATAAAACTAAAATAAAATAAAATTTTGATAACTCTACATTTTTTTTTTTTACATCATTCTCCCGGGTTGGGAGAACCTCATTTTTTATCTTACACCTTGTAGAGGTCAATCAAATAATTAGTGATGTAGTCCCACTATGGACTTCGGTATTTTTTCTTCAATAAACTGATTCTTTCTCTGTTTTGTGCTTATCTCGAAGTAAAACATTGGGATCTAAAACTCAATCTTGATTTTTTTTTTTTTTTTCAAGTTCCTCATAGATTTTGGTAAAATCGAGTTGAATACCAAAATCATGTGGATGCTCCATAAGACACTTTTTCTTTTTCAAGCTCTTCATAGAACTTGGTAAAATCGAGCTGAATATCAAGATCATGTGGATGCTGCATAGGACATCTTGCTAGTAAATTTCTTTGTTACGATCGGGATCAGTACCCTAGGTTTGTCGTGGGACTCTATTCATCTCTATAGCGAAATCTAGTGTTGGATCTTCATGGTTGTGAGCACCCTCTTCTCGAATAATAACATCCTCCAACCGTTGCACTTACTGTTTAGTTTCGCTTATGTCTCTTCGGATACCTTCCATGATTGTGTTCATGCTCGCCTTAATTTTTCGACCCACAAACTTCATGATTTACGATAATATATCCTCGAGTGTAAAAGCAGGTTTCAGCAGCATCATAATTGATGAATCTAACTTGCTCTGATACCAATTGATGCAGAGAAATATGGAAGAAAGAAACAATTAAAATAATAATATTTAAGGGTGAAAGAAAATTTGATCAATGGGTTTGTAAGGGAATCCACCTCAAAAGATCTTTTTACAAAAAAGGACATATCCCCAATTCTCTTATCTCCGTTACGAAGAAGGGATATATCTCCTTTAAATACACTTAGAAAAAAGAAAATAAATAAATAAATAAAACCCAAAAAATTAATTTCTCTCTCTCTCTCTCTAACTCAGAAATAAATAAATAAATAAATAAATAAATAAAATCCAAAAAAAATAATTTCTCTCTATCTCTAAATCATGTCTCCCTTATCAAACCATCTCAAAACTTACCTCTACCTTATCATACTACCTCGAAACTCACCTCTCTTTCATCAAACCATTTCAAATAAACCTTATTTTAACTAAATCTAATTAACATTTATCTCTTTAAAACCTATTTAATGCTTTGCCTAATATTAAAACGGACGATATCCCCAAAACAACTCACGTACAGCTAAGTGTCCTGACATTTGTAGTAAATTATATCTTATTTTTCCTTTGCGCACCTCTCAGCTTTACAATTGGCCTATCTATTGCTTAGGCTACTTCTTTCATTTTGAGGTGCCTATTTCTTTGGCTTACCCCCAGGTTTGTGGTCCGAGGTTGGGCCAACTTGTGGTTCCAGCTCCATATGATGTCCACAACTCAACTTTTTAATAAGACTCCTAAAGAGACATAAGTACACTATGCATTAATCAATGAATGAGTTTGTTTCTAGTTGCTTCTAAGTCATACATCATTGAGATCATTTTCCTTATTTGATCTGACAGCTTTGGAGGCAATGTGTATTTCTCAAATGTTACTGATAAGGCTCATAACTGATAGGTGAAGGTAGTAGCATACTTTTGTACAAGCCCATCCCACATAGCTTTTGCGGATCGGGTCAGGTTGGGTCGGGTTCCAATGCCACCCATGTACTTTGTTTAGTTTGTAGCAAAGATTTTAAAATTGTTGATTCAGCTTGGATTCAGCGAGTGAGCAATCTAAGTCCATGGAAACTCACCTAATCGCCCCATTCCTATTGAATTTATTTATTTTTTAGCAATTTTTTAGGATTTTTTTTATCTGACCTAGAGCACCATTTTTGGACTCGGCCCAGTCCATTTGCCCTCGTCCTATGAGCGAGGCGAGTTAAGTCTGAGTCTACTATAAATAGGGAGGCGTACACTATTGGTGATGTTGATAAAAAATTTTGATCAATATAAATCATTTTTTTTTTTACTTATGAGCCCATAGCACTCGCTTTTCTTCATCCAAATCGATCTATCTTCATCGATTTTTGGTTAAAAATAGTTGTATTTTGAACTAATCCACCTGGATACATTCAAATCCATTGGTTTTGCACTTTATACCAGACCTCTACACGAGACTAAACACCATTGATTCAGGACTTGAAGATATTATAGACCTTAACAAAGGAAACTATATAGATGTTACAATAAATATCAGTACCAAGAGACATATCATATGTGTATAACTAGGTTTATGCAGGTGTACTGCCTAAGCTATGCTCCTTCTCTAATTCTAGGCTTCAAGTGAGTGTTTTTTTTTTTTGACAGAAAACAGAGATTATATTAGAGATCTAAAAAGAGATTACAGAGTCAGAGACCAAAGTCTCAGATAAAAAGGTACCCCCTTTTGCAAGAAAATCTACCAGCGCATTAGCTTCCTTATAAACATGCACAAAGGAGAACACAAAGGAATTAGCAATGTTCCAAATTTGTAGTAGCACCAATCTCAACTCCCAAGGAGACTTCTGCTTCCTGTTGCACCAATTGATGACGTTTAGAGAATCTCCTTCAATAATATAGTAATGACCCAGATTCCTAACCACCAAAAATTTTAAACCATAAAGAAGTGCATAATGCTTTGCTTAATTAGCAGCTCTTTCACTAAGAAGACCAACATAAGTAAAGATAATACTATCATTCCAGTCTGTAATCACACCTCTAAAGCCCACCAGCTTAGGGTTCCCTAATGAATTGCCATCAAAGTTAAGTTTAAAAACCCCCATCAAAGGCGCAACCCATATTCATTTAAGCCTGCATTTAATGAAACTCGTAAGAAAAAGATTTGGTAGATTTTTCCTTACATCCACTTCTGAAATGTCATGTCCTCGTTTTGTCACATAAAGATAAAACCAAATTGAATGTAAAATCTTGTCCATAATTTTCTCAAAAGGCTGAACCATCAAAAGTTCTTCTATTCCTCTCCTTCCACACCTCCCACAAGATCATGCCTCTCGTGATTTGCCATATTATCAAACCTAACTGAGGTAAAAAAGGAAGTGACAAATTTGAAAGTAGACCCTCAACCTTTGACGATATAACCATTGCAACTCCAAGCTAACAAAAAAACCAACTCCAGATTTTAGAAGTGAATGGACAGTAGAGAAATAAATGAGCATCTGTTTCACCGTCCTCCTTACACAACAGACATACATTTGGCATGATCTTTCTCCTATTGATGAGATTATCAACTGTCATAAGCTTGTTTTGAACTGTCAGTCATAAAAAAGCTTGAACTTTAAGAGGTAAAGGCTATTTCCAGACCACAACAACTTCAGGCATGGTCCACCTCCATAGATTATTAAACAATAATTGGTACATCGACTTAACCGAATAGTCTCCATCTTTGTCAATATCCCACACTACTTCATCAACAACATTGTGAGAAATGTAAACTTCATTAAGTAGCATCAATAAGTTAGAGAATTTAGCAAAGAGAGAGTCTGAAATCCTATTGTATGGAAGATTAATATTCCATACAATCTGGTTTTCCTTGCGTTTGAAATAGTCAGAGACGAGCACATTGGGATTGGCCATCCTCTGAAATACAAGAGGAAACATATATGTCAAAGGTGAAGACCCTAACCATTTGTGATGCCAGAAAGAGATATTGTGTTCGTCTCCTAGAGACCACTGAATGCCCCTGTGAATGAGAGATCTACAAGAATGAATAGATCTCCAACAATAAGACATCTCCCTAGTACCATTCTTCGATCCAGCCTATATTCCAAACCTATCCACACCATACTTTGTTGTGATCATTTGTACTACAAATGGTCTTTGAAGTTTAAGCTCCTCCACCACCACTTACATAGGAACGCCTGATTGACAAGTTTGACTCGCATTATTCATAGACTTCCTTCACTTTTGGGTGTGCACACCCTATCCCATCTTAGCAAATGAAATTTCCTAGAATCTATAGAAGAACCCCACAGGAAGTTTCTCATTAAGGTTTCAATTTTCCTAGCAACTGATGAGGGGATCTGCAATATGAACATCTGATAAATAGGTAAATTTGACAAGCACGCCTTGACCAGGCTAATCCTTCCTCCCAAAGAAAGGTATTTAAATTTCCATAAATCAAGCTTCACTTAAATTTGTTGGATGATTTTGTCCCAAACAACAATTGCGAGTCGCTCGTCCGAAATAGGCATCCCCAAATACATGATGGGGAAGTTCTCCACTTTACACCCCAACACCTCTGGCATTTATTGAACTAAGGCATCACTGTAATTAATACCAACTATTGTTGTTTTATCAAATTTAACATTAGGGCCTAACACAACTTCACAACATCTAAAAAAGGTAGCAATATTGCTAACTTGGTCAACCTCAACCTCAACCTCACAAGACAACAAGGTCTCATCTGCATATTGCAAATGGGAAATGCAGGGGCCTCCATTTGGCATTTGAAAACCCTTGAAATGACCACTCCTTTCAACATTTCTCAAAAGCAAACTGAAACATTCTACATAAATAGTAAATAAGAAAGGAGAAAGATGGTCATCTTGACGAAGACCCCGGGATGCCTTAAAGAAGCCCGTAGGGCTACCTTTGTATAGAATGGTAAAGTGTGCTGCAGAGAAACATCCAAAGATCCACTTTCTCCACAACTCCCCAAACTCCATATTCTTCATGATTTCGAGCAAAACACTCCACTCCACCCTATCATAAGTGTTTTTCATATCCAGCTTAATGACCACCCCAACACTCCCATTTAGAACTTTAGAATGAATACACTCCTGTGCCACCATTACACTGTCTGAAATCAATCTATCCTTAATAAAAGCTGACTGGAAACCTGAGATAATAGCTGGTAACACCCCCTTTAAACGTTCTGCCAAAACGTTCGCCACAATTTTACAAAGGCTAGTCAAAAGACTAATGAGTCTAATGTCACTAAGAGTAGCAATGACTGACTTTTTAGGAATCAGTACGAGATAAGTGGAGTTAACCCCTCTACAAAGTTCGCCTCTCCTAAGAAACCCCATGGTTATTTCCAACAGTTCACCACAAATTAAATTCCAAAACTTATGAAAGAAGATTAAAGGGAAGCCATCAGGACCAGGTGCCTTATCGTGTGGCAATGTAAAAACCGTACTTTTTAATTCCTCCATAGAAACATCTCTTTCCAGGAAAGACCTTGAATCTGACGGTAGAACCTTAAACTCCACCCTAGTTAAACGAGGGATATGCTTCACTTCAGAGGTGAAAGCTTTTTGAAAATGATTAACAATGGCATTAGACATACCAAGACAATCCTCAGCATTGACCCCTTGAATCACCAAACCATAAATGTCATTCTAAAGGCATCTTACATTTGTTGTGGTGTGGGAAAACTTTGTATTAAGACCCCCCTCTTTCAACCATTTCACTCTAGACCTTGGTCTCCAATAAATTTCTTCCGCTCTTCTAAGCTCCTAAAGCTCATTTATTTTAGTGCTTCGCTCCAACATCAACTCTTGAGACCATTCTCTTGAATTTTGCACAAACCCCCAGAAACCCCAACAGAGTCAATCCCCACAAAGTCCATTGCCCTAGGACCCCACACTTCCCTGACACCAGATAAACTAGGACTTGGAAGTTTGGTTTCCTGAAGGATTAGGATAATAAGCTTAAATTTAGAGACAAAAAAACAGATGTCTTTTTTCTTTTTGAGGTCGCTTAAACCTTGTACATTCCAAGAGAGAATAAACATCAGAGAGGATTAGAGGAGGAATAACCAGGTCCATCCCTACTCTTACCAAAAAATGCTTCTTCCAAGAGCAAGGAGGACATCCCTACTCTTACCAAAAAATGCTTCTTCCAAGAGCAAGGCTTCCTCCATGGCTTCATCAAAAGCGTCCTCCAAAGCCACCGACGAAGGAGAGGAGCTGATCTCAATAACATATTCATCACTGATGACGACATCAGTGGCAGCACCAGGGCGTGAGCCATGAGCTAGCAACCTTGCAGATGACCTCATACCCTTCATAGGACTTTTACCCTTCTTTTTGTTCTTGCTCTCTTCCTTTGCAGGAAACTGACAAGGCTTGTTATTCCCAACATCTTGACTCATCTTTTTGCTCACCTTCTTTTAAAAAATGTCTTTGAATACCACCCCAATTGGAACATCGAAGTCCATACCACTATCAGAGACGATAGAAGTAACATCAGCCTCTGCTTTATCTTCATGAGCCCAACCATTGGATTCATAGGAGCAGACATGTCCTTTGGGACCACCCTCTCTCTTGTCTTAACAACCACCATATGAAGGAGCAAAGGTCTCTCCTCATTATGGATGACGTTAAGAGGAGAAGAGGTCTTAGCTTCCACCAAAGCTAAATCAGAGACTTGTAGCAGGGAGTCCTTAGCGTGCTTCTTTCGCTCACCATCCATCCCCACTCTAGGGGTATTCTCTTCATCCTCTAAAACCACCTGCTCTTGAACCTCATCAACCAACAGGGTTGATTTTCAAGGGATCTACAGACGGGCATTGAGAAGATCGACCCCTTCTTGGCTTCACACATGTGCATGAATGGATACATCTTGCCTAGCACAACAAGCACAAACTGGAGGGCCACTTCCGAGTGTAGATGATGTCCAGTAGAGACAACAATGGCGGTCAACAAAAACTAACAAAGTTTATGAAAAGCCTCGTCCACTGCCTTCAAAGAAGTAGCCTGGAGCTCTGGAAAGGTTGATAGCTTTGGGAAAGAAGGACTCCCACCCAGTCGATTCAGCGAGCCCACCAGAGTACCCTCCACGTCGCACCCTTGCATCATCACACGCTCCATAAAGTGGGCCGCGAATCCCACCTACAGTGAGCCATATTCGGTTCCTGGGTTTTGCAAAAGTAAATCCGCAGTGGACGATGGTGTACCCTGAGGTGTAGAGGAATGGCATAGACCCTCACCGTCCACGTTCATCGAAAGCCTTGCCTAATTCTTCACATTCACCGGAGGCCTCGTTGTATTTTTTGGGAACTGTCCCACCGGTATCTAGTGTTTTCTAATTTTCAAAATTTGAACTTCCTTCTTTCTTGCCCTGAAAAATCGAGGGTCTCTCTTCTCCGGAGAAACAGCTTTTTTCACCGAAAAAGATACACCAGAATTAAACATTGGTTGATGTCTCCCCACCTTCTGCCATCCTTCATCATCCACCAAAGGGGTCATAGCAATCTTCCCCACCGATGGAACCACATTGACAACTTTGGGCTTAACAAAGACCTGGATGGAAAAAGTTTCTTGATCCACTTGCAACCTCAACCTTTTTGAAATAACTGCACCACACAGACTCCAAATGCGAAACCTGACACATCGTAAGTCAACTCCATCTAAAAATTCCTTATCTATATCACAAAATTCCCCACACAACGAAAGGTGATCAACGACCAAGCATGGAAAGGGACACCTGACAATCTGATCCATTGACTTTCCTTCCGCAAATAAGAAATATGGGATGATGGCTTCCAAAGGGCAAGAGACAAAAGCTTGCCTCTAACTCTCACAAGGCGATTTTTCAATGCTGAGACAACATCGTCCTTATTTCGTAGAAAGAACACAACCTTGTTCTCTCCCATTATTCTAACCTTGGAAGTATATGATATACCTGAACCCCTTCTAGCCCAGTCACTAAGACCAAATATCTCATTTGAGGGTGGAGAAAAGGAGCCCACTACCGGAAAACTTGCGCCTAAAAGTAAACCACCTGATAAATCATACCTAATAGACACCATAGGAACCTGAATGTTGCCATCACCGCATTCTTCTTCCCCACTCTCCATTTTATCTAAACCAACCGTTTCGCAGATTAATACTCGTTCATCCTTTTTGCAGTGCAATTTTCCTTGTTGCTCCTCAAAGATACCCCATGGCATCTGAAGAGAGTCCAAAACGTAGAGAGCTGCTGAAGAAACCCAAAAATTAAAGCCAAAAATGTCACAGGTCTCGAGCAATGATGGTCCCCATAGTGAGTCAATCCCTATTAGGCCCCATTGCAATGCCCTTGCTGCCGCTTCAAGTGAGTGTTGGATCAATAGATTCTCTCTGTAAGTGTATTCACATGCAGTAGAAGGGAACTATTGTCTTGTTGCTGAATATATAAGAAAAACAATGGAATAAAGGGTTTGTCACTCTAGTTTCTACTCTCTCTATAGATATATACCTATCATGTAAATGTACTAGTATAGATATATACATATCATGTGAATGTACAAGAATATTGAGCATGTCAAATTCGATGATCCATCCTCCTCTCCACTGTATGAGTGGGGCTTGAATAGATTTCAGAGATGGTAAACAAAATAATTCGTGTTATTTATCCCAAATAGTTGGATGGAACCAACTCTCTCTCATAAAGTGGTTTAATGAGATAAACATCTTGTGAAAGTGGTTTAATGAGATAAACATCTTGTGAATTGTAAACCAAGGTATCTCCATAGGATTTTGATGATAGGCTTTAATATGTTTTATACCAAAATATTATGATACTGGAATTTAGCCTCGAAACAAACTAAATTTGTTGTAATATTGTCGGAGAAAATCGAAGGAGAGTGGTTATTTTAACCTATCATCGGACAAGCTATTACACTACTCTAGTATGTCTGAGTGTAATCAAGCCATTATACTCCGCCAAATATATGTATACTTTTCCACCTTTTCTCTAGTTTTTTTCAATGATATATGGCTTGACTCAAAGTCGCCGAGTAACTCGACTCAGGCCAATGAGTAGTGTCTGGCGTGAGTCAATTTCTGAAACACTGACCAAGAGAATTAGCCAATTTGGCTAGACATTCCAACCGAGTCCGATCCATATTTTTAAATCCTATTTTGGAGAGAGCGGTATAACGTATTCAAAACTCGTTGGCCCGAGTCAATTTCTAAAACACTGACTAAGAGAATTGGCCAATCTGGCTAGGCATTCCAATCCATTCCGATCCATATGTTTAAATCCTATTTTGAAGATAATGGTATAACCTATTCAAAGTAATCGAACTGCATATTATGGTGATATCTATATTACATTATTAAATAATAATTAAAAGGTAGATACATGTCACGAAAATAAGAAGGGACCATGTTATAGAGGTTGTGCCATGTTATAGAGGTTGTAGGACATATTCCCCATATTTAGGGGAAGAGAGAGAGTAAAATTTTGTGCGTGTAGAGTAGAGATTTTAAGAAGAGAGAGAAAAAGAGAGAGAGAACAGAGATTTTAGGAAGAGAGAGATATTGTTTCCGTATCTTATTGAGAAATAGGATAACTTTTTTTATCCAACCTTTTCCTAAAATTTGTGCTTGAAGAGTAGAGAAAAGAGGATCTCCACCCTTTCCTACTATTTTATGCATAAAGAGTATATATTTTAGGAAGAGACAAAAGTAGAGATTTTAGGAAGAGAGAGAGACATTTTTCCAATATCTTAATTTGAGAAATAGGAGGTTTTTTCACGGTCAAACTTCCTAAAATAAGTACCTATCCCAAACTCAAATTCAAGAGAGAGAAAGATATGCATACTTATCTAAGATGGTTTCTATATATCGAAGAGGATTCCCCATCCAAACATGATAACATCTCTCAATCGAAGCACGCCTCACTTCTTTTTTTTTACCTATTTTTTTGTTCGAACTTCTTAAAATGGGCACCTATCCCCAACTAAAATTCAAGATAGAGATGCATATATGTATCTGAGATTGTTTCCATTGGACTCCCCATCCAAGCATGCTAACGTCTCTCAATAGATGCACGACCCACCTTTTTTTCCCTATTATTTTGGTTTAAGCTTCCCATGGTACCTATCCCCAACTCAATTTCAAGACAGAGAAAGATATGCATACATATTTAATATTGTTTCCATATCAAAGCATAATAACCTTTTGTTTCTCTATCCAAGAATGATAACATCTCTCAATGCATTCACGTCCCACTCTCTCTAGCTCTTTATCTCAGTACCTAGGGTTTTGATGTTATAGAAGTTAAAAAACCCTAAAAGGGATCTTTCATTTAGTATTGTGTGATTAATTGTTGGAAGAGAAAGAAATGTTGGTACCTACTTTTCTACATTGAAAATATGCTATTGCAATAATTTTTAGGTTCAATGAAGCTTAACAAAGTTGATATTGATGGTAAGTCATAGTAATTCCTTTTATTTTATTTTTCTATTATCTTTGTTTGTATTTTTTAGGTGTTTATATTGAAGGTAAGTCATCGTAATTCTTTTTATTTATCTATTGCATTACCTTTGTATTTTTTTTTTTTAAGTGTTCGTTGTATTTTTTAGGTGTTTATATTGAAGGTATGTCTTAGTAATTATTTTTATTTATTTTTACATTATCTTTGTTTGTATTTTCTTTAGAGAAACATATTAATCTTTAAAGGTAGAAACCTTGCTTTCTTCAAGGTATGCAATTATTGTTTTAAAATTTTTCATAAGTACTTACTTTGAAATAATTTGTACATGGTCTTATTTTATAGACTTTCTATTTAAAGTAAAAAATAATAAACAAAAATTACAAGCAATAAAAATAATTATAATTATTACTCTACTTCACAACATTAGTGAGTTTTCCACATAATTTTTTGTTTTTTTGTTTTTATGGTTGCAGTGATAAAAATATTATTTTTTATGTTTTTCTATCTAAAAAGTGGTGTTTCCATTAGATACTAAATGCTTTTCAATCACAATAGTGACACATAACAGTCTCTGAAAAGTGGTGTTTCCATTAGATACTAAATGCTTTTCAATCACAATAGTGACACATAGCAGTCTCTGTGGAATATAATTTAATGTAAAATTTCTTATTTGAATCTCTGTGGAAATTTGTTTTGACTAGCTTTATTAGGCTGTGATTCTATTACAACATAAGCAATGGATTGATTTGTGGAACATGTATGGATGGGTTTATGAAAGGACTTTATGGTTAAGCACAATGTATATATATTTAAAAAATTCTTTACCCCTACATTGGCAAGATCGATTTCTATATCCAATTATAATAAAACTACCCTTGAAATAAATAAAATAAAAATAAAATCGGTTATCAATTGCTACTTCTTTAAATACAATTATTTATTCAAGAAACAAAACAAGAATTTATTACTTTATGGGAAGATAAGTAAATATTTGAAAAAGGTAAAATTGCCGGAGATTACCTCAACCGAGCTTTAGTACATCCCACGTCAAGTCTCCTCCTTCCGATGGTGCTCGGGATCTATGATCGGTAAGTTGATTTTCTACTGTGGTAAAAATCCACTCAATGACTTAATCTTCATCAAGTCTTTTAGCTTGATTTTAGAGAGATGAGAGATGAATATGAAGAGCGAGAGAGAAAACTTAATCTTCACCAATCATTTTAGCTTGATTTTAGAGATATGAGAGATGAATATGAAGAGAGAGGGAGAGATCTACTAGAAAGGCGTTCCACCCCTTTGCCACCCACAAATAATAGAGGCGGTGGATGCCATCAAAATATAATGCAACTTAGAGAGAGATAAAATTGGGGCATGCCTCCCTTTTGGAAGAGAGGAGAATTTTGGGTAGGGAGAGAGAATTATTAAAGAGAGAGAAGATATTACGTATCTCATTTTATGAGAGAACACCTCATTTCATATATTTTTTATGCCATAGATTTTGCCTCAATTTCGTAGGGTCAAATCTCAACTGTCTATCTAAGGAGGTAGGGTCAAATCTCAACGGTCGATCTAAGGAGACTTGTGAGGTAAGAGATTTGAGTCATCCATCTCTTTGATCCATATCAAGATTCAAAGAGATGAATTACAGCCTTATCCTTCCATTCCTAAATCTATTCCGTTATACTTAAAAATAAGTCAACCAAGAGGAAAAGCATTATTCCTAAGAATGTTATGTGAATTGGTGGAGGCATGCTACCCTTTTGGTGGCCACGTGTGGCTCTACCTAATCCACATCCTTTTAAATTTTTGACTCATATTTTATGGAGGTCCCAAATATTTTAGAAAATATTTTATTTCATATTTAATTTTTTTTAAAAATCTTATATTTTATTCAAAATATTGAAAAATTAATTTCTCTTAATTTATAAATTCAAATGACAAAAATAAAATATCAGAATATTCACAAAAATTCAAATAAACATTCTAAAAAACACATAATATAAAATTAATTAAAATTAATTAATTTTAATGGGAATCAGATCCGTTAGATCTAGAAAATTATTAGTACATGAGAGCACTCCACCTTCAGCTGCGAATCATGATCTGCCTAGCTTTCTCAAACTAACCAAGCAGTTCTAATGACCCACAGTCCACTGTAAGGGTTTATGATTGGACCACCAAAGTCAGCCAATAGATTAGGGGATGCAATCTTGGTTTATAGATTTCAGGTTCTCCCCTAAAAACAACAAAATCATGGTCCTCCAGACCATGATGCAACCATGACTTTATAGTGCATAGGACTCTATAGTGCATAGGGGTAAGCTCTCGCACATGTACACGCTTCACCCTCATTGGTGAATCTCAAAACGACTATCTATGTATATGTCGTGTGATGATATAACGATGAGGTTTTAGCCATGTTTCTAAAGGCGATTCATCACACGCAAAGGGCCACATTGTCCCTTGGCTCTCATCTGGGCATACTCCGATCTCATCAAGGGACAACCCACTAAACCCTTCTCCCTAGATCCCTATGCTCAGGTATCTTGGGTTTTTCCAAACCTCGGCTGGCTTAGCTCGTCGAGCCTAGTCCGAATATCAGCAAATAACATTTGCTTAGTATGGTCTACAAAAGGACCACACTCCTATTGAGTTTATGTTCCACTATATAAAATGCTCATACAAGCTCTCATAAGGCCTTTAAAGGCCACATAAACCTAACATCTCCCACTTGGCCTTTGAAGGCTTTACATTCTCTCTTCCTCACTTTCTCTCATTTTCGATTATCTCTCCCAATAACAATCTCTCTCAATACATTAATCGTGGCTTTCGCCATCAATCCTTTCACAAAAAGACTCATAGAGGCAACGCCTCTTTCTCTTTGCTGCTCGGATCTTATCCCGAAAGTGGTCGTAGTCCATCTTTCATATCGCATCGCGAATCATGGATTTGCTATCACAGAAAATCATCACGTATCATTATCGCATGGAATCATATCTTCATTGTCTTAAAAAATTTCTTCAAACAAACCGTTTTTTTCTGTAGCAATACAACCAGCGCCACACATCTGGGTTCCATAGGTGAATAACACCATAGTCTGCTGTTCCAACTGGTTTGCCAAATACTAGTTGCTCCCACTGGAATATTTAGTTTTATACGCTTGAAGTTATTATGGAATTGTGGCTCCCTTTTACATGCATATTGCCGCTGTGTTGTCGTAGAAAATCCTCACTGCCTCACAACACACGGGTTGAAAGTGAAGTCGATTAAAAAATTTCTTAATCCATACAGCCTCCTTGGCCGCCAAATAGCACGCCACGTATTTTGCCTCTAGGATGGACAATGCCACCACATCCTATTTCTTTGATTTTCAAGAAGCTGTTCTCCCTATGAGCATGAATCAAGATGTAGACTTCTCATCATCTGAATCCTTGAGATAGCTTGCATCTGTATATTTTAATATCCAAGCAGCTAAATAAAACATGGGACCGTAGCAGCTCCCACTCAATTATTGTACATACAATATATACATTCTCAACATTTTTATGTCTATATCATGAGGTAGCATAACAATTCTCATGCAATAAGTAATTCAATGCCCATTGGTTTCACAATATGTAAAACCTTTATAAACTACAAAGGTTCAACCACATTAGTCTTCTTGGTAGTAAATCCATACAAATCAAGTTATCTAATCAATATAACATATGTCAAGGAAGCCTAGCAAAATAGTCTTCCTATAACATTCCATATGGTTCAAGGTTTTACGTAATAGAGGATTTTAAATAACCACAAACATGAGTTAAGGCATAAGAGTATTTAAAAAAAAATATGCATGACAGTCTTTCTCTCAATTTTATAAATACCTTGAAGGCATAATGGTTTTCTCCCTTTTAAAAAAAATTTACTTAGTCTACACAAGCAATGGTTAGATAACATTATGATGGTATAAAATGATTTTTCATAAAGAATTAGTGGATCTAACATGACTATGGGGTTTTCTCAAAACATCCAATTTAATAATATAATATATGTTTAGTCTTCAAAAATTATTTTGCCGCATTCGCCTACTAAGTCATGTTTACAGTTACAAAAGCAAGCCATAAAGTCCATATTACAATTTTATCCAAAATAAAACATGACTAAAGAATGATTATCAAAATCTTGACAAATTTTTTTTTTTTGACAAATATAGAGACTTTATGAAGAGATCATCATCACAAGCAACACATCATATTACTGGACATTATCTGGAGGATGGTCACTAAGACCGAATTCCATCAGAATACTTCATCCGTGCTTACATATTTGAATGAGTTATACCCATATCTCGTGTTTCATACTTAGGACTCAAAACCCTTGATCAAATCACATCTCCATGTGTATCACTACCTTAAGTAGTTCGTGCTCTTAGCACAAGGAGGCACCATAACACATGGTATTCATAAACATGCTCTTTCTAATTTGTTAGCATATATCTCTCAATGTCCATATACTCCATACATATTTATAAAACAATTAGCCAAAATATAATAAAAGCAATAAAAAGTAACTGAATCATCTTTCCCTATATGACCTTACCATGTAATGTGGAATATATTTAATAGCTCAAAGCCATGTAATGTGGTACCTGGGCTTTCTAGATTCATTGCTTTTACAATAGTTCAGCGATGTTAGACGAGCACATAATTGATGAAGAATATATTAGTCTTCGATTTCACATGTCACAATGTGTTCATCTCTTCGGCACTTGGATTCTCCTTTTCTCACATCGTGAAAAAAAATCTTCATCATTTCATCATTTTAAATATCACAAATTTGATTCTCCCATTGATATTTAACTTTTCTTTGCTACCTCCAAGCTTCTTTATGTATCCCTTCATTTCGAAGAAACCAAGATGCTGTTATAGGTATTGTGTTTCTTTTTCTTTTTGTTGTTCCCAGATCGAACACTTTTCCTATAGTGTGTCGTACCTTGTCAGCTCTGTATTATCTCTCTCTGAAGTTTTATTATAATAAATCATATGTAAGGCATACTATAAAACCCTTTTTAAATGAGCCCTAAAAATGTCTTCATTACTGGGTATCTCTCAATAAAAAAATTGTTTCTCTCAAACCTTAAAGAATTTCTTCTTGAAATCTCTTGTGTTGAAAACTAGACTCAAAACCAAATCATAACATCATAATGTGAATCCCAAATAATATCTTCCTTTAGAGAAATAAATAAGGTGACATACACATCACAAAATAACTCATATTGCAGAATTTCAATATAAACACTGTATAGTAGAATTGTATTTTATCCCTATCCTTGTTGAGTTTTCGTTTCAAACTAATTTTGTTTAAAAGTAGACATATAATGGTAGCACATATATTTCTACAGGCCTCACATTATTATGTTAAGTAGGCTTGACAATTATAGATTTTTAAGTGAGCACACCATAATTGCAGAAAATTCAAGATGACCTCTGTTCAATCCAAAATTTTTATTCATCTCTTCCCATAGATATTTCTCTCTACTAGACTCAAAATTGAAGTATAAAAACTTAGTGTAAGCCATAAAGTATTCTGTTAAGAATAGAAATAAAATTTGTCTTCCAAGTCATGGAAATAATTTTTATTGGAGAAAATAACACTTGCATACCGTTCAATAAATCAATCATATCTTTCAAACCATAAATAATTTCTTGATGAAAAGTTTTCTGTTTGAAAGTAGACTCAATTTTATTAGTCACAATAAAATTTCAGCAAGAAATAAAATCATATCATTAGTAGAAAAAATCACGGAACTCAATGGATAGTTCTTGGATTTTGAAGGATCAAAACTGACACCCTTCAATCATGAATCCATAACTCTCAATTCCCTTAGAACCTGCTACTAAAATTTTGTAGGTAGATCCTTCTCTCAAAGACATACAAAATCACTTAAGTATACAACAGAGAAATACATCATTATCGTCTTCATATAAGTGCTCTTAAAATAACACAGAATATTCATTCTGCAAAATGTCTTTCTCAGTGTTTTGAATATTTCAATAATTCTTTACCGGGGTGTATTACTTGACCACAAAGATTAGTAGCTTTCTTCCATCTCCTTCCCAAGCTTTATCTCGACTCAATAAACGGAAAAAAAATCATCTAATACCAACCTCGCTATGATACCAATGAAAGGACTTTATGATACCAATGAAAAGACTTTATGATAAAGCACGATGTATATATTTAAAAAATTCTTTACCCCTACACTGGCAAGATCACTTACAATGTCCAATTATAATAAAACCACTCTTGAAATAAATAAAATAAAAATAAAATTGGTTCTAAATTGCTACTTTTCAAATACAATTATTTATTCAAGAAACAAAACGAAAATTTATTGCTGTGTGGGAAGAGAAGTAAATATTTAAAAAGGTAAAATTGCCGAAAATTACCTCAACCAGGCTTAGTACACCCCACGCCAAGTCTCCTCCTTCTGATGGTGCTTGGGATCTATGATCAGTATGTTGATTTCCCTACTATGGTAAAAATCTACTCAAAAGCTTAATCTTCATCAAGCCTCTTAGCTTGATTTTAGAGAGATGATAGATGAATATGAAGAGAGATGAAGATGTCTTAATCTTCATCAAGCCTCTTAGCTTGAGTTTAGAGAGATGAGAGATGAATATAAAGAGAGAGGGAGAGATCTTCTTCAAGCCCTTTTGCAACCCATAAAGAATAAAGGTGGTACGTGCCACCAAAATATAGTGTAACTTAGAAAGAGATAAAATTGGGGCATGCCTCCGATTTGGAAGAAAGGGGAATTTGGGTAGGGAGAGAGAATTGTTATAGAGAGAGAGAAGATAATATGTATCTCATTTTATGAAGGAATACCTCATTTTATAGATTTTCTCAACCGTCGATCTCAAGAGACTTGTGGGTGATAGATCTGAGCCATCCATCTCTTTGATCCACCATCAAGATTCAAAGAGATGAGCTATAGCCTTATCCTCTATTCCCTAAATATATTCACATCAAATAATATATCAAATCCTTATTTATTTGATTGATCAATCTTGATTCAAAGAATTAGAAAATATCTAAAATATTCAACCTTATCACATAAGTTGGCTATACCTAAAAAGATAAGTCAACCAAGAGGATAAACATTCTTCCTAAGAATGTTACGTGAATGAGTGGAGGTGTGCTACCCTTTTTGTGACCACGTGTGGGCCCCACCTAATCCACATCCTTTTAAATTTTGGGCCTCATATTTTACGGAGGTCTCAAATATTTTAGAAAATATTTTATTCCATATTTAAATTTTTTTTTAAAATCTTATATTTTATTCAAAATATTGAAAAATTAATTTTTCTTAATTTATAAATTCAAATGAAAAAAATAAAATATCAAAAGATTCATAAAAATTCAAATAAACATTCTAAAAAACACATAGTATAAATTAATTAACTTTAATGGGAATCATATCCGTTAAATCTAGGTAATTATCAATACATGGGAGCACTTCACCTTTAACTACGAATCACGATCCACCTAACTTTCTCAAACTGACCCAGCAGTAGTCCATTGCAGGGGTTCATGATTGGACCACCAAAGTCAGTTAATAGACTAGGGAACGCAATCCCAATTTATAGATTTCAGGTTCTCCCCTAGAGACAAAAAATTATGGTCCTCTAGACCATGATGCAACCATGACTCTATGGTGCATAGGGGTAATCGCTTGTACATGTATATGCTTTACCTTCTTTGGTGAATCTCAAAACGGCTATATATGTACATACCGTGTGCTGATATAACGATGAGGTTTTAGCCCTATATCTAAAGGCTATTCATCACACGTAAGGGCAACACAGTCCATTGGCTCTCATCTGGGCATACTCCGACCTCATCAAGGGATAACCCACTAAACCCTTTTCGGTAGATCCCTATGCCCAAATATCTTGGGTTTTTCCAAACCTCGGTTGGCTTAGCTCGTCGAGCCTAGTCCAAGTATCAGCAAATAACATTTGCCTAGTATAGTCCACAAAAAGACCAAACTCCCATTGAGTTTATGTTCCACTATATAAAATGCTCATACAAGGTCTCATAAGGCCTTTAAATGCCACATAAACCTAACATTTAGTTTGCATAGATTAATTTATATTTTTTAGTGTTTTTAATTTTTTGCGTGTATTATATAATTTTGTTATGCATTTACCTTATTTTGGACTTCTTTGAAGTAATGGTTCCCCGTAATGCTTTATAGTTTGGTGATATTTGTTCAGTTTTATTAAATTTTGTATTTTCATTAGATAGTTTCATTATGTTTTTACCTGATTTTGGATTTTCAATATGCAAAGGCATTAGATAGAAGTCTTCTCAAAGTATTTTGTGTCTGTTTTTTGTTTTAGAAAAACTTTATAAGTTGGAGGGAGAGAGAGAGTACTTAAGGAAACTTTCATATTCCAGAACCCATAGAGAGAGTACTTAAATAACCCTTATTCCATTCATGGCGTTTATTTTTTTTGAGAGAAAAACTGGGTTGCAGAGAGAGAAAATACTTGGGAAAACTCTCATATTTCAGAACCCATATTTCATTCATCGCAACAACATGTCCACAACGTCAAAAAACACACACAAAGACAAAATTTGAGAACAAACGTTTCTTCGAAACAAGGATACCAAACAATAAAAATAAAAAAATAAAATACAATGGATTAATTATCTACCCTACCACTACTAAAAAATTGTCTTCTACCACGACTGTTGCTCCTGTCAAGTATGCAATGGGCTTCTTTTGAGAGAGAGAGAGAGAGAGAGAGAGAGAGAGAGAGAGAGAGAGAGAGAGAGAGAGAGAGAGAGAGAGAGAGGTGGACGCTTCGAAATGTGGATGTGTTAAGAAATGGAATGTTTAGACAAACATTAAAACTCCAAATAAATAAATAAACCATAGAACATCACATTCAGGGCTAAATTCACCCATGTACTTCATATCAGAAACACATGCTTTATATTTATGCTGAGCACTGAGCAATTCTAGACGTTTAATTCTCTGTTATAATTTACATCAATCGAAAAAAATAAGCCAAAAACCTTTTATTCTGACCTTGAAACCTATACATTCATTTCTAAAGAAGAAAATACAAACATATTAAAGGGAAAAGATAACATCGAGGGCATATCGACCCATATACTTGTAGATATACACAAGGAGTGTTATCTTTCGAGTCTGATCTTCCTAAGAGGATGGGTCTCAAATGAGTCGTAAGATACAATTATCTCCCAGTCTTCGTGTATTGAATATGACTCTCTTTTCTACTAAGAACCACAATTATCTCTCTCTCTCTCTCTCTCTCTTCGTGTATTGAATATTACTCTCTTTTCTACTATTGGTCCTTAGTGAGGTATAACCTCTCAAGAATACTTATATCTCTACTAGACTGTATCTATCAGAAATGTGTGGCCCCCTTTTAATCGAGAAGTCCCTTTTTTGTACGACTAAATTATGGTTTTTCAAGGGATAACTACGCATTTCCCATATTCGAATCTTCACCCTTCGTCTTCATCCTGAGTTTATCTACTCATTTGAATCACAAATCTTGCAGGGCATAATCCTTATCTTCGTAATGTTGTTTACTTCTTTTGTTTATCTTTTCACATTGTTGATCTCATTGCTGGGTTGTTCTTGTAGATACAATCGCTGGCGCTTGTCTTTTGAATTTCAAACTTTCGAATCTCATGATCTCGTGGGAGTAGAATAAGGGATTTATTGGTATCATCATCATTGCCAGTGGGCTGCAACTATGTCTGTTTGGTCCTCCTAAGAGAACGGGTCTCAAATGAGTCGTAAGATACAATTATCTCTCTCTCTTTGTGTATTGAATATTACTTTCTTTTCTACTAAGAACCATGATTATCTCTCACTTTGTGTATTGAATATTACTCTCTTTTCTACTATTGGTTCTTAGTAAAGTAGAACCTCTCAAGAATGCTTCTATATCTACTAGACTGTGTCTATAAAAAATGTGTGACCCCTCTTTAATCGAGAAGTCCCCTTTTTATGCTACTAAATTATGGTTTTTTAAGGGATAACTACGCATTTTCCATATTCGAATTTTCACCCTCCGTCTTCATCTTGAGTTTATCCACTCATTTGAATCACAGATCTTGCAGGGCGTGATCCTTATCTTCATAATGTTGTTTACTTTTTGTGTTTATCTTTTCACATTGTTGATCTCACTGCTAGGTTGTTCTTGCAGATACAATCGCTGGCGCATGTCTTTTGAATTTCAAACTTTCAAACCTCATGATCTCGTGGGAGTGGAATAAGAGATTTATTGGTATCATCGTCATTGCCAGTGGGCTACAACTATTTCCGTTATTTTAACTCAATCTATGCTACACCTTTTAAAGTTGATAAAGTACGGAGCCAAGAGTTCAAACGTGTTGATTTTATGAGAGAATTCCTTGTTCTGAAGAAATAATTCCCCTTTTGTGATAACTGATTTGCCGTACAATCCATAAAGCTTTAACTGCCGGACAATGATGTTGACGTGTGTTAAGCCATAGTTGGGCCGTTTGAGACTGTTGTTGAATGACATGGGTTAAGCTATATCTGTGCAGCTTGAGATTGCCGTTGAGACTGAGATGGGTTAAGCCATCTCTGGACAACTTGATACTACCTCCTCGAGAATCTTCATCGAATCCCAAAATCCATGGACTAAGCTATGCTCGAAGTATAATCAAATAAGGTACGCTTGAACGATGTTATTAATTGCCATACTCATTATTGATCTTCTATGTTCATCCATCGTATGTTCGCTGTTTGTCATCAAGTGATCATCCTTAGTCATTCATTGGGACTAAATAATTATACTTTTCAAGGGCAATGTATGGGCCATTCGCAACTCGATTTTTGTTAAGTGTTGATCGGAATGTATATGGTCTTGGTTAAGATAAAAGTACGCACAACAGAGGGAGAGAGAGATATTTAAGAAATTGTCTTCTATCTCTACTGCTGCTTTCAAGTATGCAATGGGCTTCTTTTGAGAGAGAGATTGGCAACTTGAAGAATCCTTGAGGGGCTAAGTGGTTATGCAAAGCCGAGATGTATCTTGGCAATTACAAAATAAACTTGATACATGATCAGTAATTGTTATCTATCACTTCCACTGCTGTTGCTGCTTTCAAGTATGCAATAGGTTTTTTTTTTTTGAGAGAGAGAGAGATTGGCAACTCGAAGATTCATTGAGGGGCTCAATGGTTATGCAAAGCCGGGATGCGTCTTGGCAATCACGGGTCAAACTTGATCCATGATCAATCAATTGTTTCATTGTTAGAATTTACAGAGAGCTCATAAGGATTTTATTGAAATTTTTAATTTTTTTATATTTTTTTTTATGCTTTTAATGAACTATTTATTTGCTCTCAAAAGTATGAGCCAGTAGTAGTATTAATAAAATAATAAAATAATAAAATAAGACTTTTTATTATTTGCCATAATATTCAATAAAATAGTTGATAAAACCACTAACCAATTTCTTAATCTATAATAGTCCATGCACCCATATATTCATTTTTATGTAGTACAATATTTATATGCGATAATAATTGCAGTATTTGTCACATACATATTTAAAATTTGTAGTGATATTACATAATAAGAAATAGATTATAACTCTAAAAACCACTCCTATCTTATTTGTTGTATGAATTGCTGAATTAGTGTTAGTACATATTCAAAATTTGTAGTGACTATGTAATAACAGGAAATAGGTCATAATCCTAGAAACCACTCAATTCATAAACATAAAGATTCACATTCTCGTGTTCATCCGAGAGTGATGGAAAAGGCTCATCAACATATGCATTATAAACAATCTCAAAATTCAGAAACTAATATTTCACAAGGTATTTCTACACCAATGACAAATACTATTCCTTCATCATCAAACCAATTCTCCGATGAATAATTTTTTCCACTCAGAGAGAAGAGATCCTCATGTAATATTGACAATGACATTGGTAGGATCTCAAAATCAAAGTTGCTCTATACAAATTTTCCTCATTTTTTTGGAGGAAAAAATTGTAACAAAGTATAAATTTTTGTTACTTTTTTTTTAAATTATAACTACTTCTCCATATTACTGCAGCTAAAATTATCTTATTATCTAAGAAGTGACTTATATTAATCAAATTTTTTATTAATAAATCTCTTTGATCATTGAATCTTTAGTTAATTTGTTACAAGTAAAGTAATGTTAATTTGCCTCAATCATAATGATCCTTTAGAGCCAATCTTTGATTGTCAAATTATAATAATTTATTTACTACCTTTTCATTATCTTCACTCTTAATTTATCTAAAAGTGTATTGTCCATAAATAAGGTATGTACAGTGCATAAATAAAGAGGGGACTTTCTACGTGACCCCACCCATATATGTAGTTATGTGACTCCTGGTCTCATCCATAATAGATGGTTGAGATGGATTGTCACAAGTTAGCTCTTAACCGCCAAATTTTGATCAGATGGCTCATAGTTGTTTTATTTTTTATTTTTATTCTACAAATAATTTTGAAGCAAAATTTGGAGAATGTATAGATCTGATAGGGGCGCAAGTGATAAAAATAATAATAAAAAAAAATTGGTGATACAAATTATCATAAGACCCTTGAAATTTATTGGGGTATTTTGGTTATTTATTTTTACATTTTTTTTTTTGTATTTTTGTTTTTTTTTTTCATGTTCGCCTTGAATTTGTGATGGGATGCCCAAAATTTCATCAAAAAATGTATTGTACAAAAAAATAACAATAAAACGGTGTTTGGCATGATATTCTGGTATGAACAAGCATAGCCATTTGATTTCAGATCGAATAATGGCTAAGAAGTCGGGTTACATGTAACTTATTCGGTCACATAAAAAAGTTATTTTTTAATTTGAAAATTTAATTTTTTTTTGCATATTTATGATCATCTCGGCCTAGATTGTGAATCTAAAAAAAGAAAAAGAAAAACAGAAAAAAAAAATCATCTAAAAAAAATGAATTTCCGTATACGTACATATGAGTCAGCCAATTCATGGAAAGCCTCTGGTCATGTATACCTCCTCAATCTCCCGCCCTTGTACATATCTAATACTCTTTCTTCCACCAATTCTCTCTTCCTTCCTATTTTGAATCCTCCTCTTCTCTCTCCTTAAAAACCCTCTCTCTCTCTAAAACGCTTAAAAACACACACTCTCTCTCTCTCTCTCCTGTTTTCCTAGGCCTTTGCAGTTCTTTTCTTTTTCTTTTTGTTTTCTTCTTTCATTATACCTCTCCTCTTTTCAAAACTCTCTCTATGCAGTTCCTAGAGAAGGAACAACTCTCAGAGGTCAGTAAATCAAAGGTACCCTCTACAAGATTTAAAGTGGGGAAATAAGATGCGTTTTGTATGTATTAATGCAGATTCCCCAACTCTCCTTGAACTCTCTAATAGACTCCAAAAGATCCTGAACTGCTCCCTTTTCCTGAAGAGATTCTTAAAACTAAATTACTAGAATTGAAAGAACGGGATTCTTCTTGTGCTTTACTAGAATTGAAAGAACGGGATTCTTCTTATGCTAGATTTGAGTCGACTCGAAGACTAAGGAGCTCTGTGAAACCGGCTAATCAGACTGAAAAGGAGGAGAGCAATGGTAGGTGGCCAAAGTTCGAGATTCAGTTGTCGAGAAACGAGATCGGAGATGATTTCTTGGCTATGGGGGCTAAGCTATACTCGAGGTCGAAGAAGAGAGCAAAAGTAGTACAGAAACATGTAGAGGTTAGATTCTTGCCTCTATTCTTTGTTTCAATCTTAAGTTTTTGGCCTTAGTAGTCTTATTTTAAATCTCTCTCTAGTTTGTTTCTAAATTTTTGTTGTGGTTTCCTTTTTCGAGATCCTCTCTCACCCTCTAAATATCTCTGTTTTTTCATAATTTTGTTGACAGTCTGTTCATGATATTTTTTTCTGTGCAGAAACTCTATCCTGGTGGATGGTTGCCTTATGTAGATCCAGATGCCTATGTAGTTCACGATCATGAATAAGTAATGCAATCCTTGCAAAATTTATTTTGTTACCCTTTATGTTCTTTTGCATTGGATTCCTTAGATCCTCATAAAATCCTCGGTTCCAGCCTTTGTTAATAAGCGTATTCATTCCATAAGAATTTTATTTAGGAAGCTTGGAGTTATCAGAAATTCATGGATGCCGCGAGTTCCAATTTTTTTGACCCGTTTTGGGGATCGTGGATTCTAAAAATAGGTGAAAAGCGTTCATGTCCTCCATGGAAGAAACTTCCCATAAACAAACCCACCCTTGTGTGGATATAAGAAGGTCGAAGTTTCCTATTATATAAGGTTGAAGTAAGGTGCATTTCAAAAATCCTACCCTAGTACCCTCCAGCTGATCGTCTCGAATGGACATGAAGACAAAAAAGAGTTCCAAGTCCGAAAAATAGTACATGTTGAAACAAGTTATAAGGACCGTCGATTTTTAAGTATTTCTTGATCAGTTCGATCTTAATTATTTTATAATTTTAAATTTTATAAGTGAGGATAAAAAGAGATTTTGAAACCATTATAAAGTTTTTGACGCAGAAATAATATTTTTAAGTTAATTTTATAGGTGTGCCTTACTTCTTTGATATAAGGAGGCAACCTTATACAAACCTTGTCCTTCCCGCATTGCAACCTTCCTATTTCAAAATAACATATCGTCAGATTGTGCCTATTATTGTTCAAAATCTAGGGGTGGCAATGAACCTGGACCCGGAGGGTAGACCCAATCCGAGTTTAGGTATTGGTCCAAAAATTGGACTCGGCAGGTCGGGTCCATGTCCAAATATTCGACTTGAGCACTATTTGGGTCTGGGTCTGGGTTTAGGTACATGTTCAGTAATATTTATTGGGTCTCAATATATGAGATATATTTAAATATAGTAAACACATAGATGTTTTAATTTTTTAATCGGATTCAGTTGGGTTTGGATCCAAGTCCCACACTATATTTTTTTGTCCGGGTCCAAAATTCGGCAAGTTTCATTATATTCAGGACACATCTTAGATGACTTACTTTTATACTTTAGATGTAAATTTTTGGACCTACAGCTACATATGAACCCAACCGCTCAGATTCAATCTAGCTCATAATAGAGCTCAACGACTCAGATTCAATTTAGCCCGTGATAGAGTTAACAACTCCCTAAAATTATAGATTCAAGTTAGAATTACTTAATGGAGCCCAAAGCCTACAGAGAAAGGCATATTTGACTTTTAATTTAAAAATAAAAAACCGAATTGCATTGCACTGCATTATTAAAAGAGAAAGTTTCTATGTTCCCCTATAACATAGAAGTTCTATCCTCCCCTTACCATCCAGCCGTCCATTTTTATCAAGAGAGACACTCACCGTTTGATCTTAGCTCCGATGTCTCAAAGTATTTTATTTTTAGTTTTTTTAATACTATTTTTCTGAATATGAAATTTGGTATGTGGTATTTTCGTATGGGGACGCATCGATAAAAAATATTTACAATAAATTTTTAATAAACAATAATGATAAAAATACTCCTCGAAACTTTCAAGGGTATTTTGGTCATTTTATTTTATTGAAAATATTTTTTTTTATATTTTTCGTTAATGCGAGTTTAATAGAGGAATGGACGTCTAAAATTTGGTGTCAAAACAGTTTATACAAAAAAAATTAAAAATAAAATAGTGTAAAGACGTGACATTGTGATTGGGGCAATCTTAGCCCTCCATTAAAAAATGTAAAAAATGGACGGTTGGATAAGGGAGAGGATAGAACTTCTATGTGATAGGGGAATATTTACTGGAAAGATATCCAGTGAGGTTTCCATAGGCGCTTTTCCCTTTTGCTCAGGAGTGGAAGTATTATTTTTATTCATATTTGTATAAAACAAAGTTAGTGGAAAAGATAAAGCTGGTGGATCAAAATGATCAGTGTTGCCCTCCCTATAAAAATTCACGAGTAAGAAAATCAGGAAGATGGTTAGTAGTACCTTTTAAGTGTTCGATAGAAAATCAAAGGATGATAATATCGCCTGCCATCGAGCAAAGATTTGCTTAGAGACAAGGTTTTGCACATCCTTAGGAAGTGGATTCAGTACGTCCACTAGCTGACCGCTACAATAAACGCCAATGGCCCGGATTGAATCTAAGCCGATCTGACGGTCACGATCTCTTTTCGTGTTTGAATTTTAATTTTTTTTTCTATAAATCTAAATCACTTGAAATTTTAAATGTATGTTCTTCTCATCAAGATGCACCTAATAAAATATAAAAAAAATAATCCGCAGGAAATAAATGAATTAAAATACCCTCGAAATTCACCATTGTTTTATGTACACACGTTCCAATTTCAGATCAGTCTGATTTGTAGAAATAAATTAAAATTCAAATACTACCAGACATCTATGATTGTCAGATCAGCCCATATTCAATCTAGGCTATTGGCTTTTACTGTAGCAGTACGCCCTTGGGCTGACATGATATTTTCTCATATATATATATATATATATATATATATATATATATATGGAAAATTCTTCCCAACACCTATTGACGAAAATGAATAGTGATTTTGCATACCCTCATCACCATCTAAATTTCATCGCGCGATCACTATTGTCTGGTAGTGTTTTATTTTTCATATTTTTTCTACGAATCAGAATGACCTTAAATTTTAAAGGTATGTACATCTTACTGAGGTGCATCTAATAAAATATAAAACAAATTATCCGTAAAAACCAAAATTGATCAAAATACCCCCAAAGCTTTTCAAGGGTATTTTGATCAATGTTTTTCATGTAAAATATTTTGTTTATATGTTTTGAAGATTCCCCTATTTTTTATGAATACACGATCCAAATTTCAGGTCATTCCGATTTGTAAAATAAAAAATAAAAAATAAAATACTACTAGATAATCGTGACCACGCGATGAACTTTGGATGGTGATGGAGGTAGGCAAAATCACTGTTCATTTTTCCCTATAGACGTTGTGTAGTGTTTTCCTATATATATATATATATATATATATATATATATATATATATATATATATATATATATATATATATATATATAACATTATTTATATATGGGTGCAGTTTCTATAAAGTTAAATAATCTAATTAAGGCGCACCTTAAAATTTTATTATAACACGTAATTTTGTTCTAAAAAGTACTTAGTATTATCTTGAAATCTAATTTCATACCTAATTAGAAAATTTTAAATTCCAAAAATAGTTAAAATCAAGTAGTTCTATGAATATATGAAAATCTTGAAAATGGATGGTCTAGATAATGTGTTGCAAGATGCACTATTTTCAAGACTCAAAAACTTTTTTTTTCATATTCATACATCTCGATGTCAAGATGATCGATTAGATGGTTTTTTCAACATTAAAACCAATGGTTTAAAACGTGGATCGGTGACCCGAATTGGGCACCTCAAAAACCGATCCGAATCGGCGATCCTGATCGGGAATCAGCTGAATCGGTCGGATTAAAGCTTCAAAAAAATCCGAAAAAATTATTAAAATTCATTATAAATGTTGATTTTTAGGAATCCAATAAAAAATGAGGGTACGACATTATTAACTTTCATTTTTTTTATCAATTTGTGAATATTGAGATGCTCTTTCCTTGTATAAACTTATTTAACTATTAAATTTGCATCACATAAAAGAAAAATCATAGAATTATCATGGATAAAATATATAATTATATATGGACTATTATAAAGAGCAGACTAATCAATGAAAGAATGGCCATTAAAATCTCGTTTTGGCGAAAAATCTTAATCCGCTAAAAAAACCCAAACTATTACAGCCTAACTAATTATAATACAAAATTATTACAACCTCACTAATTATAATATTATATACTGAAATTATAATTATTAGTTTATATTTTATAATTATTTTATTAGACAAATAATAACAAATTAAAAATATTTTATAATATTATCTAATTTAAAATGTATTATTGACAACTGTAAGAAAAATAGTACATTACATGATTTATAATGTAAAAATTCGTAAATAAAATAAAATATTTGGTTATCAATGTAAAAATTAATAAAAATGCGTACAAATTTTGGAAACAACATTTCAATTTTTCAAAAATTTATTTTTTTAGGTTTCTATAATAAATTTAGTAAAAGAGATTATTAGTAGAAAGATGGAGATTTCAAATCAAATAAACTTTTTATTTTTATTTTTTTATATACCTTTCATATTATTTACAAAAATAATTATACCACTATATACAACAAAAATTAACTGTTATATAAAAAATTAATTTTTTTATTTTTATTTTTTTATGCCTTTTATGTTATTTACAAAAATATTTATATTTATACCAACCATTATATATACAACAAAAATATTTATATTTATACCAACCACTATATACACAACAAAAATGCAACACATGCTCAAGGGGATTCGACCTTGGGACATCAAGTAAAACTACAAAAGGTATAACCACCAAGCCATCTAACTACATCTGATTATAAATTACTGATTAATAGATTATATTTACATTTTGTTTTCATTTAATTATGTTTGAGAATTATCCTACATCGAAAGATGGGTATTCAACTTTGGTATATAAATACCTATGTAATATAAACTATAATATGTGTGCAAAAATATTGGCAACCTCACACGTGTGCTTGGATACACGTGTGCACACGTGAGTGTGCGTGAGGCACGCTCGCACGTGCGCTTAGACACACGTGTGCACACGTGAGTGTGCGTGGGGAATGTTCGCACGTGTGTTTGGATACGTGTTTGCACATGTGAGTGTGCATGGGGAATGCTTGCACGTGCGGTTGGATACACGTGTGCACGTGTAAGTGTGCGTGGGGCACGCTCGTACGTGCGCTCAGACACACGTGTGCACGTGTGAGTGTACATGGGGCACGCTCGCACGTGCTCTTGGACACACGTGTGTACATGTGAGTGTGCGTGGGGCACGCTCGTACGTGCACTCGGACACACATGTGCATGTGTGAGTGTGCGTGGGGCACGCTCGCGCGTGCGTGTCATGCATTACGTGTGTGACACATGTGTGCACATGTGAGTGTGCGTGGGGAATGCTCGCACGTACGTTTGGATACACGTGTGCACGTGTGAGTGTGCGTGGGGCATGCTCGTACGTACGCTCGGACACACTTGTGTACATGTGAGTGTGCGTGGGGCACGCTCGTACGTGCGCTCGGACACACGTGTGCACGTGTGAGTGTGCGTGGGGCACGCTCGCACGTGCGTGTCATGCGTTACGTATGTGACACACGTGTGCACACGTGAGTGTGCGTGGGGAATGCTCGCACGTGCTCTTGGATACACGTGTGTACGTGTGAGTGTGTGTGGGACACGCTCGTACGTGCGCTCGGACACACGTGTACACGTGTGAGTGTGCGTGGGGCACGCTCGCACATACGTGTCATGCGTTACGTGTGTGAATCGGGCTGAACCGGATGGGAACCGGCGGTTCTACTCTAAAACCGGGCAGTTCCCGATTTGTGTTGGAACAGGTACGGACTGTGCCGGTTCTTGAGTCGCTACACTGATTAAAACAATAGTGTTTCCACATTTTAAGGTTGCAACTTTATATAAAGTTTTTCCTTTATATATTATATAATATTTAAAATACAATTTATTTATTTTTATATATAAACCCAGACAGGTCATGTCTGGATGACCCTTACCCAAACCCTTGAACTTCTCTCAGCACATGTTAACACGCCTAGACACATGCCTAAGACGTTATTCTTCAGTGTCGCACAATATCAATATTTTTATTTTGAAAAAAAGCTTATATAAGGTGTCAACCTTATAGTGTAGAAGTAAGTTGCACTTCAAAAACCCATTGAAAAAAGTTGTTTCATTCACTAAAAAATTCTTCAATTGATCATATTAACCGATATATATGGATATAAAAGTAAAAATGAATTTCAAATCCTAAAATTAGTGCATTTTGTAACATATTATCTAGACTACCCATTTTAAAGATTTTCACACTGCTCTTAGATCTTCTAGAATTGCATCGCTTTCAAAGCTTTCAATATCACAAGAATTTTGACACCAAAAAATCTTTTAATAAGATTTTGAGGTGCACCTAGTTTAAGGTTGATAACTTATACACCAAAGTCTAATACCATAAATGCTCAAAGGTTCGTTTATTATGTAGAAAGTCGGATAGTCAAAATATTTAAATGATATCACGATGTGCAAATGTTTATGAATGCCCTTTAATGCACAAAACTCTTAGAAAAATTCATGCCCTTTAATGTAAGGGCAATGGCCCATGAATATCTTTAGAGATATTTTTAATATGTCTTTATTGATATAATTTGTTATCATGTTCGTATGGCGCATATTGACTCAAAAATTACAATATCTTATAAAATATTCTTGTTTTAATTTATCAAATTAAGATGTAGTTTATAATCAAAATTTTAAATTTGGTTTTATCAAATTTAAATTGTAAGCTTCTAATTTGAAATTAATGGTTCTACTCAAGTTGCTTTCATAGATGTTCTATAAGAGAATGGTTTGATACGGGGCTGCAGCCCTATCAAAGTAAAGCCTCCCCTCATCAAAAATTGCAATTCAAGTGTTTCAAAGCCTTTAAATCAACCATTTTAGCTTGAACATTATGGTCTTGCAAAACAACTACGATTTCAATTTTTAAATTAGTATAACAAATCATTTAGACTATCCATTACGCCCTAAAAATAAGTATTCACAAATATGAGAGATCTGTACCATTCTTTAAATTTCAAATTTTATTGTTGGTATTGGAAATTCATTTTAGAACCATCATGAAGATTTCCAATGCCGAAAGTGCTTTCTTGATGAGTATTTGAGGTGGGGCTTTACTTTGTTGTTATAAAGCCTAGGTCCTATAGAAACTTCAACCATCCAATTAAGGCATACCTCCAAACCTTGTTGAAAGATATAATTTTAGTATCGAAAATTTTAACGAGAATATGTGTTTCACATCTAATTATAAAACATAAAACTCAAAATGGACCATCCAGACAAAGTGTTATAAGATGCATTATTTTTAAGACTTCATACTATTATCCATTATGAACCTAAAAATAAATAAAAAATAAATGCTTTTAACGATTGAATTTTTTGAGCCTGTAATTCTTTGTCTTAGTTATGGGCGACTTAACTAAGCACCTACAGGATGAGATACGTGGTGCATGTTGTTCGCAGATGACATAGTTTTGATTGATGAGACCCAAAACGGCGTCAACACAAAGTTAAAACTTTGGAGTGATGCTCTAGAATCCAAAGGTTTTAAAATTAGTCGAACTAAGACGGAATACATAGAGTATAAATTTAGTAATCGTAGGAGTAGAGAAGAGGAAGTAGTTAATATTGACGGTCAGGAAGTATAAAAAACCGCACTTTCAATATCTTGGGTCGATAATTTAGAAAAATTGAGAGATCGAGGAAGATGTCACACACAGAATTAGAGCTGGATGGGCGAAGTGGAGACGTGCAGCTGAATTTTAATGTGATCGCCGCATACCAATGAGGCTGAAAGACAAGTTCTATAGGAGAACGGTGAGACCAACTTTGCTATATGGGGTGGAATGTTGGACGGACAAAAAACAACATACCCATAAAATGAGTGTAGCGAAGATGAGGATGTCAAGATGGATGAGTGGCAAGACAAGAAGGGATAAAATTCTCAATGAATCTATTCAAGAGAATTTAGGCGTGGCACCAATAGGCGATAAAATGAGTAGGTGGGCTAGCCATGTGTGGCGCCGACCACTACAGCACCTGTTAAGAAGTGGGAATTAGTTCAAGTGGAATGACTGAAAATAACAAATAGTAGGCTCAAAAGGACGTGGTTGAAAGTAGGTCAAAAAGATATGAGGGCTTATGGCCTCACTGAGGATATGGCATTTAGTATAGCATAATGGAAAACCATGATTCATGTAGCCGACCCCAATTAATTGGGAAAATGCTAAAATGATGATGAATTCTTTGCAAGTCAACAAATTTGCAATTTTTTCAAGGGGATTGTATATTATGAGATCATTTGTCCTTGTTATAAGATCATAATTATTCTTAGCCATTAGTTGTCAAAGTGGATGACTTGGGTGTATCACAAAATTCGAAAAAAAAAAGATTTGGAACTTTGAATTTAGTCAATGACACTGTTACAACCACCCCATTTAAAATCTAGTAGACATGAATGATTGTTACCTCCTTGTACTAAAAGTAAATGGTCCCTTTATAAACTTCTCCTTTTTTTGAGCCACAAAATTATGCATCTATTGATGAGATAGGTGTTTCAAATCCTAAATATATCTCTAAGATGGGAATTTTGGAAGGGGGACCCATTTCATAGGAACTTTTACTATGAAATTATTAAAATAAAGAGGGATATCTTGTAAAATAAACTTGCCCTAAATTGAACCATTTTTAAAATAACGCAATAAAACTCTTAATAAACTTGGCCAAATCCAAAATTTGGAGCCAGCACTGTCGTAATTGCCATGGTACCCTCTCCTCCTTACACCAATTAATAGTATTTAAAAAACCACCCTCCACCATACATAAATGACTCACCAATTTTTCTTTTATAAGTTTCAAACCTTGCAGCAGAGATGTCATTTCATATTGGAAGATCAGTTCCATCTTTTAGGGATAAAGGTGAGCTCTTGGTGTGGTCTTCACACTTAACACCTAACATGGCTGAGATTAAAAAGTCTCTCTCATCCATAGGTGTAACAGCTAACATGGCTGAGATTAAAAAGTCTCTCTCATCCATAGGTTCCCAGTTATAGAAGACAGAGATCTACTCTCATGAATATTCCTAGAACCTTTATACACAGGAAATTATCCTCTCTCATGACCCTATCCTTCATGTGATGGCCTTTTCGCCTTGAGATTCATGTTGAGAGATTCTTGGGTTTTGGGAGTGAGAAAAACAAAGGGAAAGGGCAGCGGTAGAGAGATAATAGAGAGAGAACCCTAAGGGCACGTTTGAAAGCTAGAACTTCCAGCTCTTAAAAGGCTGGAAGTACTAGTTTATTGTAGAACTCGTATGTAAATATGAAGTGTCCCAGGAAACTGGCTTTGGGAGTTTCGGGATCTCAAAAAATGAGATCTTGTCATCTCCATGGAACTTCCCTCATTCATTTCTTTACGAAATTCACCTCTCACATTCTCTCTCTCTCTCTGCATTCTTTCCACGTCCTCTCTATTTAACAATGCCTTCTCTCTCTTAAGTCCTCTCTTCCCAACAGCACCCTCTCCATCTTTCTTTTTTTTTACAAGATTACTTTACCTTTATTGCAATAACTCAAAACAAAGTACATTGGTTAAAATAGAATAGAGGAAAGACCCATCCCTTTTTTTAGCCACCAATTTATCAGCAACCGAGTTAGCCTCTCTGTAAACATGCTGAAAGAATACCACCGTGGACAAGGAGTCCATGATTTGTAACCATAAAGCTCTAAGTCGCAATGGGGTTTTAGAAATATAAGAGCACTCGTTGATAATATTGAGGGAATCCCCTTCAACAATCAACGCATTTCTCAAACTCTCTTTTTCCATATCAAAACCCCTTGCAATAATAAGGCAGCCAATTCAGCGTGATTAGTTGTTACAACCCTACAAACATCATCAATTCCAGCATTCTCGGGATTTCTGAAAGAATAACCATCAAAATTAAGCTTAAAGCTACCTTTTAAAGGGGTCCATCTCAATCTCGATCGAATCTTAAAGAAGCTATAATTATCAAATTTCCCAAGTTATGGAAAACATCAACTTTGGAAACCCCAAACCCCTCCTTTGTCACTCTGAATCATATCCAAACTGTATTCAGAATTCTATTTCTGATTTCCAATAAATCCAATGATACTCCATCAAAAATTCTTCTATTCCTCTCTAACTACAACTCCCAAATAACAGCACCTCCCAAATCAATCCCCCGATTTTTGGGAAACCAACCAATTTAAATTGTTGTAAAATATTGATCAAAGAACCAGGCATGACCATCACAATTCCTACCTTTTGCAAAGCCCACTGCCAAATATGATTCGAAAATGGGCAATGGAAAAATAAGTGAATACAACTTTCTTCATTATTTTTACAAAACAAACACACGTTCACTAAAATCTTCCCCCTCTTACATAAATTGTCCACAATCAAAGCCTTACCTGGAAACATAATCCATAAAAGCCTTTTAACTTTTAACGGAATTTTCCATTTCCAAAATCATTAAGCTCTGGCTGAGTCTACCTTATTCCATCATGAAATAACAACGCATAAGCAGACCTTACCGAGAACTTTCCATCTATCTCAAGCTCCCAAACAGACTCATCAGTTGCCGTTGGAGAGATATATACCGTAGCTAATCTATGGAGAAGATCACCACCACGGGAACACAATTATACCGGCATGAGATATTCCAAAAAATAGAGTCGCCACATGGCTCACCAACCTCATTTACCTTAGCCGGATCATTTGCACATCTCATAAACAAATCTGGATATTCAAATTTCAAGGCTTCATTCGTGGCCCATCTTTGATGCCCTTTGCTTATATTCCATCTAATAAGACCCATCATAAAACTTCTCATGGAGCATATCAATTTCCATACATGAGAATGTCTCATATGACTTCTTCCCCTGGCAATGAAATGGCTCAAAGGATCCAGTTCATATTTTGCAATAAGAACCTTCTTCCATAGAGAATCCTCCTGTTCCAATGCACACCACCACCATTTCACAATTAAGGCTTGATTCATAAGTTTTAGTCTTCGAATCCCCAATCCCCCTTCCTTTTTCAATGAGCACACTCTCTCCCAACTCACAAAGTGATACTTTTTTTTATCTCCAAATGAACCCAAAAGGAAGTTCCTCATTAGCTCTTCAATTCTTTTAATGATGTGCATTACCAATGATGTGCATTACCAAGAGAGACATTTGGTAAATAGGTAAATTGGAGAGAGATGACATGATCAAAGTACTTCTGCCACCCAAAGAAAGATTTTTTGCCTTACATAAATCCAACTTTACATTAGCTTACTTGCTTGCTTGACAATCGGATCCCAAACCTCCTTAGGAGGCCTAAAATCTGATTTAGGCATATACCCAAATAAATAATAGCCTAAAAGCTGAAATAGGCATACCGAAATAAATAATTCATAAAGTCTCCATCTTACAATTCATAACATTTGCCATTTGTTGTACCATCCGTGATTCAAAACAATACCTCTCTCTAACTCCTCACTAAATGTGTCCTTTCCTTCTCTAACTCCTCACTCTCTAACAGGGTTCTTTCTCTCTCTAACTCCCTCTAACGATACCCTTCTCTCTCTAATCTCTATCTCTAACCATGCATTCTCTCTCAAACTCTAGACATGCTTATTCTCTCTCTAGCTCCTCTCTAACAGTACCCTTTCTCAATAACTAGTCTCACGCTAGAGGTGTCCTGTTTCTCTCTAGCTCTTGTCCCTCGCTAACAGTGTACTCAACAAATTTTCCATTTGTTACCATTGCCGATTTTTAGCCTTATTTTGTGAACATGGCAGCAAGTTTTTCATTAGTCAGAAAATACTTAACTGAGGAGCACTTGATCCACTCGTCGAATGGCAAAAAACATGCACAGCCAAAAATTAAATTGAGGGGCTTCAGACCCTATGACAAAGAATCACTGGACAGCTTCAATCAGTCACAATTTCTTTCACTGATACTCAATGAAGCTGAATTGCAAAATGAAATAGAACATCAACAATTGATCAACATGCCATTCGAAATGTTGTTGGATACATGACATACATAAATAAACCACGCAAGCACGCCATCAAATTTGACTAGCTAGCAAGCTTATTTTGGAGCAATATAATCCTTGCAAGTCAACAGAGAATAAGCACACTGGCATGAGCTCTGCAGCAAATATGTACGGACTAGTTCATATTCATATGCTTGCTAGTAGATGACTTCCAAGAATGAATGATATAAAAGGTTGTTCCTTATTTGTAAAATCTCAGGGTATCTTTAGAAAAATCATTTTGAAGAACAATTTTAACCAAAATCTGCTCTCCCTCATGTTTCCTCATTCTTTTTTTTTTGAGGGAATCTGCTCCCTCATGTTTCATTGAAGTCTTATGGAAGATAAAAGGCAGCAGTTGGCTAAACAATCAACACTAGTTAACACATTGTTGAATACATAAAGTGGGAACTGATTTGAATGTAATATTCCAGCTCACAGGGTCACAAATGCAGCACGCTCCATGCTAACAAAGGAACTCTTGATTTATTGCTTTGATATAAGTTTCTTCAAGGCCATATAATTCCTCAACATGAAAATAGAATTCTTGATTTCAAGAGAAGTTCTTATCTTATAATCAACATGAAAATAGAGAACTTCTTCACTTCAATAGAATAGCTCTAATTTTGAATGGGAAATCACATCTAAAGCACTTCCAGTTTGCTTTTGAAAGAAAAACCCCGAAAATCCCTATTCTCTTCAATAGAATAGCTCTGATTTTGAATGGGAAATCACATCTAAAGCACTTCCTGTTTGCTTTTGCAAGAAAAACCCTGAAAATCCCTATCGACAAATGAGGGAGCCTGTTCAGTCCTAGGCTAAGGTTTAACTGTGTGTCAGGAAAAAAGTACGCATAAGGGAAGAAAGCAACACTACTTGCTATAATTAGAGTATAACGCAACATTCTGCCAGCAATTTGACCCATACAATGAACTCCCACTTGTACTTCATATGCATCATTACCATGTTTGAGTTGTACAGTTTGGATTGAATATGCAGTCGATCTCCAAGGATGTACCTCTGATCCTTCCCCATAAATAATAGACTCTTGACCGACTGGTTGGGTGCAGAATAGCCTAGGCCCAACAATTGTACCTTCATTGGCCGAGTCTTAGGTTTTAAAAAATGAAGAGTGCCTCTAGAAGGAACTGTGTAGTGTCTATTACATTACTGCATGGTTTGAGTCACTTATTTAAATATGTGCCTCATGGAATTTAATGAACAAATATTTCAAGCCCATTCATCTAGTGTTGATTTGAGCATCAAATACAAGATAAGGATATGATTTCATCAGATGGCACAGAGTATTTGCCTTAGTCTCATATGGTAACCACAAATCTATAACTCCAAGTAGCGATGTCAATGAAGTTAATATTTCAAAACTTGGTAAACCAACAAAAGACTTGGTCAAGCCAAAGTCATTGTACCCGACCTACCTTAGAATTTAAGTGGTCCAACAATAGGAAGAAGGACATCCACCTTGACTATTAAAGAAATATTCACTCCGATAGTACTTCCTTACAACAAATGATTGGAAAGTACCAGAATAATCAATGACATTGAAATCCTTGCAATGCAGCACATAAACAAACTTCCTCAAATTCTTTCAAGCATGAAAAAGTTAAGAAAGAATGGCCATTCGACAAATCTACTATATACATAAGACAAGATTAGGGAATATGATAATGTCAAGGGAAAGATCATCATGTATAGATAATTACTTTGGCCATTCTACAAAATCTAAATCCATATGAAAAAAAATAGGACCATCTTGTAAGTCTCTAAAAATAGAAGAATCATAAATGGTGATGGCCATTGTATTAGAATGAATTGCAATTAAATATCCCAAAGATGCAAATGATAAATGTGATACTCTAATCTTGTCATAGAACGAAAGGAGATGACAAACTACTAAGAATAAAATTCATAAAATAATATCTAGCATAGAAAATTTGCTAGCAGTTTTCTTATAATAATTATCAGAAATAAGTGAATAGAAAGCTAATGCTAAGAGACCAAATGCACCACAGGTGTTAAATGAGGAAAGGTTTCAAATGAAAATGACAAAAAACAAAAAACAAAAAAAAAAGGAAAAAAAATGAGAGTTGCAATAACGGATCAGTTTGATAAATCTTACAATTGGAGAGTTTGTGTTTGAAATTTTCTTACTAAAAAATTGTGTTAGAAATTACAGATGTATATTAACATAGGCCTCTTGTTTCAACTACGAGTTGACTTGGAAGTTGGGAGTTGCAAATAAACTCAGTTAGTCTTTTATAAGACTGAACCAGAAAGTTTACATCAAAACTTACTCAAGTTTATCAAAACCCTACTTGATAGACCCAACCAAGTGGAGTGACTCATTCCAGAACTATATATATAGAATTTAGTAATGGTTATTCAAAAAATTAATGTGAGTTCTGGTCCTTGAAAGCCACATAAACCCTATAAATGGGTCACGACCATGTTATTTTGAAGAAAGTTTAAGAGTATTGAAACATCAAAACAAAAATATACCAAGAAAAATATGATAGTTTAACCTTGCACTATTTTCTCTCGCATGGGCCAATTTTTTGGTTATTCATATTCTTTTTCAAATAAAAACATTTTGCATGTCTACATTATGCCCATGAATTACTTGGCAAGCGGACTCGATTGATAAATAGGGCTGCAATGGACCTGGACCCGATCCGGTACCCGGTGGGTACACCCGAACCAGGTTTGAGTATGGGTCCAAATTTGGACCCGCAGGTAGGGTCCGGGTCCCACAATGCATACCCGAACATTTTTGGGTACGGGTATGAGTACAGGTATTGGTGGACCCAACCCGTACCCCATTGGGACCCGAACACTGATTAATCCCACCCAAGTTAATATGTTTTCTCACTCTACCTACCCTTCATTTTATAGCAAACCCCCTCACATTACCTCACTAATCTTTTCGATGTTGGACTAAAAGATTTTTCTAACCCACAAAACAACAAACGAGAGAAAGGGAAAAATAAATAAATAAATAAAGAAGTGGAAGAGAAAAGGAGATTAAAGCTTATAGAGAGAGGTCATTTTGGTCATTAAAAGCCTAGTGAGAAACGTTTAGAGCTTACTAGACCTACTCATTAAAGCGTGCTAGACCTACTCATTAAAGCTTACTAGCCTAAGTCATTAAAGCTTACTAGACCTACTTGTTACTACCTTTATCATTAAAGTTTACTAGCCTAGGTCATTAAAGCTTGCTAGACCTACCCGTTACTACTTTTTAGAGTTTAGAGAGACGTTTAGTCCCACATCGGGCGTCTGCTTCAAGTGCTTAGGGATCAAAGGTTATAAAAGGGAGGCAAAGGGCATATATTTACGCATCACTGTTGGCTACTCTCTCCTCTTTTATGTTGGAGTGTAGGCCATTAGCATTAAGTGTGGGCCCCGGTGAATAGAAATATGTGAGGAAATACAAAATTGTAGGAAATAAAAAGAAAATGTAACAACATAACATTATAAGGTGATAGTGCTGGGTACAGGTCCGGGCCCCGAGTCCAACTTTAGCCGTCGGGTATGGGTCCGGGTGCATATAGCCTATTTCGGGTCTGGGTCTGGGTCGGGGTCCGGGTTCAGCTAGACCCAACTTGTTGCCACCCCTATTGACAAACAAGTGAACTTGAAGAGATTAGAATCCAAATAGAGGCTTGAATTGGTGAACCATGATATCAATAAAAGAAATGGCATGTACTTCGCGCGAGGACTTTGAAACAAAATGAAAATAGTATAATATTGGATTAAAACATGTCATATATTCTAAGTGACAGTTATATTTTATATTTCTCTATATAGACAATACTTAGTCACTATACAAACTCAAAATTACTCGTCCCAGAGATACTATAACAAGGCTCCATTGTCAATGCTCTACAGGAGTTTAACAACATATGGAGTCATTAAGATTCAAGTAGTGTACTACGTCAAAACAGTGATCAAGAACTCAAACTTGGAGGCCAACACAGCCACCGCCAAAACCAAATTATCTCTCTGATCAAATAATTAACTCAGAAAAGCTAGGGAAGCTCTTGAGGTTTTCTTATGAAAATTTTTAAGAAAACAAAATTTCCCTAGTGGGAATGAAACTCAGCTCTTTAAACCAAGTCATACTAAAATGCTGTGACATCCGAAGAAACCATCAATGTAGACCATAGCAACATAAAATAGTGTATAATGCAAGAAGCATCCCAAGTTTTACTTAAAGACATGCCCATTGGATGAGTCAAGTTCACTTAGGGTGAGTTTTACAGACTCTAAACGACTTTTTAGAGTTATCTTTGAATAACCAGTGACAATTCCACCACTTAATCACTAATGCATGAAGAAAGAACCTTGACTCAAAAATCACAAGCACCCGGAGCCTCTCCTCTTCGAATATTTTGCATTAGCATTAGTGGGAACTGGGAAGCCCTCTTTGAAAGATCATAAAGCAGCAGAGAGGAAGCTACATATGTCAATCTGTTACTTGTAGTCCAAACTAACTGGATTTAGGAGTAACTTGGCACTAATTCTAAATAGCCAAGAATTATATGCAACATTCAAAAATTTGGCCGCCTAGCCTCCTAGGCAGCCTGGAGGCCAAAACGCCTGGGTGCCTCATTGGCAGGTTTCCTGGGCATCTTGCATCTACATGCGTGCCTAGGTGGTGCCTCAATGCACCCTGGCTGAGGGCAGAAATAGGCATTCGGCCATGGGCATTTTTGACGTTTCCCCCATAAAAAGTGGGCGATAGCGTTTTGGGGGACATTCTAGGGCCCCAAAACCATCTGTCTTAGAGAGTGACAAGCTATTAAAATTATAAGATTTTATATATTTGTCCAGATACAAAAAAAATTTAACATTTTCGATTTCACAAGAAATCAAAAAATATACTTCCTGATACTTTTGGGCTTGGAGTGGTCACATAAGAGGACTTTTGGCAATCAAAGATCACTGGTTTACGCCTATATTAATTTCATTTTGAAAAGGTTAAAGTATTACAATATTTGAATTAAGGTTTTGTAATTTTTTGTATAGTGTATTATGATTTGATATTCTTTTATTTTATGTTTTTCTTTTGTGATATTTTTAAATATTTGTGGTTGAAAATTTTGTGAATATTTAGTGGTTTGGGCCTATATTGTATTAATTTTGAAAATCTTAGTACACTACAATGTTTCAACTAGGGTTTGGTATTTTTGTGTATAATGTGTTATGATTTGATATTCTTTTCTTTTTTTCGTCTCTTTTGTGATATTTTTACATGTTTGTAGTTGGAAATTTTTGTGAATATTTACCAGTTTGGGCCTATATTTGTGAATAGTTTGAACTAAATTGATAATTTTGTCAATATTTAAATTGGAAAATCAAATTTTAGGGATATTATGTTATGTGACATTATGTGATTGATATTTTGTGAATATTTAGATTGGAAAAACCAGATCTTGAGGATATTACGTTATGTGATATAATGTGATTGATCCTTTTATCAGTTTATGTAATATGTATACTTTGAGTTTTGTTGCCATTTGCCAAATGCCAATTTGATTTGTTTTTTTTTTATATGAATGTGATGAATGATGATGTCTATGATTATTTATTGTTTCCATTTTCAAGGTTTTGGCATCCTAAAACTACCCTAAGAACTCCCTAAGCCCTTGCTCTAAGAACTCCCTGGGGGCCTGAACCTATTCGCGGTGGCCAGACCGCCCTTGTTTCTGGGCGCCCGCCTAACTCTCTAGGCAGCCAGCCCCCCAAAACCCCTAAACCGGTGCCTCCAAGTTTTTGAACATTTATTACACATTATAATAGAATCTTCTTGAAGGAAATCAATTCCAAAAGTAGGAGCAACGTCATTATTATTTTAAAAGCTCGAATGGGCTTGAAATGAAGTCCTGAGCAAAATACAGACAACTCGACAACTTCTCAACTTTATGGATGTTCTAAATTTGCAAATAATCCAGACAAAAAATGAGATTAAAGCTGCTTTAAATGCTCTAATATTATTACAAAGTTGATGTTATATCATTTCAAAATTCAGGTTGGAGAAGGAAAGAGCTTTTAAATGCACTAAAAGCAATATGGCCAAGGTTCCTATAGTGGCCAATGGGAAGGTGTATGCCAACACCAAATACAATGTAAAACCTATTTAAAACGCTGCTCCATTCCCTACCAAAACAATAAAGACAGAAAGACCTTCCTTGGGCACTATCAATATATGTTTCACTTTACGCAATAAGGAGTGCACCATTTTAGGTTTTCCAAAAGTGGGTTGCTAGGAAGTGAAGTTCATGGTTTTATACTGAATTTTAATATCAATATATAGAGAGAAAGAGAGAGAAAATGACTATGTGAGCCGATAGGCCTTTAGCGAAGTATAGGTTAGATGGCCAAGATCAAAGGAGAAAGAGATACACCTCACCAAGAGTTGCGCAATAATAAAATTAGCATTTTGAGACAAATTGGGGTCTGAAGGACCCCAAATTTTGTGCAAGTGTAGGTCTCACCTAGGTGCTTGAAAAAAAATAAGTTTGAAATCCTAAAAGAAAAAGGATTAAAACAATGTTCTGGAACTTCCCTCGAGCCTCGGACTCAGCCTAGGCCCGAGCCGAGTGTCCAACTGGACTCGCCTGAGTAGTGCACAAGACCAAAAAAAAAACCCTCAATTTTTTTTAAAAAAAGAAATTGCTAAAACAAAATAAAATAGTAAAAAATCAAAAAACAACATAACAATTCCAAATTAGCTGAAAAAATATATAAAACTTGGATTTAGAACAAACAAAATAAAATAGTAAAAAATTAAAAAACAACATAACAATTCCAAATTAGCTGAAAAAATATATAAAACATGGATTTAGAACAAATTGTTTTACAATTGGAGACATTTTAAAAAATTCCAAAGAAAGAGGAAAATATAAAATGAGAGCATATGACAAGAAAAAGTCACAAATCATCATTAAAAACATCCAAATTACATAAAATGCTTATACATCAGTTCACAATTTAATATTAACTTTTGGAAGAGACAACACAACGCCTATAGGCGAATGCTACAGTGATTTCGCCTATAGGATCATCACCATCCGAAAAAATTGGACGGCGTAAATAAAACGACTGCCACGGAGCTAGCATGTCCGTGGCAGTGCTGTCACAGACATACTAGGTCCATGTCGGTCAAAAATTCACGCAGAAGCATCACCGACATTGCGCCGTCCGTTGCGGATCCGTTCAATAAACCGCCATGGACATAGCAAGTCCGTGGCTAGGCGAAACACTATTCATTTTTGCCTATAGGCGTTTTTCAAACTTTTCCTTAACTTTTATATTTTTTATTCTTTAGTTACCCGGAGTTTTACCCAAGTACTTTGCTTGGCAAGGGACCAAGTCCTTTTTCCAATGCTAGGTTAAAAATAAGTCCATCCGCCATTCTAGGCTGTCCATTTCATCTCTTCTCCTTCAATCTTGACCTTCTACCTCTACCATGCTATAGGCCAATCAACTCATAGAACCACATAAGACCATTTATTTTTGTTACAAATAGGTTATAATCAACCCTAGCCGTTAGATGTGAAATTGGGTAGCTAAGGGTATCCCATTAAAGGGTTCAAAGTCCAAAAGAATTTTTTTTCAAATTTTGTGACACACTCTAAGCGGTTAGATATACATCTGACAGCTCTCAATGATTGTAGACCTCCTTGTACTAAAGATAAATGATTTTACATATACAACCGCTATATATATATATATATATATATATATATATACATATATATATATATAGCAGTATTAGTTTTCAGACCAATATTATTATCATTTCCTAATATTAATTACTAACTATTTGTCTTAGAATTTTGAACAATATAAAGACGTAATTTTATTAAATTAATACAAAATATATAAGATTCATGAATATATGAGAATAAATCCATAAAGAAATATTAATAAAAGTAACACTCCACACTATAAAATGGACCCAAAAAAAAAAGGCTACAATTTATAGGGCTACAAAAAAGGGTACCAAATTAACTTGCCCAAAAGGAAGTTCCAAGAGTAGACATACATTCTAAGGTTTAGTTTGGGTGGACAATTCATTCAAAAATAATTCCGTTCTCTCACCCACCCCTTCAAGAGTGTAAAGAGAAATAGTTTGGTCCACTCCACTATTCAAGGGCGACAATTTTTCCCTAGCTTATTAGGTGAACACTGAAAAATTCTCCCCCCACAATAAGAAAGAGAAAAGAAACTGCCTACCCATATTTCAGAGTAACACCATTCTTCATTAGAAATATAGGACCATCCATACTGGAGAAGCAAAAGCTACAACACTATTATTTCCTAAAAGCTACAACACTATTATTCCCTAAAAGCTACAACACTATTATTCCCTAACATAGTCCCAAGAGACTACCACAAAATCCAGAACTTGCCCTTTTCAACTTTGGGGTCTGCTATTAAAAAGGTCAGAGAAGTTCCTGAAGTCAAATAATGACTCAGCCTGGCCTTTTTCATGACCATCCAAAGAAAGACTTACACTAGGAACTTTCTCAAAAAAAAAAAAAATTTGCAGCTGTCAACTCTGTTCCATTCAGGCAAGCTGAGATGACCTGGCCCGAATATTCGATCAGTTAAAACAAGATTCGTATTTTCAATGACATAAATGTGACAAGGATACCAGTCAAGAAATGCAAAAGGGACAACTCAATGTGTCAGAAACAAAAACATAAGAATATTATGGACACTTCAAAGGATTCACCTTACTTGGGTTCATTTGAACCTGATTAGAAGCATGAGGTTAACAGAGAAAACTATAAACTGTAAAGCGATTTGAATTCCATTAAGAAACAAAAAAGGTAAAATAGAATGGCCAGTAGGAGAGAAATTAATAAAAAAGACTTGTGAGTTGGAATAAGGACATTAAATGAAACAGGTTAAATAAAACATATGAGTTTGGGAATTTGCATGGGCTATTTCACAACATAAGAATCTGTTGTAAAAAATATACACGTGTAACGACAAAGATGCATACTTCATCAAACAAAGCATTCGAGGATTTTGTGAAGGAAAGTATGCATGTGTAATGACAAAAGACACGAAGGTACTATCAAACAAAGTAATCAAGGATTTGTCATTGAAAACAAAATTTAGAGTAATATTCCAATTTGAAACTGGTAAAAACACAACTAGAGAAAAAGAATACTGCTCGTAAACTAATACTATCACATTAAAATGAACAAGAAAAGCCAAGTATCCATAGATCAGACTTACGTAATCATTAACAACAGAATTCCGTTTTCAATTGAGAGCAAAGAATGGTGTGTGAATTCCCGAAATGGAAAAAAAAATAAGAGGTGTACACCCCACAGAGTCCAATTCCCCAATGCAAGTAATGGATCGGAAGGCTTCCTAAATTCATGCATGTTCTGCAAAATAGGAATACCATGCTGCCAGTAAACAGATACTGATAGATTGAAATGGGAAAGGCGAAAAAGGAAAGATTGATACGCTAGACTTATATAATAACAATCATTAAAATTTCAATTTCTATGGAGAAATAAGGGCGGCACATCAGTATTGATCAAAAGCAAACCCCAAATTCCTCTAGGAGTTGATAAAAAATGCAGAGCACATTTGCACTCTATGCTACTCAAGCAAGCTCATTAACTTCTCAATCAAATTAATGGATATATGAATTCATTCAAAAGACTATGGATCAACGTCTGTACATCAAAAGGATTGACAGATTTGTTCTGCTTTCACATTGATCAATCCATATAGAAACAAAACCTATAAAATAAAATGGAACCATAGACAATTCATGACCTGAGTCGAATATTTTAGCTTGCATTCCACTTAAAGACCACCAATGTGGGGGTTGAGCACGAGAAGAAGTTTCTCCGAGCTTCTCAAAATAAAAATGACCTGCCTCTGCAAATTTTTCAAAATACACAATCTATAAGTCATGACAAAAAATCACATTGAGCGAGAGAGAGTGAGAACCATAGTAAGAGAGACAGACCAGCAAAGCAATAGAGAAAAAGGAAAGAACTAAGGAGAGAAAATTTACTATAATTGGGCATAAATGTATGTGTTGCTCTGCGAAAGAAGGGGGCTATAAATCTTCATGAACCTCATATGTGTTTGGGTTAACATCAGGCAGCCATCCACCAGGAAGCAATCTCTGCAAACAAATAATCATAGAATAATAATAATCAGAAACCTCAAACAAAACAAAGAAAAACATACTAACACAAAATTGCAGAAAACCAGAGAAAATACAGAAGGAAAAACAACTTATACAGAGAAAGACGTGATAATCTGGAAGAAAAAGAGAAATCTACGATTATCAAACCTCAGCCTTAACAATATGTAAGAGATAACACAAAAAGAACATAAATTTTTGTAGGGAGAGAAAGGAAAAGAGAGATAACAGAATGCAATAAAAAGGACTTACATCTATTTTCTTCTGAATATACTTGGGCCTCTTCTTGGGTCTAAGAGCCAACCTTCCCCCCATTGCCAAGAAGTCGTCTTCCTTCTCTTTGCGAGAGAGTTGAAGGTCGATCTTTGGCCACCCACCATCACCATGCAACTCATTATCCTTTGCTGAACCTCTAAGCCTTCTAGGTCTCTGCCAAATTTCAGGCGAATTCGGCCGGAATCCAGCTACTGGATTCAATTCTCCAGCAGGTTCCGGAACTTTTTCGGGCTCATTGTCGATGGGTTTTTGAGAGGGGGGCTCCAAAAACAGGGGTGAGGATTTGTTGTTGTTTTCCTGAAACTGAACCTTCATGCACCTTAGGCGTTTCTGAGCTCCCCACTTCAAGTATGGCATTGTTGTTATGGTAGGTTCTGGTATAGTTTCCTCCATGGATAAAATCAAATAACTTTTTCTCTTCAAGAGAGAGAGAATGGGCTGATGGGTTTTGCAGAGAGGATCAAAATAACAATAAGGAGAAGGTAAGAAGGGTAAGAAGAGAGAGAAACAGGAAGCGATACTGAAGAAGAGGAGTTCAAGAATTGTAAGTTTTTTGCAGATTGGTTTTGATAAAATAAACCGAGTTTCAACCAAGACAGAGAGAAAACAAAGATATACATAGAGAGAGAGACAATGATATTAACAATCAAGAAGAAGAAAACTAACAAGAAAAGAGGAAGAACAAGAGATTGAAGAAGGAGTTTAACGGAGGGAATATGATTAAATATTAAGAATCTGCTGCAAAGTTAGAGAGAGAATGTACGAGAAAAAGTGTAGAGAGAGAGAGGAGAGAGGAGAGAGAGCAGATGCCTGGGGAGAGGCTCTGGTATTTCATTAACAGGAGACAGGCTCAAGGAGACTTCAAACGGACGAGGGAAGAAAACGAGAGAGATAGAATTATAGCGTGACGTAAATGCCCTCCACATTTGCCATAAATAACTGAAACGATTAGTGAACTTGTTGTACCAGGAGTAACCCTGTGCTTCTACAAAATGACCATATAGGTCTTTTATTGAAGGTGACATTATATGGCAAATGTGTATGCCATTAATGGTTACTGAAATAGGCTATCCACCGTCCAATCTTATCAACGACGATGTTCACTCCAAACAGCAGCCGACCTCTTAGAAGGTACACCAGATTGATGGTCCGGTAGAGGATTCCAAGATACACCAATTGGGAGCAATGTTATTAGAGCCGGATTCATTCTACCCATCGAATCAGAGCAATCCAATCAAAATTGATTCACTTGACAGTCAAACTGGTTGAACTTGATATTAAAAAACAAATAATAAAAAAAGTAATAATTTAGAAATATAAAATATTTCAAAAAAGTTGTTAAATTTTTATTTAGTTGATCTATACTGTCAAACTCGTCCATCTAACTAGCCCAAATCGATCAACGTTAATGTTTGCTTTAGACAAGACGATAAAGGCACTCATTAACAGCTTGGTCCAGATTATTTGGCCAGGCCAAATCTATGCTATTTTAGGTCTTTTTGTTGAATTATTCGAGATAAGATTATATAAAGGGAAATAGATTGATAGGCCCCATCAAAATAAATAAAGCCTAACCTCATAACTCACCGAATATTGGAATTCAAGCCTCGAAAAGCCTTTATATCGATCATCTTGGACTGAACATTATGGTTGTGAAAAAAATTAAGATTTCAAGCTCTAAAAATAGTATATATCGTAACAAATTATCTTACATCGTCCATTTCGTCCTAAAACTAAATGTTCAATGACCTACAAGATCTGTATATTTTAAAATTTTAAATCTTATTTTTTATATTAAAAATCGATTTTAAAGTCATCATGAAAATTTCTATTGCACAAAGTGTTTTCAGAACGAGAATTTGATAAATTCATGTGTAACTAGTGCAATGAATGTTATGCATGAAACTTCACTTCACCCCAGCATGGAGTACTAGAATAAGATTGTTGGTCAAAGTTTGTCAAAATTATTATGCGACGAATAATTTATGCACAGGACTTTGAGAAGCCTACCGCAGAACCTTCACTGGACTCATTCAACACATTTTCATATTGCACCATTGAAGGAGCAATTGAAATTGACTCTATCGTAAATCATCATTTATTCTACCCGCAAGTTATTTGCCAAATAAAATCTTGTCAAAAAAGAGTTGTTTCTCAAATAAGATGCAGTTACTAATATTTCTCAAATAAAAAGAAGTTACTAATATTCAATATATGCAACGGGATCCCTATGTTTATAGTCCATGATATCTTCTTTTTTTTTCTTTTTCTTTTTTGACAAAGTTACATGAGAATCGAACTTGAGACGTTGGGCTATAAAAAGCTGACGTTGGGCTATAAAAAGCTAGCCTCTACAATCTTGACCCAAACCTGTTACCTTTGTCCATGACATCCAATTGACACATCTGAGATATTCCAAACCCAACAAATACTTAGAGATAGATAACTTTGATTACTTTTTTACTATTATTTTTCAGAGACTCCAAACCAGCAAATCTATATTACTATTATCAAGACCAAACCGAAAGTTGGTCTAACTCTCCGGATTATTCGTTAATGCGTTGGCCAGTATAATCTAAAGTAAAAATTACTAAATTTAATGTTTGATTGATTTTTGTATGCTAGATTAATTAATTTTGACTAGTTTGACCAGTTAAAAAAGGTTGTATAACTTTAAAGCAAAATATTTTTCTATTATTTTTCTTTATTTTTTAAATAAATACTAATACAACAAGTTCTAACGACCATAAAACCTATTTGGCGTAGACCATAACCCTAATCAGTTTGTTGTTATGCTAAGAATGCCACCACTTTAATCCTTAAATTATTTAAGAGAAGCCTTTCTATGTGCCATAGAGCATGAAATTTTATATATGTCATCCTCTCCCAGCTGTTGGATCTAAATGAATAGTAGGGATACCTTTAGCCATAATGTTACAAATGAGCATTGACCATTTGATCTAGATCCAAAGGCTCAGAATATGTCATTTTAATTTTTTCTACAAATCAGATGAACATGAAATTTGGTGTGTGTAATCTTATCAGTGAGGCGACCCTATAACTTTTAGGGGTACTTAAGTTATTTTATTTTTAAAATATTAATTTAATATTTTGTACGTGCAAGCCTATGAGAGGATTGGAAACCCCAAATCCGGTGTCAATGTAATTTATGTGAAAAAAAAATGAAAAACAAAATAGTGTTTAGACGTGACATTGTAATTGAGGCCATATCAGTGGTCCGTTCAAATCGAACGGTAGGGAGAGGGGTGGCATATATGTAGGAAACTCATATATCCCACCCCTCTTCTAGCCGTTTAATCTGAATTGACGATTGAGGCGGCCCAATCATAATGTCATTCCCAAACACTATTTTATTTTTAATTTTTTTTGTGCAAATCACATTGACATCATATTTGGGGCATCCAATCCTCTTATAGGCTCACACCTACAAAAATACTAAGAATATTTTAAAAATAAAATACCCCTAAAAGTTTCAAAGGTAATTTGGTAATATAGTTTTATGAAAATATTTCTTTAATATGTGTTTTAGGTGCACCCCATTGAGATGATCACACACACAAACTTTCGTCTTCATCTGATTTGTATAAAACGATTAAAAATAAAATACTCTGAGCTATCAGATCCAGATCAAATGGTCAAGGCTCATCTATGACATTATGGTTGAAGGTATCCCAGTCGTTCATTCAGATCCAACTGCTGGAAGAGAGTGGCATGTATAAATTCCCTATGTCCAATGGGATATACAAAGCTTTCTCTTATTTAAGGCCCCCTCTTAACGACGGCTCAATGTTACGTCCAAAATCCCAATTTCAGCATTGCATTACTAATGTTGATATCCACAAGACATTTCTTTGCACGATATTCAAAAATTCATGAATAAGTCTAGGTCAATGTTATCAAATTCGCTTCGCTTCGACTGTAAGGACCAATACTTTCTGGCCTTGGGAAGGCACACGACAGTAGGAGGCCGTGAAGAGAGAAGGGCAATGCCATTTGAGAAGAGAGAGAGGCAGTGCTGGCTGTGAAGAGAGAAGGGCAACGCTGTTTGAGAAGAGAGAGGGGCAGCGTCGGCTGTGAAGAGAGAGAGGAGCAGCGCCGGCTGTGAAGAGAGAAGGGCAACGCTATTTGAGAAGAGAGAAGGGCAGCATCGTCTATGAAGAGAGAAAGAAGAGCAATGCGGTGACAAAATTTGTCACCTACCAGTTGCAGGCTCACCCACGCCACTTGTCCTTGTGTATGAGTGGTGCTTGCCACTTGTCCAGCTTTGGGCTGCCACAGCCAGCAAGTACTTAAGCCTCTCACACTCACTCTCACGCCATTTTCATTTCTCTCTCTCTCTCTCTCTCTCTCTCTCTCTCTCTCTCTCTCTCTCTCTCTCTCTCTCTCTCTCTCTCTCTCTCTCTCTCTCTTTCTCTCTTTAAGAGCCAACAGTTGGAGCCATTGTGAGCCCACTTTGACTGCACTTTGGGAGCCAAGAAAGGAGCTTGAAGGAGGTTGTGACAAGGGATTTTGGAGGCAACCTTCTCATTAGGTAAGTGGACCACCATTGCACCAATGTTATGAGAAGGCATAAAATTAAATATCTACAAGTATGAGATGGGTGATAAACAGTTAATGTATTGTATCAATTTCTATGTCTTGTTTAACTAAAGTGGTGCCTTTGTTGTATGATGAATTTTGGTGTTGAGAATGAATTTATGACTTACTAAATTTTGTAGAAAAAAATGTATATATATGTGCGTATGTTGAGAAGGAACAATTATTATGATGTTATTCACTGAGAAATGAAAGTTATGGAGGCTGTTCTTGAAGCATTTTAAGTGTTACCATCACTTTAGTTATCATGGACTTTTTAATGACTAAATAGATAACAATCGCTTTCAAACTACCCTTGTTGGAAAGATACATGTTTTTATCCGAATTTTGGTTTTGGAACCATTTTAAAACATCCTATGGATTGAAAGTTATAGCTGTGCAAAGTGAGGCATGTCACTGTCTCAGATGTACAACAGGGCACAGATAGTGAACCACCATTGATTTGAACTTTTGAAGGGCTAAGCAGGGTCCAAATACTTTCAAACCACCCCCATTTGAAAGATATGTGTGTCCAGTATAAAATTGGTTTCGAAACTTTCTCCAAATTTCAAATAGATCAAAAGTTACGATCATCTTTATAGTCGGACATTACTATTTGAAATGGCAGGAAATGTGAATTGCGATACTAAAAATGAGATATCGCTACTGCCATACAGTGATACTGCTACTATCAAACTGTGAAACTGCTACTGTCATATTGTGATACTGCTACTTCATATTGTGATATTGCTACTATCATATTGTGATATTGTTACTGTCATACTGAGATACTAATATCGTCCTAATGTGACATTGATACTGTGGTATTGGAAATGTGATAATGCGATACTGGGATATTGATGTGATACTGACTACTATGCAATGGAACACTCATTGGTAGTGACACTGTTATACTGAGAAAACACTGTGATACGAATAAACTGTGATATATTGTGACACTGACTACTACGCAATGGGTCACCCATTGGTAGTTGGATACTGTTATGCCGATAAATGTTGACTGTACCTCGACCTCAATGATAAGACTGGGGTCGGGAAGTGAACCTGAGTAACGCCTCCCCTCCCCCCTACCAATTGTAATAGGCACTACGCATTGGGTCACCCAATGGTAGTGTAACACTCTCTCGTCAGAAGGGATATGAGAGGGTCGCGTCTTGAAAGGCCACTGCCTATCGAAAAGCCCCAAAGCGCACTGGGGACATGTGTGTGTGTATGAGGACATTACGAAGTGGGATACCCACTTATCATTGTCCTCCCTCTTGAACCAGATAAAGATTCCAAGTCAAAGGATTGGCTTGACCTGATCGATGGAACTTCTATTTCAGGAGTAGGCATCTCTAGTTTTTACTGTATGAAAATGTGATACGTCAGCCTTACTGCTCTGCTTAAGATAGAATGATCCATGACTTATGCATTGTATATTCTTGATAATTGAATTGTGTTTATTCTTACATTGTTAAAGCACTGAAAGTTATAAGGGGGAAAACGTTTCTTGATATCTATGTAAATTAGTGAGTACTGTTAACTATCATCATTGTTTATAAAGTTGGAGTGCAGTGGTGTAGATCTGCTTACTGGGTTGTTAGCTCATTCCATTTCATTCCCATGACGGTAGAGTGATAGTCTCTGATCTAAAGAATGGAAAGCTAGCTTGCGTGCCGGACGTGCGAAGCTTGGAGTTTAAAGAAGAAGGATTCTACAGAAGCTGTTCATAATAGGTGTTTGGTGGCAGTGCCACTGAAGTGTTTTATGTAACTCTGTATTTTGTGGGCCAGTAGTGCCTTGAACTAATTGTAAAAGCATTTTTGGATAACGGATGTTAATGGAAATGGTTGTGTTTTTTGATTTATAGCTGTTATATTGATTGGATTTTTATTTTCTTCGTGGTTTGCTCTGGATTCTACCTTTACATGCGAGCCACTCCCTTCTGAATGTTGTTTGCCTCCTCATGTCGCAGTCTCGCACTCTGTTGCCCTCCGGTATGTAGGGTATAAGGCCATGAGGTGGGTTCGTGACAGTTTATGGTATCAGAGCAACCAGCATAGGATTATTGGCCTAGGAAGTTTTAGAAGTGTCTTTAGGATAGTTCTTTGATAGGCTAGTAACTGGGTGCTGGTGTTTTAGGTAGAAGACGCCGAGGACTCGTGCCAACAATACGAGTTTCAACAACAAGAACACCGAGGCCCTAGGTGAATTCTTTAAGACTCTTGGGGCCATGACACAAATGATGAAGGAATCGATGCCGGCCCCGTCTACCCCTACCCCCGATCAGAGTGATAGTGGTTTGATAGAAAGATTCAAGAGGATGGCACCTCTGACTTTCATGGGGCATGGGGGAGTGGAAAAAGCAGAGAGATGGAAAGGAAAAGTGGAGAAGATTTTTGAAGTCTTAAACTGTACAGATGAACAGAGAGTGAGGTTGGGTACTTTCATGCACGAAGGAGAGGCTGAGCACTGGTGGAGCTCAGTAAAGCACTCTTGGGAGAGTTCGGGAACTATAGCCACTTGGGAGAACTTCTTGGAAGCATTTTATGAGAAATATTTTCCTGACTCGGTGAGAGAAAGAAAAGAAGGGGAGTTTATAGAGCTACAACAAGGAAGAATGTCCATGGAACAGTACGCGGCAAAGTTTGCTAAGTTGTCGAGGTTCGCGCCACATATTATTGACACAAAGGCACGAAAAGTAGCAAATTTGAGAGGGGTGTTTGACCTGATATAAGGGGGAGGATCATTTCAGCTAACTTCAAGACCTTCTCCCCAATGGTGGATCTCACCTTGAAAATAGAGAGAGATTACAAAGACTTTCGCTTGAGGAAATAAGGGAGATTGGGGGGGCCGCGCGGCCCGAGAATTTTAAGAAGAAAGCCCGACCACCACCAAGGAGAGAATTTAGAGGTATGAGTGATCAGGGCAGTGTCAAGATTCAGAGGACTTTCTCAAAGAGATGTAAGGGGTAATCGGCGCTCAGCCTACCCTCACTGTGGTCTGAGTAATCATATAGTAGCGGAATGCTTCAAGAAGACCAGGGCCTGTTTTCGATGTGGCAATTTAGGCCACCTTGTTAAAGACTGTTCAGTCATAAGACTAGAGGACCGATCAAGGATTCAAGGTTGGGTGTTCACCCTGACAGAGCAAGAGGCTAAGGCATCGACCTCTGTTATTCGAGGTATACTTTCTGTTTGTGGAACTAAAGCAAGAATTTTAATTGATCATGAATCTTCCCATTCATTTGTTGCATCACACTTTGCATACCACCTGAATGCTAAACCTGCACAACTTGATTGGACTTTGGTAGTAAGCACACCTATGGGACGATCTTTAGAAACTGACATAGTGTATAAACATTGTGGGGTTGTGCTTAAGGGGCAGAAGTTACTTATAGACCTGATACTCCTAGACATTCAAGACTTTGATATTATCTTGGGTATGGACTGGTTGTCCACCCACTATGCCACAGTAAACTGCCATGACAAGACTGTAACTTTTAGACTCCTCAACCAACCTAAATTGAGTTTTATGGGTATCAAAGATGTTTCCCCTCTACACATCTCTTCGGGCTTCCCGCCTGTTGGCCAAGAGACGTATGGGATACTTGGTTTATGTAGTATAAAATTGGGATGTCCAGTCTAAGTTAGAAGAGATACCGGTACTGAGAGAATAACCAAAAGTATTCCCTGAAGAGTTAACCTCTTTGCCCCCAGTAAGGGAGATAGAGTTGGAAATAGAAGTAGCCCCTGGTACTGCTCCCATTTCTAAAGCTCCTTATATGAAGGCCCCAGCAGAGTTAAAGGAACTAAAGGAGCAATTACAAGAATTATTGAATAAAGGGTTCATCCAACCTAGTGTATCACAATGGGGCACATCGGTTTTATTTGTAAAGAAGAAGGATGGATCCTTGAGACTATGTATTGATTATAAACAGCTAAATCAGGTTATGTTGAAGAATAAGTACCCATTACCTAAAATTGAAGATTTATTTGGTCAACTTCAAGGGGCCCAAGTATTTTCTAATATTGACATCCGGTCAAGCTATTATCAACTGCGGGTTAAGAAAGATGATGTTTCCAATACCGCATTCAAGACCTAGTATGGTCATTATGAATTTCTGGTGATGCCGTTTGGATTAACCAATGCAATAGCTGTCTTTATGGATTTGATGAACCGAGTTTTTAGACCTTTCCTGGATGACTTCATGGTAGTTTTTATCAATGATATCCTAGTGTATTCGAAGAGTATACCTTAAAGTCTGTGTATGCCGAGATAAGTAAGTGTGAATTCTAGCTCCCAAGCTTGGCTTTCCTCGAGCATACTGTTTCTAATGACAGGGTTGCAATTGGCCCTTATAAAATAGAGGTCGTACTTAAGTGTAAGATCAACAAATGTATCTGAAGTCCGCAGTTTCTTGGGACTGACAGGTTACTATAGACGTTTTGTGGAACGTTTCTCAAAGATAGCCCTTCCCTTGACCCGCCTAACCCAGAAGAAAGTAAAGTTTGTATGGTCAAAGGCTTGTGAGGAAAGTTCTCAGGAACTAAAGAAGAGACTGATTACAACTCCAATATTGACTTTGCTTGAGTGGAGTGAAGATTTTGTAGTCTACATTGATGCTTCGCACAAAGGGCTTGGGTGTGTGTTAATGCATCGGGGAAAGGTCATAGCTTATGCCTCCAGGCAGTTAAAGCCGTATGAGTAAAACTATCCGACCCATGATTTGGAATTGGTAGCTGTGGTTTTCGCCCTGAAAATTTGGAGGCACTATCTCTATAGGACCCAATTTAAAATATTTACCGACCATAAGAGCCTTAAGTACTTATTTTCTAATAAAGAACTAAACATGAGGTAAAGAAGATGGATGGACCTACTGAATGATTATGACTGCACCATCAATTATCATCCGGGTAAGACAAATGTCGTGGCAGACGCCTTGAGTAGGAAGCCCGTGGTGTCAGTAGCTCACATGATGGTCTGAAAGATGAAATTATTAGAAGATGCAGTAGGATGTCACCCAACTTTACCCCTTAGAGATGAGGTGGGAACAATTTCATGTATAAGGGTGGAGCCCCAATTCTTTCAGCGAATTTGCATGGCACAAAAGGAAGATCCTCATTTCATGAAAATTCTTGAAGAAATGAAGTTGGAAGGAAAGGAGGATTTCGTTGTGGGCAGTGATGGAATGTTAAGATTTAGGGGTCAGGTATATGTTCCTAATGACGAGAATGTAAAAAAATCTATCTTAGAAGAAGCACACCACTCCCGTTATACAATGCATCCTGGGAGTACGAAAATGTATCAGGACCTGAAAATAGTCTTCTGGTGGAATAATATGAAGAGAGAAGTAGCACAATTTGTTTCCAAGTACTTTACCTGTCAACAAGTGAAGGCTGAACATCATAAGCCTGCTGAACTATTACAACCCTTACCCGTGCCAGAGTGGAAGTGGGAACACATCACCATGGACTCTATGTCTGGCCTACCTAGATCGGGCCTTGGACACAACAATATTTGGGTCCTTGTAGATCGATTAACCAAAGCTGCTCATTTCTTAATGGTCCGCACCACCTATACTCTGCATAGATTGGCCCATCTATAGATCAAAGAGATTGTAAAACTGCATGGAGTACCTGCTAGAATTGTGTCCGATAGGAACCCCAGATTCGCTTCAAGGTTTTCAAACAGCCTGCAGTCTGCTTTGGGAACCAAACTCACTTTTAGTACTACTTTCCATCCTCGGACTTATGGACAATTGGAAATAACTATTCAGACCCTGGAAGATATGTTAAGGGCCTGTATTACAGATTTCAAGGGAAATTGAGATGATCATCTGCCTCTGATAGAGTTTTCTTATAACAACATTTTTCATGTCAGTATTCAAATGGCACCTTTTGAGGCACTGTATGGGAGGAGGTGCAGCTCACCCATATGCTGGGATACGGTCGGTGAAAGGAGACTGTTAGGGTCAGAGATTGACATCAAAAAATATTTCTTCAATTCGAAAACCGCTCAAAACAGCTCAGAGTCGGTAGAAGAGTTATACTGACAATCGGATAAGAGATCTTGAATTTGAAGTAGGTGATCTGGTCATTTTGAAAGTATTGCCAACTAGGGGCATTATGATGTTTGGCAAGAAAGGGAAACTAATTCCACAATTTATTGAACCCTTTGAAATTTTAGAAAAGATTGGAGTCGTGGCATACTGACTGGCCCTACCGCCCAAGTTGGCCAATATTCATGATGTTTTTCATGTATCTTTGTTAAGGAAGTATTATCTTGACTCGTTTCATGTTTTAAAGTATGAACCGATCCCAATCAAGGAAGATTTGACATATGTTGAACAACCAATTGAGATTTTTTATAAGAGGGTTCAGGCTTTGCGCAACAAAGAGATTCTCCTGGTCCGGGTACTATGGCAGTATCATTCACAAGAAGAATCAACATGGGAACGAGAAGATGAAATCTGGAATAAATGCCCCCATTTGTTTAATAACTAAATTAGGATTTTGAGGACAAAATCATTTCAAGAGGGGAGATGATGTAAGGACCAATACTTTTCGGCCTCAGAAAGGCACACGACGGTAGGAGGTTGTGACGAGAGAAGGGCAGCATCGTTTGAGAAGAGAAAGAGGCAGTGCCAGCTGTGAAGAGAGAAGGGCAACGTCGTTTGAGAAGAAAGAGGGGCCACGCCGGCTGTGAAGAGAGAGAACGGTAATAAGAGAGGGGCAACACCATTTGAGAAGAGAGAAGGGCAGTGCCGTCTGTGAAGAGAGAAAAAAGAGCAACGCCATATGTGACACGTTGTGACAAAATTTGCCACCTGACAGATACAGGCTGCCACACACCCCACTTATCCTTGTGCATGAGTGGTGCTTGCCACTTGTCCAGCTTTGGGCTGCCACCTAGCCAGCAAGTACTTAAGCCTCTCACACTCACTCTCACGCCATTTTTATGTCCCTCTCTCTCTCTCTCTTTCTCTCTAAGAGCCAGCTTGAAGGAGGCTGCGACGGGGGATTTTGGAGGCAACCCTTCTCATTAGGTAAGTGGATCAACCACCATTGCACCAATGTTATGAGAAGGCATAAAGTTAAATATCTACAAGTATGAGATGGGTGATAAAGAGTTAATGTATTGTATCAATTTCTATGTCTTGTTTAACTAAAGTGGTGCCTTTGTTGTATGGTGAATTTTGGTGTTGAGAATGAATTTATGACTTACAAAATTTTGTAAAAAAAAATGTATATATATGCGTATGTTGAGAAGGAACAATTATTATGATGTTATTCAATGAGAAATGAAAGTTATGGAGCCTGTTCTTGAAGCATTTTAAGTGTTACTATGAAATTCCAGAAACATACATGTCTTTGTAATAGGCTTTTGAACAATCAAATGAGGTCCAAATAACCTCAAATCATTGTCGTTAGAAAGATGTGTGAGTTTATTAAATTTGTTCACATTTGCCCGTTGTTGAAATTCCTTATAAATGTGAAGTTATATTCAAATATATATAAGCATGCCCTTGTTGACTATTTTTCCTGTGCATTTTAACTGTCATCGTTGTTGCCAGTTTTGACTAATTAAATGAAGTCAATTTTCTCTCAAATAACCACCATTTGAAAGATCTCTGAGTAGGCTTAAAGTTGTATGCAGAAATTATTTCGAAATTCCTCTTAAATTGAAAGTTATTCAATTATTAGTGAAGGTATGTCACTGTGGATAGATTTCACTAAAACTCAAAACTATCACTTTGGTTATCATGGACTTTTGAATAATCAAATGGAATCCAATCGCTTTCAAACGACCCATGTTAGAAAGATACATGTTTTACCTGAATTTTAGTTTTGGAACTATTTTAAAACATCCTATGGATTGAAAGTTATAACGGTGCTAAATGAGGCATGTCACTATCTCAGATGCCCAGCAAGGCACAGATAGTGAACCACCATTGCTTCGAACTTTTGAAGGGACAAACAGGGTCCAAATGCTTTCAAACCACCCCCATTTGAAACATATGTGTGTCTAGTATAAAATTGATTATAAAACCGTCTCTAAATTCTAATGGATCAAAAGTTATGACCCTCTTTATGGTCAGATGTCACTATCTAAAATGCTAGGAAATGTGAATTGTGATACTAAAAATGAGATATTGCTACTGCCATACTGTGATACTGCTACTGTCATACTGTGATATTGCTATTGTCATATTATGATACTGCTACTGTCATATTGTGATACTGTTACTGCCATACTATGATACTTCTACAGTCATACTGTGATACTGCTACTGTCATACTGAGTTACTGATATCATCATAATGTGACACTGATACTGTGATATTGGAAATGTGATAATGCGATACTTGGATACTGATGTGATACTGACCACTACGCAATGGGACACACATTGATAGTTACATTGTTATACTGAGAAAACATTATGATACGGATAAACTGTGATATAGTGCGGCACTGACCACTATGCAACACCCATTGGTAGTTGGATATTGTTATGCAGGCAAATATTGATTGTATCTCGATCTCAATGATAGGACTAGGGTCGGAAAGTGAAACTGAGTAATTGAGTGGGTTGCACCCCCCAATTGTAATAGGCACTATGCATTAGGTCACCCAATGGTAGTGTAACGCTCCCTCGCCAGAAGGGCATATGAGAGGGTCATGTCTTGTAAGGCCACTGCCTTTCGAAAACCCTAATGCGCGTTGGGGACGTGTGTGTGTGTGTGAGGACATTACAAAGTGGGACACCCACTTGTCATTGTCCTCCCTCCTGAACGAGGGTAGAGGTTTCAAGTTATAGGATTGGCTTGACCTGATCGATGAAACTTTTATTTCAGGAGTAGGCATCTCTAGCTTTTACTATGTGAAAATGTAATATGTCAGCCTTACTATTCTACTTAAGATGGAATGATTCATGACTTATATATTGTATATTCCTGATAATTGAATTGGGTTTATTTTTACACTGTTAAATCATTGAAAGTTCGTAGGGGGAAATTTTTTCTTGGTATCTAGGTAAATTAGTGAGTACTGATAACTGTCATCACTGTTTATAAAGTTGGAATGCAGTGGTGCAGATCTGCTTACTGGGCTGTTAACTCATTTCATTTCATTCCCATGACTACAGAGTGATAGTCTCTGATCTGAAGAACATAAAGCTGGCTTGCCTACCAGACGTGTGAAGCTTGGAGTTTAAAGAAGAAGGATTCTATAGAAGTTGTTTATAGTAGGTGTTTGGTGGCTGTGCCACTGAAGTGTTTTAAGTAACTCTGTATTTTGTGGGCCAGTAGTGCCTTGAACTGATTGTAAAAGCATTTTTAGATAACGGATGTTAATGGAAATGGTTGTGTTTTTGGATTTATATCTATTTTATTGATTGGATTTTAATTTTCTTTGTGGTTCGCTCTGGATTCTACCTTTATATGCATTGAGCCACTCCCTCCTGAGTGTCGTTCGCCACCACATGTCACGGTCCTACACTCTGTCGCCCTCTGGTATGTACGGTATGGGGTCAGGGGGTGGGGTCATGACATCGGCCGATTCTGATTTTAGGTATAAATCGAAGATAAGCGAAGCATGGTGTTACCGCTTCGGTCATATTCGGACCGCTTTGGGCTGCTTTGGTCAACGGGTTTGTATCGAATCTGCTTCAGCCAACAAAGAAATAGCTATATAAATGTATTTTTTTTTATTTTTTATTTTAATTTTTAATTTTAATATTTCCATTGTATATATATATATATATATATATATATTATGTATTTATATTATATTTTAAAAAAATATCCAAAGTCTTCCTCCAAATTGACTGAAATATTGAATTGCTATATTTTTCTCACCAAACCAAAAAAGACACCGAGACGAATATAAAAACATTGGTCTAAGCACAATTGTGTAAAATTCTCCATAATATATAAGAAGACCAGAAAACGATATGCAGGAATTTTACGACCAAAAAAGGCCTAGAAGTATTATACATCCTATACTGTAACTTTGACATGTGAGGATAATATGGTAATTATCCCTGCAGTTAGGGACCTAATGTTTGAGAGACGGATAACTACAAATAATGCACTCTAAAAATGTGGTAAAAAAAAAATTATGAAAAACAGACCATGCATTATGAAAATGTGCCATGAACCATGCTACAGGTTCTTTTTCATGAAGTCCATTGTACTAAAGTGACTTTTCTTGTTTGTACTTTTCTAATTACCAAACAATTGGCCCTAGAGAATTTAAAAAAAGCTAGAATGATTAAAATCAACTATTAAAATATCTCTAATCTGACCCAGGAACCGCAGATTAGATAGGGAGCAAGGTGATTTTGGATCCAAAAATTGCCCAGGAGCCCGACGATTCCAGACCCAAAAAAGTCGAAACAACATAAATCTTCTTTTCTTTTTTCTTTTTTTTGTTTATTTAAAATCCAACCTAGATCTAAGTTGGACCAAACAACTTCTGATAAAATTTTGGAAATCCATATGAAATTTGTCAATTTGACATTCTAAGCAATAATTAAAGGGCTTGTGCTCTGCATATAGGACTTAAGACTTTGTGGTACATGGTCATAATCATTCTAACCTGTTGGCGATTTTGGGCTCATAGATAGGGGATTGTATATTATGAGTTCATTTATTATTGTTACTGGGAGATCACTATAACTCCTAGCTGTTAGATGTTAAATTCGATAGCTTGGGTTTGTCAAGAGGTTGGAGAAGTATTTTTTCTTTAATTTTGATTTTAGTCAATAATACACGAGCAACCACCTGGTTTAAAATCTAATAGATAAGAATGATGGTGACTTCTTTGTATGAAAAACAAATAGTCTCTTTATATGATTTGATTAAATTTGAGGCCATTTAGGATTTTCTTCTTGTAATTTTCTTATTTTTTTTACAAATCCAAGATATCTAGCTCTATCAAAACCTTCAGTTTTATCAAATTTGAGGCATTTTCACTTTCATGAAGTAATCCTCTTATGTTTACATGATATCATGAGATCATGCAACGGTACCTTGAGAAATGGACGATTCATATGCATTACATGCATAGTGTATAAGATTGTTATTTACTCAAGGGAAAAGTTTCTATGCTTCCCCTAGAGCACAGACTTTCCATCCTTCCCCTACCATCCAGCCGTCCAATTTTGATCAAGAGAGCTACTCACCGTTTGATCTGAGATCCGATGTCTCAAAGTATTTTATTTTTAGTTTTTTTATACAAATTGTATGAATATGAAATTTGGTACGTGTCATCTTTTCATTGGGGAGCACCTATAAAAAACATTAAAAATAATTTTTTGAAAAATAAAACGATCAAAATACCCCTTCAAACTTTCAGGGGTATTTTGGTCACTTTATTTTATTGAAAATATTCTTGTTTATATTTTTCACTAGTACGAGTTTAATAGATGAATGAACATCCAAAATTTGGTGTCAAAATAGTTTATAGAAAAAAATTTAAAAATAAAATAGTGTAGACATGTAACATTGTGATTGGGACAACTTAACCCTCCATTCAGAATGGACGGTTGGATAAGGGGAAAGATAGAAATCTGTGATGTAGGGGAAGCATAAAAAGCTTAAAGCTTTCCATACTATTTTTTTGGGCAAAAAACAGATTTTAGAAGGATAAAAGGTACTTGAGGTATTGTAAGAAAAGCTTGTGGTATTGAAAAATGATTTAAAAAATTTGGCACATAGCATTCTAGAAACGCTCGAAGACAAACATAAACATAAAGCCTCCCATCTGACGCTCAAAAATGCATCTTTTACTCCGAGAAAATCTCTAAAATAGACAAATGCCAAATTATTTGTTAGCCTCAGGCATGCAAGCATAAGGACATTAATTACAACCCATTTATTTTATAAATAAAGAAAAAGTTTTTATAAGGTTGCAACTTTAAATTGTAGAATTAAAGATGCACTTCAAAAAGCCATGGAAAAAGTTATTTTAATGTTGAAAAACTCTCTAAACGATCATTTCAATATCAATATGTATGAATATGAAAAAAAAAAATTAAAGTCCCAAAAATAATGCATCTTGAAACACATTATCTAGACCATCCATTTTCAAGATTTTCATATGTTTATAGATCTACTTGATTTTAACCATTTTTTAAGTTTAAAATTTTATAATTAGATATGAAAAAAGATTTAGAGAAAATCCTAAGAATTTTTTACACCAAAATTATATGTAATGTTAAAATTTGGAGATGCACCTTAATTGGATTGTTTAAGGCTACAACCTTATAGAAACCACACCCTATAAATAAACATCTTAATTATAACCCATTCTTGTAAATAAGGTGTCTTAATTAGTTTCATATTTCCTTATTGCATGCTCCGGACACTAGGGTCCAAATGAGTGTCTAACCCAATGAAGGTGGATGAGACACCATTTAATGCCTCATAATTAAATGGTTACTGCAATTTCTAAAATGCACTCCAACGTATGTATAAACAGATCTCCAAATATCTTTCTTATTCCAAATATGAATTTTGCTTCAAACTAAAAAAGGGTTTTTATTGGAGAAATATTTGAAAATAAGCAATAAATATAAAAAGAGTAATGATCCTATGAGACCCTTCCACACCCATGTGGCATTGGCCCACCAGTTTACAACTATGTATGAGCCCAACGGCCCAGATTGAATCTGGGCCGATGTAATATTAAGATTGCATTTCGTATTTTAATTTTAAATTTAATTTTCTATAAATCCAAATCTTTTGAGGTTGGAGCTGGTAGCCCCAACTAGAGAGAGAGAGAGAGATAAGATAGTAGAGGCTTTCAAAGAGCCTGCACTGTACCAGTACATAAATCGACCAATCTTTATAACAAATCATCGATTAATGTGCAAATCGGCTGATTTGTATAGTAAATCAACCAATTTGTGTACTGTATAAAAATTGCTCAATACATAACTTATGGAATCAAGCAAACTCGGGATCAACCGGTGACTGACTCTGGGTTAGTCGACTTTTTAAAAACACTGACTTATACATATTACTTAGTATAAATAAGTCATTTGTTCCTTTTTCTTTATATACACTTTCATCAACTATCCTATACCTTGGGATTGTATATAATGAGACTATTTATCTTTCTTACAAGGCGGTCACAAAATTACTCATAGCCATTAGATGTCAAATTGGATGACTTGGGGTATGTTACAAAGTTCGAGAATTTTTTTTTTTGAAATTTGAGTTTAATCAATGATGCACTCACAACCATCAAATTTCAAATATGAAGGACAAAAATAATTGTGACCTCCTAAATGGTCTGTTTATGTACATTTTCAACAACTATCCTATACCTTGGGTTATAATTCTTTTTATAGGGTTCTACTATTATTGTTGTTGTTCATTTTGTGCTCCCAATAAATCATTATCTTTTTTTTTTTAGTGATGATGGAGAAAGCTTTACCGTTGTGCTAAAATAATTTAGACAAAAATAATGCTGAGTATGACCCTAAATGATACTAAGTAAAGATATATAATTCTTGATCAGCTATTTTAATATAGCCTTACAACAAATGCAAATCACAACTCTGTCTCATGCCATCTTTACATATCCAATTTTTTCATTATGGTTTTTTGAGTCATCTCCAAAATATTCATGATTATTTAACGTAGCAGATGTTAGGTGTATTTTTAGTCATGATACAAGACCCTAAAAAATACCTATAAGCGAAATGCTACAGTGTTGTGCCACCGCCACAAACTTGCTTTGTCTGTCTGTTGTAGTTCCATATGATTTTTGGACCGCCACAGACATGCTAGGTCTGTGGCTATCGAAAATGCACGCCGCCCTATTTTTTCGGATGGTGATGAGGGTAAAAACACTATTCATTTTCACCCTAAGTGTTGCGTAGATCCTTCCATATATATATATATATATATATATATATATATATATATATATATATATATATATATATATATATATATATATATATATATATATATAAGGAAATGATGGCGTAGGCCCACCAGCCTACAGCTATGTATGAGCCAAATGGCCCAAATTGAATTTGGGTCAATGTAATAATCAGCATTGCATTTCATATTTTAATTTTAATTTTTTTTTATAAATCCAAATCACTAGAGATTGCGGTAGGTAGCCCCAACCAGAGAGAGAAAGATAGAGAGAGAAGATAGTAGAGGCTTTCAAAGAGCCTGCACTGTAACTGATCTTTACAACAAATTACCGATTAATGCAGAAATCAGTTGATTTGTATAGTAAATCAGCCGATTTGTGCACTGTATAAAAAATTACCAATACATAACTTATGGAATCAAGCAAACTTGGGATCGGCCGGTGACCGACACTGGGTTAGTCGACTTTTTAAAAACACTGACATATACATATTACTTAGTATAAATAAGTCCATTGTTCGTTTTTCTTTATATACACATATTTGATGAATTTCACCTTTTTTTTAATTTTTATTTATTTCATTAATGTAAACAACTATGGGATTGTATATAATGAGACCATTTATCTTTCTTACAAGGCGGTCACAAAATTACTCATAGCCATTAGATGTCATTTTGGATGACTTGGGGTATGTTACAAAGTTCAAGAATTTTGTTTTGAAATTTGAGTCTAATCAATGATGCACTCACAACCATCAAATTTGAAATATGAAAGACAAGAATAATTGTGACCTCCTTGTGCTCAAAGTAAATGGTCTCTTTATATACATTTTCAATAACTATCCTATCATATACCTTGGTTACAATTCTTTTTATAGGGTTCTACTATTATTGTTGTTGTTCATTTTATGCTCCCAATAAAATCATTGTCTTTGTTGTTTTTAGTGATGATGGAGAAAGCATTACCATTGTACTAAAATAATTTCGACAAAAATAATACTGAGTATGACCCTAAATGATACCAAGTAAGGATACATAATTATTGTTCAACGACTTTAATATAGCCTTACAACAAATGCAAATCACAACTGCGTCTCATGTCATCTTTACATATCTAATTTTTTCATTATGGTTTTTTGAGTCATCTCCAAAATATTCATGATTATTTAACTTACCAGATGTTGGGTGTATTTTTAGTCATGATACAAGACCGGATACATTTTGAGAGATGTGTCGATGAGCCTGAAAGTGTGACCATGTGATAAGTATTGAAAGGATGCTAGATTAATATCTTGGCAGATGATGGATAACTAAGCAAACCTAATAGATACTATTCTTGAAGATATTTACAAATATATGCTCCTGATGTGATATACAGGGTATGATATGTCTAGGACTCGCTATGTGAAGGCTCTAATATGCCTTAGGAGTCGTGGTTGTCAATCAATTTGAGACAAACTTTAGAATACATATACTCCCAAGGCCATGATACGTCTCTCCACATGATATCGGAGGAGTTTGGATACGGTGCGATATTCTTTCCAATCCGTTGCCGGTCACATATGTGTGTTTTAGCTAGCGATCGATTATAAGAGACCATCAAGCTAACTCAGTTTGAGACATGCTATGGGATAAATATGTTCCCGAGGCCACGATATGCCTCTTCACATGATATCGGAAGAGTTTGATGTGGTACATCTTTTGAATTTCTCATCTGCCAAGGAATAAGTATTTGACAAATGGAGCATAAAGAAACTTCACCATATGATATCACGATGAGGTGTATCCTTGCAAATATATTCCATGAGGCCTCATATGCCTCTAGCCCAATAATCATACGAATGCGCCCACCGACCCAATTTGTCGACGGTCAAAAAATGCCTTGACCGACTACCCTGAACTTTACTGCAGGTCCAAACGTACCTCACCCGCATACCGGATGAGTCCAAATAGTCCATATTGGCATCTCGGATAGGTCCACACATACTTAAATTATCTTAGAAACTCTTTAACATCAAAAAGCATCAACATCGTATATTCAAAGTATCATTGAAATCATTAACAGGAATTCACTTAAAGCAATTTAAACAATTACTTTCATTGAAATATTTGTAAGTAACCAATCAAACGATTTGGATAAAAATTGCAGAAAGGTAGTAGATCGAACATGTATATTTGAAATGGAATCCAATAAGCAGTCGATTATCAATTTAAGCGCTTTTATAGAAATCCAAGGTTAAACACATAAATATCACAATTTTATGGAATGTAATTTCATAATAGGAATAGGTAAAACTTATAGTATCTAAAATTCATAGACAAACAAACATACAATTAAATGCAAAAATGCGTAAATCTCACAGTATTGGCATTATTATAATTAATTGCAGAAATATCAATTTTTCACATAATGATTTTACCAAAAATGACATCACTTACACATAAATTTTACAGTGTCTAAAAGTCATAATAATAAGCAGAAATTTTATTTTTAATAATTTACAATATCTAAATTTCTAATAATAATAATTTTAATTGAAAAAAAAATGATACCATATGTGCATAAAATTATAGTATAAAAATGGTGACCAGACTATTTTTTAGGATAATGAGAACATTTACCTATAATATTTGAGAGGAAACTTTCGGTAAAATTCGGCTAGAGAGAATGAGTTCACTGTGTTCTTTAATTCACAAAGAGGGCTCAACATTACTGAGAGGAAGGGACGTAAGAGAGAGTGTTTTTGCAGAGAGAGAATCCAACTCGTTCTCCTCTTTTTAAATAGAAAAAAAAATATTATTATAATATATTATTAACCCACCTCATACATGAGGTGTTTAGAAGGTGTTACATTAACACTTAAAGCCCACGTCCCTAGAGGACGTGGCACAAGAAACAAAAGGTGAAGGTAAAAAGTGCAAAAGAAAAAAAATGATGGTCCCTAAGGACCAAATTATTTGTATGGACCATAAAAGTTTTTTTTCTAAGTTTAAGATTGTTACATTCTCCCCCCCTGAAGGAAATTTAGTCCTCTAAATTTGTGTACCTGATTGCTGAAAAAGATAGGGGTATTTTTATCTGATTTCGTCTTCTCGTTCCCAAGTTGACTCCTCTCTCGAATGATGCCGTCACAATACACAGACTAAAGGATCTCTTTGTTGCGCAATACCTGCACCTTCCTATCCAGTATCAAGCTTGGCTGCTCAATAAAGGTCAGGTCCTCCCTGATCGATAAAGGTTCATATTTCAGGACATGGGATGAGTGGGGCTGATATTTTCGTAATGAGGATACATGGAAGACATTATGGATGTTTGCTAATTCAGGCAGAAAGACAAGTCTATATTCGACACCTCCGACTCTCTCTAGGATTTCAAAAGGTGCGATGTAACGGGGGCTCAACTTTCCTTTCTTATCGAATCTCAAGATGCCCTTTATTGGTGACACCTTTAGGAAGACCTGATCACCTTCTTCAAATTTAAGGTCTCTCCGTCGGTTATCGGCATAACTCTACTGCCGACTCTGAGCTGTCTTGAGCTTTTCTCGAATTAATATTATCTCATCTGAGGTTACTTGGATGATTTTTTACCCCAAAACCTTCTTTCACCAACCGCGTCCCAACAGACGGGTGACCTGCATCTACTTCTATACAGGGCTTCATATGCCGCCATTTGAATACTGGTTTGGAAGCTATTGTTATATGCAAACTCAATCAGGGATAAATGATCATCCCAACTTCCTTTAAAGTCAATGACACAGGCCTTTAGCATATCTTCCAAGGTATGGATGGTCCTCTCCGATTGTCCATCAATTTGAGGGTGAAAGGCGGTACTAAAAGTAAGTTTCGTCCCCATGACTGACTGTAGCCTAGCCCAAAATTTAGAAGTAAACCGAGTGTCCCTGTCCGATGCAATGCTGATCGAAACTCCATGTAACCGCACTATTTTCTTAATGTACAACTGGGCTAGTCGATCCAAAGTGTAAGTCGTGCGAATCAGTAGGAAGTGAGCAGCTTTAGTCAACCGGTCCACAATGACCTAAATGTTGTCATGCTCTGAACTTGTTCTAGGCAAACCGGAGACAAAATACATAGAAATGTGCTCTCACTTCCACTCTGGCATGGGTAAAGGCTGCAACAACCCAGCAGGCTTCTGATGCTCAGCTTTTACTTACTGACATGTTTGGCTCTTGGATACAAATAGTGCTATCTCCTTTTTCATGTCATTCCGCCAGTAAGCTTTCTTCAGGTCCTGATACATCTTAGTACTTTCGGGATGTATAGTATAACGGGATTGATGTGCTTCTTCCAAGATAAATTTCTTTACATTCTCATCATTCGAGACACAAATCTGACCTCTAAATCTCAATATATCATCATTGCTTATAGAGAATTCGTCTCTCTTCTCAACTTCACCTCTTCTACAATTTTTATAAGCTGAAGGTCTTTCTTTTGTGACAATCGAATCTGTAGAATTAATTAGGGCTCTGCCTTAATATTGGCAATCATACCTACCACACCATTAAAAGAAGGAGCAGGATGCCACTCCACTATTTCTTCTAACAATTTCATTTCTTGAATCATTAGATAAGCTAAAAATGATGCCGATTCCTACTTAGAGCATCGGCCACAACGTTAGCCTTTCTTGAATGATAATGGATTGTACAATCATAGTCTTTTAGGAAATCCATCCATCTTATCTACCGCATATTCAAATCTTTTTGGGAAAAGAGGTATTTCAGGCTCTTATGATCTGTATATATTTCGAATTGCTCACCATATAGATAATGCCTCCAAATTTTCAAAGAAAATACTATTGCAACTAGCTCCAAGTCATGAATTGGATATTTCTTTTCATATTCTTTCTACTGTCTAGATGTATATGCTACTACCTTCCCATGTTGCATTAATACACAGCCCAAGCCTTTATGTGAAGCATCACTATAAATCACAAATCCCCCACTCCCCTCAAGAATAGTTAAAATTGGTGCTGAAGTCAATCGAGCTTTTAGTTCTTGAAAACTCTCTTTACATTCTCTTGTCCACTCAAATTTGACATTTTTCTGTGTCAATCGAGTTAATGGAGTTACAATTCGAGAGAATGCTTCTACAAATCTTCTGTAATATCCTGTCAATCCTAAAAAGTTTCAAATTTCAGTTATATTGCTTGGTTGTTTCCAATTAAACTACAGTTTCAACTTTTGAAGGATCAACTGATAAGCCTTCTTTTGATATCACATGTCCTAAAAATGTCACTTGTTCAAGCCAAATTTCACATTTACTTAGTGTGACGTACAACTTCTTTTCTCTTAGCGTTTACAATACCATACTTACATATTGTTCATGTTCGTCCCGATCCTTGAAATAGATTAGAATATCATCGATGAATACCATAATAAACCTGTCCAGAAAAGGCTTAAAATTTCGATTCATCAAATCCATAAATGTAGCTAGTGCATTGGTTAATCCAAAAGGCATGACTAAAAATTCATAATGACCATACATTGTTCTAAAAGTTGTCTTGAGAACATCATCACTTTTAATCTTAAGCTGACGGTACCCAGGTCTAAGATCAACTTTTGAAAATACTTGTGATCCTTGTAATTGATCGAATAAATCGTCAATTCTATATAAATCGTCAATTCTAGGTAGTGGATACTTATTTTTCACTATCACTTGGTTTAGCTGTCTATAATCGATACCCAACTCATGGTCCCATCTTTCTTTTTAACAAACAATACCGGAGCACCCCAAGGTGACACACTGGGTCGGATAAAACCTTGCTCTAGTAATTCTTCCAATTGTTTAAGTTCCTTAAGTTCTACTGATGCCATTCGGTAAGGGGCCTTAGAAATTGGGGTTGTCCCGGGAAGTAACTCAATAGAGAATTCAATTTCCGTGTCAGGTGGTAACCTTGGCAATTCCTCAGGGAATACATCAAGAAATTCTCGGACGACCGGAATGGTGTCCAAGTTTATCGTTTCCTTTCTATCTTCTTTAATATATGCAAGAAAACCTTAACATCCTTTTCAAATGAGACGATTAGCTCGAATGGAGGAGATTAAAAATGGTGGGGAGGCTTCTTTGATACCTTGAAGGTAAAGTACTGGTTGATTTGGAATACAAAAGGTAACCATTTTCTTGTAACAATCAATACTTATATGGTATGCAGAAAGCCAATCCATGCCTATGATCACATCAAAGTCTTGAATTTCTAGGAGTATTAAATCCACTAGAAGTTCCTTTTCTTCTATCCTTATCACACAAGATTTGTATACTAGATTGGTATTAATTAAATTCCCCATAAGTGTGGCTACCTCTAAAATGTATTCCAATTGTTCTGGTTCTACCCTTAAATGGCATGCAAAGTGTGGTGACACAAATGAATGAGTAGATCTAGGATCAATCAAAACATGAGCTGCTTTCTGAAAAATAGTAAGAGTACCTTGGATCACCGATTTTGAGGACTGAGCGTCTTGCTGAGTGATTGCGAATACTCTTCCCTTCGTCAGAGGTTTTTAGGTTGCCTCTTCGGGCTTCGAATGTTACTGCATTTTTAAGGCAGGACAATCTTTGATCTTGTGCTCCAACTTCCCACATTTGAAACAAGCTCCAGTTTCCCAATAACAAGGTCTCATCTTATATTTCTTCCCACATTTTTTACAAGGCTCTAGTGGGCTTTGAAATGGCGTGGGCCTTAGCCTTTTGTTTGCTCCTTCAAATTGTTGTCGATTAGATGGTGTTGGCCTACTCTGACTTCTCCGATTTTTCCTCTTTTGGTAATATTCGCAATCTTTTTCAACAATTTGGGCTCGATCTACTATTTAGGCATAAGTTCCTAATTTTAAGACTGATATTTTGCTTCTGATGGCTGGTCTAAGGCCCCTTTCAAATTTTTTCATTATTGCCTCATTGTTGACCATATGTGGTGCAAACCTGGTCAATTCAGTAAACTTGACCATGTCCTGTTCCCTTGGACTAATTCCAGAAATTCTATTTCTTTTTTATCTCGAACAAAATCTAGGAAGTATTTTTCATTAAATGTCTTTAGATACTTCCCAAGTCAAGCGTTTATTTTATAGGACCAATACTCCTTTTTCCATCCGCCACCAATGTTGGGCTTCACCTTCCAACATAAAGACTGCCAAAGTGACCTTCTTATCATCAGGATATTCCATTACCTTGAATATTTTCTCCAATTGCATAATCCATCCCTCAGCTTCTAGTGGGTCTGTAGCACCTTTAAAAGAATGTGGGTTTAATTTATTAAATTGTTCAATATTATACCCACCATTTTCCGTAGCTGACTGCCTTGGTGTATTGTTGTTTTCCATTTGATGTTGCATAAGGGCAACCATATTTTTCAAGGCTTTATGAATTCCCTCCATATTAGCTTCAGCCATTCAGGATCTTGACCTTGTACTAATCTGTACATACAATAAATATGACTTAGAGTACATTCTTTTCAAATTTCCTAAGAATCCGAAACCTATTGCTCTGATACCATAATTGTCATACCCCAAGATTTATAACACTGGAATCCCTGAGATGTAACAGTCTATCTTTAAAAAAACGAAATTTTTCTACTTTACCATTTATTGCACTAAAACAGATTTTTCCATTTCTAAGAGTCTGTACAAAGTCTACTCATAAATAGTATTAACATGAAGGTTTAGATATACATCTGTTGATAGTACAAAATTTACAATAGTGAATTGGAACAAAAGTCACAAAGAGAAAATTTTCATCATAACTATGACTTCTTCCAAAGTTGGTCATGTTGTGCCTTCAACTAGGGAGGCTGCAATTACACTGAAAGTTTTTTACCATAGTTTGATGAGTTTGGCTACTCAGTAAGTGATCATCATAGTCCTCAAAAATAATCATAGTCGGAAGATGTAAGCATTTTAAAACAGGGAGGTCTATTAGAAACTATGCGAGCCAAAAAGCATTTATGGATAACAATTTCACTTTCAGAAATGCACAATTAAACATAATCCAAATGATTGAAATGCATATAATTATTTTAACATCAATACATAACTCACCGACGTCCTGATGAGTCCAAATAGTCCCTAGCAGTATAACCGGATAGGTCCAAACAATCCCTGCAGGTCTAAACGTACCTCACCGACAGACCGGATGAGTCCAAATAGTCCCTATCGATGTCCCGAATAGGTCCACACATACTTATATCTTAGAAACTCTTTAACATCAGAAAGCATCAATATCGTATATTCAAAGTATCATTGAAATCATTAACAGGAATTCACTTGAAGCAATTTAAACAATTACTTTCATTGAAATATTTGTAAGTAACCAATCAAACGATTTGGATAAAAATTGCAGAAAGGTAGCAGATCGAACAGGTATATTTGAAATGGAATCCAATAGGCAGTCAATTATCAATTTAAGAGCTTTTATAAAAATCCAAGGTTAAACACATAAATATCACAAATTTATGGAATGTAATTTCATAATTAATTATTTTACAGGAATCGGTAAAACTTATAGTATCTAAAATTTATAGACAAATAAAAATACAATTAAATACAAAAATGCGTAATCTCACAGTATTGGCAGTATTATAATTAATTGCAGAAATATCAATTTTTCACATAATGATTTACCAGAAATGACATCACTTAAACATAAATTTTACAGTGCCTAAAAGTCATAATAATAGGCAGAAATTTTATTTTTAATAATTTACAATGTCTAAATTTCTAATAATAATAATTTTAACAGAAAAGAAATGATACCATATGCGTATAAAATTACAGCATAAAAATGGTAAACATACTATTTTTTAGGACAATGAGATCCTTTATCTATAATATTTGAGAGGGAACTTTCGGTAAAATTCAGCTAGAGAGAAGGAGTTCATTGCGTTCTTTAATTCACAAAAAAGGGCTCAACGTTACTGCGAGGGAGGGGCATAAGAGAGAGTGTTTTTGCAGAGAGAGAATCCAACTCGTTCTACTCTTTTTAAACACAAAAAAAAATATTATTATAGTATATTATTACACCTCATACTTGAGGTGTTTAGAAGGTGTTACATTAACACTTAAAGCCCATGTCCCTAGAGGACGTGGCACAAGAAACAAAAGGTAAAGGTCAAAAGAGCAAAAAAAAAAAATGATGGTCCCTAAGGACCAAATTACTTATATGGACCATCAAAGGTAAAACCTTTTTTTTTTTTTTTTTTTCTTTTTTTAAGTTTAGGATTGTTACAGCATATGTTTAAGGATGCCTCATTATCAATAAGCACTCTTCGTATCTCATATCCTTGCATGAAGATGGTGATTTGCAGAGGTTGGACGTGAAATCTGTTGAAGCTGGCTGGGATGTCATCATCTGTGAACACGATTGGTATTGGTGTCATCAGCTGGTTGATCATTCCGCACAACTCATCTGGCTGTGTGTTGCTCGGGATGTGTATCTTGGCAAGGACCTTCTCGATTTGGGCTTTTTATGATGGTGAATTGGCGGGTAGCTCCAAGATGGAGATTTGAACTTGGATCTTCCCGAGATGAGCTGGTAGATGGTAGGTGGTTGCAGATCTTAAATTTCCTTGTTTGGCTCTTGATCTACGACCCTCGTTGGTTGTTTGGTTTTTGAGGTAGTTCATATTCTTTCATCGAGAGTATCGGCCATCAATTGAATGGATTTGAACACTTGACCTCTTCGAGTTAAGGAGTCGACCTCGTCAGCCTAAAGCTCGATAAGGTCAGCCCTAACAAGAGTAATGACAGATTTTGAGGTGTTGGCCTCTTGTTTGGAAGATGACGTCTTTTCATTGATCCTGACTATATCAATCTCTAGTGTGTCATCTTTGCCATATCAGTTCTATTTGGGAAGGTTATCGAGGTTTGGAGATGAAGGGCTTCCTCTTAGGAGGCTCAAAAGATCTTCTTCGAGTTCTTGAAAGTGATAAGCACAAGCCAATATGAACTAATTGTGATCTTCTTCTTCGTCTCCGCACTCAATCATGTGAATGACAACTTTCGCTTTCGAGTTGTCTTGAGCTCCCGGCTTTTCAGTCGTTGTAAATATAACTTTAGGGAGATGATTTGTGAAGATACCCATCTTTTGATTAGTCTCTTCGATAGGTTGATTTCTAAGTGCGACAGTGATGTCCCCCCTATTGATTAACGCTTGAATCACCCGTTTCAAATATATGTAGCTTTGAGTATCATGAGCAAGGTTTTATGCCATTTGTACCACCTGCTCTTATCCGCGACTTGAAATGGTGGTTTAGATGGTAGCAGGAGATAAACCATATTCTTAGCCAAGAGTAATTCCAACGCTTTTTCTAATGGGTCTTTGAGAGGGGTGAAATTATCCTCTCGCATTTAGTTATCATTTTGAGAGTTGGCTCTAGGCTGACCCCTTCTATTTTGATTCTGATTGTTGCGTTGAGCAGCTGAACCTTGGGTCGATCCGTTAACGACAATCTCATTAACCTGACTGGAAGCATTCCCCTTGTTTTTGTTCTTATTTTGGGGAGCGACTGACATGGTAATTACTTTTGGCTGGGTTCTAAAATCTAGACTTAGGTAAGATCTAAACTCGACGACATAAGGCAAACCTAGCCTAACACTAGGGGCAAAAACCTTAACTAAGTCCTACGCTAAGACTAGACTGGAACCTAGATTCAATGGATTTTGGTTAAGACCCTGAACTAGGGTAAGCCCAGTTTAGCTCTAGAGGCAACTCTTAAGCTTAGACCTATGCTAGAACCTACACTAAGATCGAGACTAGTTGGTGCACGAGTCTCGGCTCGGACCAAGATTGGGTCTAGGTTTGGAGGGGTAAGCAACCCTAATGTATTTTTTTTTTAGTTTTTTATCTTTTAATTTTGTTGAAACACAGTTAAACTAAGCATGGTAAAAGTAGAGAAAATATGATTTCAGTCAAAATTAACAAACTAAAATAAAATCAAAAGGGCAGAAACAAAATAGATCTATCTAAAGAAAAATATGTTTTTTTATATTTTAAAATTTTTATTTTAGGTAAACAATTTGTCAATAGGGAGCCAAAAGTCCTTGGAATGGTCTTGTGGGGTCCTAGAATTTTTTTGGGAAACTTGCAGTTGGGCGACACAGGTGGTGTCGCCCTTGCAGGGAGGGAGACACGACTGGTGTCGCCCCAAAAAATTATTTTTTTTTATTTTTTTTATACTTTTATCTTGTTAATATTGATGAAATAAGACTACTTTAAAATTGGAAGAAACATGAAATAAAAATATTTATGATGACATAAATTAAAATAAAGTAAAATAGAAAAGCGTAGATTGAAATAAAAAATGTTTTTTTTGCATTTTTAAAACTTTTATTTTGATTTAAATTTTTTTTTGCAGTCACAAAAGGGTCTCTAGAACAGATCCATAAAGTTCCAGAGGTTTCTAAGACCTTTTGAATTTGGGCGACACTAGGAGTATCGTCCAGAAAAAGCACGGTTTCGGAGTACCGAAATCCTAGATTCTGGTCACAGCCGACTGTTGGGACCATTTGTTGCTGAAAATAGTGAATAAAAATCATATTTTGAAGCTTGGATCAAGCTCGAAATAGCCCCACGGGGGGCACCTAGCTGTTTACGATGAAAATCTGACAGATCTTCCGATGAAGATCTCTCGAATTGTAACACCTTAAACTAATTAAAAAGATGTAAATAAACTGGTAGAGAAAGTAAGATACATCGAATTCAGACCTAAGGTCAGATTTGCCCGAAAACAAGCAGATCTACTCTCAGATCTGTGGCAGAGCCAACATGATCCAAAGCATTAAAATACGATTTTTAAGACATGTTAACTTATCAAAAATAAATAAAAGAAGCAAAACAGTAAAAAGAAGAAAAAATAGAGAGAAGGAAATAATACCAAATCGGGCCGGATGGCCCGAGATTCCAGAGCCTTCGAGGGTTCGCTCGTATCAAAACCGATCATCTTTGCTTCTCTGATTCGGATGTTGACCAACAAATATCTGATGTAAAGGGTTAGATCTAGGGTTGTTGTGCCCTAATTCTAGTTTTGATCTAGGGTTTTTGTGATCTCCAGAGGTTAAATATGAATTTTGAGATTTTCTTTAATTTTTGGGGATTTTTTTGCATTTTTCTTAAATTTTTAGGGATTTTCTAAGGGTTTTCCTATTTTTGGTATTTTTGAGTAATTTTCCTAATTTTGAGAATTTCTAAGGGTTTTTTTTTTGGCTCTCCTTTTGGGTTAGGGAAATGGGGTATTTATAAGATTCAATTGGTGATTTTTCCTAAATTTTTTGGAGTTTCTTCAGAATTTTTTGGATTTATCTTGAAGTTTTAGCCTTATTTAATTAAAGAAAACGTGTTTATTGTATCATCAGATGCGTTGACTGCATCATCTGCTCGTGTCTGGGCTCGATACAGCCTGGCCCGCGGATCTACAGTTGGGTCTTATAAGGACTAAATTGTTATTTATTATATATTTTTATCTGTGGTCCGATTCAAGCGATTCTTAAACCGTTGGAAAGCTCTTGGGCTCTAATTCAAATTGGGATAGGATTTGGATAGTTTTGAGGTAACTAAATTGGATCTACTAGGATAATGTGGTCCTAAAGGTTTAAAAAATCATAGAATTTACCAGATTTAAAATGGGGTGTCTACAGAGATATTCTTAATATTATAAAATCTATTTTCAAATCTAATCATAAACTTTAAGCTCCAAAAATGATTAAGATCAAGTAAATCTATAAACATATGAAAATCTTGAAAATGGACGATCTAAATAATATGTTGTAAGATGCACCATTTTTTAAACTCGAAATCCTTTTTTTTTCATAGTCATACATCTCAATGTCGAGATGATCAATTATAGGGTTTTTCAACATTAAAACAACCTTTACCGATGGACTTTTTAGGTGCATCCATAGTTCTACATTTTAAGGTTGCAACCTTATATAAACTTTTCCCTTTATGTAAAGAAATACTTGATTTGAAATATTTCATGGTGATCAATTCTTATGAATATTCCAAGTTCAACAATATATGTATATTTGTGATAATATTCTTTTTTCTCCCTTATTTTTTACAAGATTATGCATTACAATATCATTGGAAAGTGTAAGCTTATTGGCCATGTTGTGTAAGAATATTTTGTTTGAATTAATAATGTTGTTCATTATTTTATTTTTATTTTTTTGCTTATTATCCTTCTTTATATTTAGAAAACTAAATTTGTACCTATGAGAATGTGATGATAAGCTATTGTTTTTCATTGAGATGTAGTAATCATTGGCACCTTATAGTGCTCTGTGTATATCTACATAACATTAAAATATTTAATGATGTACCATATTAGAATGAATTATCATATTGTTGATAGCTATTCATTGGATAGTGGGAGTAAATCACCATTTACCAAATTAGAATTGAATTTGTTATCTCGATTGTAATCAATGCACATTAAAAAAGTCATTGAATTACTCATTCAATGAGCATTCTTAATGCCTTGAAGTGGACTCGAACATCCACCTCCTAAGCTTTGTCAAATTATCATTGTTCTTATTATTTTGACCTATGATCCGAATTTATGCTTTGGACTTAAAGACCAGTGGTGGATTACATGTTTGAGAAACATGCGGAAGCAATGGGCCTTTTTTTTTTCTCTTGGCTAAAAGGTAGATGTAAATAAAATCCAACATGTTGGTAAATAATTGGTAAGGTATATGAGAAATCTCATACAGGTAGCATGAGGTAATGCCATATGCAAAACCATTGAGGCCAAAAATCCAAATGTAATATATGACCACATTGGCAGGGTATATGTCAAATCTCATGCAAGTAGCATGAGGCAATACCATATACAAGGTTGTTGAGGCCAAGAAATCCAAGTGTGGTATATGACCACTTTGGCAGGGTATATGTGAAATCCCATGAAAGTAGCGTGAGGCAATGCCATATACAAAGTTGTTGAGGCCAGAAAATCCAAGTGTGGTGTATGACCACATTGGCAGGGTATATGTGAAATCCCATGTAAATAACATGAGGCAATACCATATACAAAGTTGTTGAGGCTAAGAAATCCAAATGCAGTGTATGACCACTTTGGCAGGTTATATATGAAATCTTATGCAAATAGCATGCGGCAATGCCATATATAAGGTTATTGACGTCAAAAAATCTAAGTATGGTGTATGACAACATTGGCATGGTATATGTGAAATCCCATGCAAGTAGCATGGGCAATGACATATACAAGGTTATTGAGGCTAGAAATATAAGTGTGGTGTATGATCACATTGGCAGGGTATATGTGAAATCCCATGCAAGTTGCATAGGTCAATACAATATATATGGCTATGGACGCCAGAAAATCTAAGTGTGGTGTTTGACTACACTGGTCGAGTATATAAGTGTGGTGTATGATCACATTGGCAGGGTATATGTGAAATCCCATGCAAGTTGCATAGGTCAATACAATATATATGGCTATGGACGCCAGAAAATCTAAGTGTGGTGTTTGACTACACTGGTCGAGTATATAAAATCCCATGTGAAAACATAAGGCAATGTCATGTACAAGATGTCAAAGGGCCTTCAGGCTAAGTGGGAGTTGTTGAAAATGTGGCCTATCAGCGTCTTTTCTCCTGGAAATTTATTTATTTTTAATAATGGTACAAAAGGCATATTGAAGTATATGTGAAATCCCATGTGGTTAACATGAGGCAATGCCATATACTTGGATCCATTTTTTAGCTTTAATAAGATGATGTACTGGAGGGAAAACCCAATGGTGTGTTTGAAATTGGATTCCTTGTAAGAATTTGTTTTTATATTATAGATATTTAAAGTTTATTTAATTCATAAATATCTTTGATCAAATTGTGGAAATGCTTGGATAACATCATATTATGTGAGTCATTAGTAGACTAATGACAGGTTTAGCTCATTACATAAGATTAACAGTTTGGTGGTAACTTATTAATCCTAATTAGCTGCACTTAAAGAAATTAAGATAGGATTTACACTTGGATCTCAACTCCAATAGACCATGAATATGATAGTTACAAAATAAATGAGTTCTCTATAAAATGAGGTTAACCCCTCCAGAAAACATGCTTAAGAAAAATTTTCGAGAAAAGAATGAAATACCGAATAGGTTTGGCAAGAACAAGGTGAACAAGCCTATGCCCAAACCCGAACCTATTCAGAATTCCCATTATAGCAGGGAATTCTGCTCTGTATGGTACTGAATAGGCATCATAGTATTCACCGCTAAAAGTGACGCGATTTGCATCGTTCACTCAAAAGTTCTACTTAGTTTAGAATTTGAGTTGTTTTCATTAATGGCTTCCTTGTCTTAGTAGTATTATACTGTAATTCGCCTATACAAAGGGTTTTACAATAGGGTGGCTCGTCGTTCACTCCTTTTGGTAACGCTTCAAAACTTCCATCACCCCCAAGAATCCTTACTGGCATTACCGAGGGTTTTACAATAGGGTGGCTCGTGGTAGCCTTTACATTGAAGGCTATATGTTGGTGCTACAAGCACATCCTACCCTGAACTGATTTCTATCATTTTTTAGATTGTTTTACATTTCTGAACTGCGTATGACACAATGCCAAATCGACGTCGTAGGTCTCAGAGCCTTCTGCAACATGATTCGCGTTGTTGCTTTTGGGACTAGTATTCTTAGTTTTTGTAGGTCTAAGCCTCTTAGCACATTGCATTTATCTGCCCTCCCAAGGCTTTGATTATTGCAGTAGATATGTGGGGTCTTATTTATGCAAGGGATTCTTCACGGCGACAAGACATCAACTACTATAAGAGGACCCTTGATGAATCTCTCTTCTGTTGATTGAGTAACGTAAGTTTTGGAGTATGTTGTGCTAACTTTGCCTTCCTTTGGCCATTCTTATCTCATTTTGGCCCATCAGAGCTTTGTTGAAGGTTACTTTCCTCAATGAGTTTAGAGGCAATTTGGGTTTACTCAGACATATGTCTCTTCCCCTAAAAACCATGGACTGACAAATCACTGTCCCCTCCACCCTCAATCATTCAACTTGCTGGGATCAATCGCTCTGACTTGAAGGGGTGCGACTCCTTCTAATAAGGAAGGGCCGGCGAAGCAGGATAAACCTTTATGTTTTTCCAACTAAGCTTAGTGGGACTGTGTGCGACCAGTTCCACTTTTCCCAAGGAGCATTCATGAGAAGGTGAATCTTCGTCCGATCATGTCGAGCGTTGTCTGAGCTGGTGCCCTAGCAGCAAAACCACCTAACCGCATTTTTGTCTACCCTTGAAAGGTCTGTCCATGCCCTATATGGTCTGACTCGAGCCGGTGCTTGAAAGAAGGTTTGTGGAAAACAAACGGCTATCTCT